>NW_024507105.1:1631094-2145123 GCF_017590055.1 Onychostruthus taczanowskii | reverse complement strand
GTTGGACACCAACGGGCCCCACGGCGGCCGCGGCGGCAGCCCCGGCTCGGGCTCAGGCAGCAGCAGCCGCGAGGACTCGGCGGAGCGGAGCCCCGCGCCCGCCGCGCCCCGGGCCAGCATCATGAAGGTGAGAGCCCCGCACCGGCAACGCACCGGGCCGGCCCCCCCGCGCCCCGGGCCCGGCACCTGCGCAGCGCTGGGGAGCCGAGCCGAGTCCCCGCGCCGAGCCCCGCGTCCCCCCGCACCCGTTCTGGCCCCGCTCCTCGCTCCCCCTGTGCCCGAGCGGCTCCGAGGAGCTGCAGAGCAGCTGCATGCCCGGGCGACCGAGGGTCGCCACCTGCCCGCGGTGCTGCTCACACCGGGACTGACACAGCGTCCCCGCGCCCTGCCCGGACCCAGGGTCCCCAAGGGCACAATCTGGCCCGGCCCGGCTCTGTGGAGTGTCCGTGCGTCGCGCTGTGAAGTGTCACGGCCACGCTGCAGCATCAGCCGGTCCCGCTCAGGACACCCCTGGCTCCCGTGAGAAGATGCCCGCTCCCACCCCTCGAGCAGCTTCTGCTCTCCCGGGCTCTCCTGACAAGCACTGAGCCTCGGGCCTGGCCTGAGCAGCTTGCAGTCTGCTCCTGGTGCTGGTGCTGCCGGGACGTGGTGGGGCCGGGGTCCAGGGAGGGTCTCGGGGGTCTCCCACCTGGGCAGCGGGTCACACGTGTGCTTTCCTAAATGAACGCCCCTGATTGTGCTGCTGCCAGCGGTACGCGCTGACACAATAGGTCACGTCCGCCCGGCACTCGCCTCCGTGCTCCCGGCAGCCTATTTTAAGCTGGGATTGCTCCGGTGCTATTAATACCCCGTGAGGGGGCTGTTTCCGTGGTGCCCCAACCCCACTGTTCCGTCCCCTGGATCCAGTTTTCTGGGCAGAGGTGTCGGGACCCCGAGTTCTGCCCGTGCCCGCCTGGGCTCTCGCTGCAAACTGTTGCGGGGGCGGCCGGGCTGTGCCCACGCGGGGACGGAGCGGAGCCTGCCGGTGCTCCCGTGCAGCCAGAGGCTGTGCCCGCTTTCCCTGGGGACATTGCCAGGATCTCCTGCTCCTCCCGGGATGGAACAGCATCCTTCCTTGCCCAGGGGCCATCCGTGGGCACCGCGGGCTGGGGGTGGTGAACCTCTCGCTTGCTGCCGGGCCAGGCACATCGCGCATCCCTGTCACCGCCTGCGTCACCGCGGGATTTGGCCTCACGTGAAGGTCGGGTGGCCCAGGGCCAGCGCTGGCCTGGGGGGAGGTCAGACCCGAGCAGTGTCCCCAGCTTGTGCTGATCCCTTGTGCATCTCTGAGTCCATGCGGGGCCTGAGTGGCAGCAGAGGCACATGTGGGAAGAGCTGCCGGCTCTGTTGTTTTTTGGGATTTCCAGAAAAGGCTGGAGGAGTGAATCTGAAAGTGCGACTCACTGGCTCTGTGGAGACAGGGGGCCTGGGGCAGGAGGGTCCAGAGCTGTCCCCTGCAGTGTCCCGTGTCCTGGCTAGAGGACCTGCTCCCTTCTTTCTTCTCAGACAGAAAGCAGAGGGGCTGGTGGTCCTGTGGGCTGGGAGGATGCTGGAGAGGGTATTGGGTCTGTCCTTCCCTGCTGCAGGAGTCATCCCCTGAGCCCCCTTCCCATCGTGTGCCAGCCCCAGGAGCTGTGTGGTGCCTCTGCCGGGATCTGACTCCACGGCCCCTCGCCGGGGAGTGTCAGCTGGTGCCGCGGGGAGTGGATGTGTCAGTCGCTCTCTGCTTGGCAGGGAACAAACGACGGTAGAAAAGCCCTGACTGTGCTTGGTCTCCCACTGCCTCAGCTCCAGAGCTGCTGCCTGCCTGCACCTCTGCCCACGCTGCCCAGACTGGGATAGTGGGGACACCCGGGACCTGGGGAATTCAGCTGCTGATGAATCACATCACGGCCAGACGGGGGGATAAAGGGGAGGGAGGGACAACTGATGGGCCATTCTCCATCCCGTGCTTTGACAGTGGTTATGTGGCCGGTAACCGTGGCAGTCACGTGGAGGCTGAGATTAGGGCATCAGCACTCACCAGGGCACTAATGCAGGAGATAATTGGCTGAAGAGGTGATTAACACATGCTGCAGAGCTGGGCAGCACAGGCAGCTGGGCTGGAACGTGCCCTCCGTGCGAGCCCACGCTCGCCGCTGGCACCGTGGTTGGCATTCGCATCGTGGTCTGTGCTTTGCTCTGTGGAGCCCTGCCTGCTCCCTGCCAGCTCGGTGGCACAGTGAGCAGGATCCCTGCTCTGGCTGGAGCTCTGCCCTGTGTCTGGGGGTGTTCCATGCTGCCATGGCCATGGGCACCGTGTCCTCCTTGCTGCCTTACTCATCACCTGCCTGCGCTGCTCCTGCTGTGCCTCTCCCAGCACTTCGTGGGTTGAAGATCACCTGGAACAGCCTGGGAAGGGGCTGCCAGGGAGCAGAGACTGTTCCCTGCCAGTCCCCAGGCTGCACTGAAGAGCGTAGGGGAGCTGCAGACGGGAACTCCTCGCATCCCCTGCTTGCCGCTTGCCCGTGCAGAGGGAGAAGCAGAACCTGAGTGCTCTTGGGTCTGTGCCACACATCTGCACCCCGAAGTGCTGCAGCAGGCACCATGTCCCCTGTCTAAGCCTGGGAGGGCGGGGGTCTGCAGGGAGGGCGTTTGTGCTTTCACCCCGAGCCCGGTGGTCGGGGGTCCGGCGGGGCCGGTGCCGGTGGGCTGTGTCTGGCTGCCTGCAGCGGGCACAGCTGGAAGCAGGTCCCCGGCGCTGGGTGCACGCCAGGCCCCCCGCCCGTGTTTCCTTTCCGGATGGATTTCCTGTTTTCAGCCGTGGGGCCCGGTGCGGAGCTGCGCGGGGTGGGTGCGCCGGGCGGGGTCCGCAGGGAGGGGGGGTCCTGCCGGAGCCCTCGGTGCAGCCCCCGGTGCCCATCGCCCCGCGGCGAGCTGGGGGCTGCGGCTGCCTCTCAGTGGGGCGCTCAGATTGCAGCATGCAGGAGGCATCCGGCGTCGAGTCCTTCCCCGCAGGGCTGGCCGATGGCGTGACCTGCCGCTGAGCGCCTGCCGACCCGGGATGGCTGGCACCGAGGCAGAGTCTTGGAGCTCGGCCAGCTCCCTGGAGCAATCTGGCAGCGAGAGGATGAGAACAGCCACCACATCCGAGCTGCAGGATAGGAGGATATGCCTGGCTCTAACAAGGGGCTGAGGGCTGGTGCTTGTTCCTCCTTCCCTGGGCCTTTGTGTCCTGGGCATCCTTGGAGGATTCCCCATTCCCTGGGGAAACCGTACATCCATTTGTGTGACTTTTCCAAATGCCCTTGGCTGTGTCTGCCTGACCCCGTGGGGCAGATCCCGACCCTCCAGGACCAGGCACGGGATGTGCCTGCCCTGGTGCAGCCCCGTGTGGGAGCTGTGGAAGCTCTCGGGGCATTAGAGAGGAGCAACCCCTCACCTCTAACCTGGGCAGCTGAGCAGGACCTGCCTCTGACAGAGACACCACCAGATTAGAGGTGACTCACCATAATCTTGAAGAAGTGGATTAAATCTCCTCCTACTGTGCTACTTAATGAAATCCATCCCATAATACACTCCTGGCCCTGCTGTTCCCCCTTATCCCCTGCCCCTGCCAGCCCCGTGGCAGCTGGGCTCCCTCCCTGTGGTGAGGCAGGGCAGAGTGTGTGCATGAGGTGCTGGCAGCAAACAGCCCGTGCCGTGGTGACCCTGTGCGACACAGCCATGGCCGTCCCCAGCACGTGGCACTGGCAGGGGCTGTCCTGCCCCACTCCTCTCAGAAGAGTGGGGGATCTCCCTTGGTTCCCAAGGAGCAGCTCTGCCCGTGCATCACATGTTGGTGTCTGTTTTCCTCTGCTCCCCAGACAGGGGCTGTGCTGGGTTGCTGGCGCATGGCTGTGCCTGTGAGGGTGAGCAAGCAGCGGGGAAGGATCCAGCTCAGGGCCAGGAGCAGGAAGGAAGGAAGGAAAGCAGAGTTAAAATAAGCCAGGCAGTGAGCTGTGAGGGAAGCCAGGGCTGGAGCTGGCTCCCAGCCCCCAGAAGAGGGGCGGACTGGAGCGGACTGGGCTTAGTGTGGTGCTGGGGCACCCTGGGGCAGTGCTGGGGTGGGGGGACCATGGGGCAGGAGGATGCCAG
This sequence comes from Onychostruthus taczanowskii, assembly GCF_017590055.1. Lineage (NCBI taxonomy): Eukaryota > Metazoa > Chordata > Aves > Passeriformes > Passeridae > Onychostruthus > Onychostruthus taczanowskii. The sequence continues at coordinate 2,140,968 of NW_024507105.1, read as the reverse complement.
GAACTGGTGGGGCATGTGCTGCCTGGCTGTCCCTGACGGCTCTGCCCCTTTCCCACCCTGGCAGGATGGCTCTCGGCAGCGGCCTCCACAGAAGAAGAAGACAGTGTCCTTCAGCTCCATGCCCAATGACCGCAAGATCAACAGCACAGCTGCCTGCATCTCCCTCATGCTGGAGGGCTGCGAGCTCAAGAAGGTGCGCTCCAACTCCCGCATGTACAGCCGCTTCTTCGTGCTGGACGCCGACCTGCGCTCCGTGCGCTGGGAGCCCTCCAAGAAGGACTCAGAGAAGGCCAAGATTGAGATCAAATCGGTCAAAGAGGTGCGGCTGGGCAAGAAGACGCCTGTCCTGCGCAGCAATGGCCTCTCCGACCAGTTCCCGGATGAGTGCGCCTTCTCCATCATCTATGGGGACAACTACGAGTCCCTGGACCTGGTGGCCAGCTCGGCAGATGTGGTGAGTGCCTGGGTGATGGGGCTGCGCTACCTGGTGTCCTATGGGAAGCACAGCCCTGAGGCGCCCGGGACTGGCCACCCCAGCCTCCGGACGTCCTGGATCTCCTCTGTCTTCGACCTGGCTGACCTGGAGAAGTCTGGGCGCATCCCCGTGGCCCGGGCTGTGCAGCTGATCAAAGCACTCAACCCTGGCATGAAGACCTCCACCATCGAGCTGAAGTTCAAGGAGCTGCAGAAGGCCAGCGAGCGTCCTGGCACGGAGGTGGCCTGTGACCTCTTTGTGGAGGCATACTGCGAGCTCTGCACCCGCCCTGAGATCTTTTTCCTGCTGGTCCAGTTCTCCAGCAACAAGGAATACCTGGGTGTGAAGGACCTGCTGATGTTCCTGGAGGTGGAGCAGGGCATGGAGGGGGTGACAGAGGAGAAGTGCTTGGAGATCGTCAGCAAGTACGAGCCCTCCAAGGAGGGCCGGGAGAAGGGCTACCTGGCCATCGACGGCTTCACGCGTTACCTGCTCTCTGCTGACTGCTCCATCTTTGACCCCCAGCACCGCAAGGTCTGCCAGGACATGGCACAGCCCCTCTCCCACTACTACATTAGCTCTGCCCACAGCGCCTGCCTGCTGGAGGACAACTTCTGGGGCCGCTCGGACATCAGTGGCTACATCAGTGCCCTGGGCCTGGGCTGCCGCAGCATCGAGCTGGTGCTGTGGGATGGCCCTGAGGGTGAGCCCGTGGTCTACACCAGCCCCTCGGCTGCCTCCTGTGTGCCCTTCCGTGCCGTGGTGGGGCTGATCGACCAGCACGCCTTCACTGCCTCCGCCTACCCCCTCATCCTGTGCCTGGTGGTGCGCTGCTCGGCCCCCCAGCAGCGGCTCGCTGCCCAGTGCCTGCGCAAGACGCTGGGGGAGAAGCTGTACCTGGAGCCCCCCAACCCCGTGGCCTCCTACCTGCCCTCCCCGGAGGAGCTCAAGGGCCGCATCCTCATCAAGGGCAAGAAGCTGCCGCCCACCTGCGAGGACAGCGAGGGGGAGGTGTCGGACGAGGAGGAAGGCTGGGAGCTGGCGCGGCGACTGGGCCAGGAGGACCGGGAGGCGCCGGAGGGAGGTGGCCTGCGGCGGGTGCGCCTCAGCCGTGAGCTCTCGGAGCTGGTGAGCCTCTGCCAGGCAGTGCCCTTCCAGGACTTTGAGAGCTCGAGGCGTGGGCAGCGCTACTGGGAGATGTGCTCCTTCAGCGAGGTGGAGGCGGGACGCTTTGCCAACGAGTGTCCGGCTGAGCTGGTCAGCTACAACAAGCGGTTCCTCTCCCGCATCTACCCCAGCCCCATGCGCATCGACGCCAGCAACATGAACCCCCAGGATTTCTGGAAGTGCGGCTGCCAGATGGTGGCTATGAACTACCAGACACCAGGGCTCATGATGGACCTGAATGCGGGCTGGTTCCGGCAGAACGGGGCCTGTGGCTACGTCCTGCGCCCGGCCATCATGCGGGAGGAGGTCTCCTACTTCAGTGCCAACGCCAAGGACTCGCTGCCCGGCGTGCCTGCCCAGCTCCTACACCTCAAGGTCATCAGCGGGCAGAACCTGCCCAAGCCCAAGGGCTCGGGGGCCAAGGGGGAGGTTGTGGAGCCCTATGTCTGTGCTGAAATCCATGGCATCCCGGCCGACTGCGCCGAGCACCGCACCAAGACAGCCCTGCAGAGCGGGGACAACCCCATCTTCGACGAGAGCCTGGAGTTCCAGATCAACCTGCCGGAGCTGGCCGTCCTGCGCTTCGTTGTGCTGGACGATGACTACATCGGGGACGAGTTCATTGCCCAGTACACCATCCCCTTCGAGTGCCTGCAGCCCGGCTACCGCCACGTCCCCCTCCAGTCGCTGGCCGGGGAGCCCCTGCCCCACGCCACCCTCTTTGTGCACGTGGCCATCACTGACCGCCGTGGCGGGGGCAAGGGGCACCGCCGGGGGCTGGCAGGGCGCCGGGGCCGCCGAGTGCGGGAGTACACTTCCACCAAGGCCACCGGCATCAAAGCCATCGATGAAGTCTTCCGGACGGCCACCCAGCCGCTGCGGGAGGCCACTGACCTGCGGGAGAATGTACAGGTAGGACCCTGCAGAGGCACCGGGGGACCTGGCTTCTTCAGGGGAGGATGGGGCTGGACTGAGAGTGGTGGGGAGCCAGGCTGTTCCCCTTTTCCTGGGGAGTGTGGGCGAGGAGCCTTACCTGGAGCAGAGAGCTGTGGGAAGTGGGGGTGTTCCTGTGTCGGGAGGGGCTCCTGGGGGTCTTCCCAGCTGAACTCCTGACTGGACGCTGGTCTCTGCAGAATGCATTGGTGTCCTTCAAGGAGCTGTGTGGGCTGACACCCGCTGCCAATATGAAGCAGTGCATCCTGACAGTGTCCACATGGCTGCTGCACAGTGACAGCGCGCCCAGCGTCACCCTCAACCTGGCAGAGCAGTACCCCCCCATGGAGGCCCAGGGCCCCATCCCCGACCTGCTCCGCAAGGTCCTCACTGCCTACGACACGGTAAGTGCCGTCCTGCCGGGGCTCGGCTCCCTGGGGAGGCTCCCTGGGATCAGTGGCACCGGGACCAGCACCCAGCGGTGGTGCAGGTTTTGTGGGATGAACCTGAGTCGGTTTTGTGGGGTGAACCTGGTTAAGTTTTATGGGATGGATCAGGCAGGTTTTGTGGGATGGATCAGAAGGTCCAAGGATGGGGAACCCTGAACTCACTGGGGTGAGGGGAGGGTGCACAGCCTGGGGGCTGCATGAGGGCTGCCCAGGGAGGAGTCTTGCCAAGGCACAGGCTCGCCCTGGTCAGTCTGACCCTCGGACACTGCAGCCCCTACCCTGTGCCTGCACTGCCTGTGCCTTGCCCTGGTCCCACCAGGTGGGAGAAATCCCATTAACAGCCACAGCCAGAGCTGCTTCCTTCTTTTGTGTTGAAGGGAACCTGGCCACTGGCCACGTGCTGGTCACACCATACCCGGCCGTGTGTGGTGGGGTGGGAAGGGCCAGACCCTGGGCACCGTGCTGGTGCAGGGGGCAGCCCCTGATGGGCCAGGGCTGCCCAGCTGCTCATGTTGCCCCTCTCCCTAGATGATCCAGACCAGCCGGACGCTGATCGAGTCTGCTGACGCCGTGTATGGGAAGCTCATCCAGGCACAGCAGGCAGGTGGGTCCTGGAGGGCACCCCCAGCTCTGCCCTGGCTCTGGTGGTGGACCCAGGCACGTCCTGGGGGGCTCAGGGATTCCTGCACTGGGGCAGGGTGTGGGTGGGTGGGCTGCAGAGCTGTGTGGTAGGGAGCAAGCAGAGTGGGGGAGAATGATGAGGAAGCGGGGAAGAGTCATTAGCTGTCAAACGCCAGAACATAATTAGTGCCAGAAATAACAGGCTGGGGCTGACGGCAGAAATGGCAACTGAGTGTTAAGACTTCCCAAACACATGGCAGAACCCACACAGGCAGGTGCTGCTGCTGCCTGCCCTGGTCCTCCCTGCAGGTGCCCCCACTCTGGCAGCTGCCTGGGACCTCTGGCCCCCCTCCAGGCCCCTCTGTTGGCTGGAACCACACAGGGATAGTCCCCCCAGCTCCAGGTGCTTCTGTGGGCTTCCTGTGGGGCTGGGAGAATGTCAGGAGCTGGAGAGGCTTGGGAAGAAGGAGGGGGCCCTGCTCTGCTGTCCCCGCCATGCCAGCCTTGCTGCCAGCAGCCGGGTTTGTTCCCTGCCCACGCTGCAGACGGAAATCTCCCCAAACTCTTGGCTCAGCTCTGCCACTGCTGTGAGCCCTGGGGGAGCGGAGCAGTGGGGCACAAGCTGCAGGGCACAGATTGGTGCTGTGCCCTTCCGCACTGCTCTGCAGAGCAGAAGGATTCTGGGGTGTGCAGCCCCTCGGGGTGCTGGTAGGCAGCAATTTGGCACTGCAGCCCCCACCCCCGTGTCCTGGTGGTCCCTGCTGTCACCCTGGCCGTGCTGGGGACAAGCTGCTGCGGTGCCAGCGCAGGCTGGCAGGAGCAGGGGCCCCGGGGAGCTGGGTGGGGGCGCGGGGCTGTGGGCGGGCTGATTGGCAGCGCCAGGGCGAGCGAGCTGCGTGGGAGCCCCGGCGTGGGCCCGGAGCCGCTGCTGCGTCACGAGGGGTAAATATAGCACCCACTCACAGGGATGGCACGTGGGGCACAGTGAGGGGGCCCGCAGCCGTGGGGGGGTCTGGTGGCACTGCTCTGAATGCCCCACAATGAGCCATGGTGGGCGACAGTTGTGTCTCTGCCCAGGGTCTTCACTGCCCTTCAGGACCTCATGGTGTCTGGGTGCAGAACGGCCACGGGGTGCTGCTGACCGTGGGGCTGGTATTTGGGGGGTCCATTGGCCCATCATTCAAGGCATGGAGGATTCTTGGGGCTGCTGGGGCGGTGGGGAGCCCACCCAGCCTGCAATCCCATGATGGGCAAAGAGCATCCCTCTGGCTTGGTCCCTGTTGGTGTGGGTGGTGGCTTGTCCCTGTGCCAACGTCCCTGCAAGCACTGAGCACCTCTCCCATCAATCAGGGATGGATTTCCACAAGGAGCTGCATCGCATCGAGACCAAGGAAGGGCTGCGGGGCCGCAAGCTGCAGAAGGCGCTGGAGAGCTTTGCCTGGAACATCACTGTCCTCAAGGTGAGGGGCGAGGGCTGCCCTGCCCTGCCCTGCCCTGCCCTGCCCTGCCCTGCTCTGTCACCCTCCTGCTCCCCCCTAACACCGCCCGAAATCTCCCCCCCGCAGGGCCAGGCTGACCTCCTCAAGCACGCCAAGGCGGAGGCGCTGGACAACCTGTGGCAGATCCACAATGCGGGACAGTCCTGCGGCATCGGCAGGAACGGATCAGCCTCGCCCGAGCCCTCTCGGCTGCAAGCCCCGCTGGAGCCCATCCCGGAGACGGACGGAGGTGGCGACACAGCGTCCTGCTGACCCCGGTCTGGAGCTCGGGGCCCGGACTGAGCACCCCTGGCCACAGGGGCCGGGAGCAGGGAGCCCCAGCCTGCCTGGGCAATGTGTATGAGGCTGGGTGCCTGTGCTCTGCCTTGCTGAGGGGCTTGCACCAGAATTCAGTGGAGAGGTTGGGGAGAGATATCCCTGCTCCCTCTTGCCCCGCCAAGCTCCCAGAGGACTCATCCGTCCCCTCCATCTGCTTCTGGAGCCAGTTCTCTGCTGAGGAGCCAGTGGGTACCCCAGTGCCCATGTGCATGTACCCCCAGCCTGCTGTGCCAGATGCCACTTGGAAAAGCAGCCCCAGGTCTGGGCTCCTGCCCACCCTCCCCAGGGCTGCAGGTTTGGACTCCACCAGCCCTGGGAAAAATCTGGCTGGCAGAAGGATCCTGGCTGCTCCTGTCACCTCTACAGCATCCCTCTGGTCCCCACTCTGCAGAGGGGCTGGGAGGCTCACTGGTGCAGCAGATGTAGGGCCAGGGCATCCCTGAACAGCAGATGTGGCTTCTGGCATCAGGGAAATGTTTGGGTTCAACCCCAGGGCAAGGGAGTTCAGCACAAGCAAAGGCTGGGGGGGGTGTGGGGTCTGGGTTATAAAGAGTGCAAGAGCCTCCCTGGTGCCTGTGACTCCCTCTGTTCCAGGCACAGCACCAGGATGGGACGGTGTCACCAAAGGGGATGGAGGGTGGCACCGGGTACAGGACCCTGGTGGCACTCTCCCTCCCTGGCACCAACCAAGCGCAGGGTGACGGCTCCCCGCGTCAGTCAGGGAGCTGTACAGCTGCTGGCACCCCTTTGTTTGGGGGGTTAATTAGCCTAATTAAGAGAGGGCTCTGAGCAGCGGCCCCGCACACTGTGCTGCTGTCAGAGCCGGCCAGCGCTGACCTTCAGCCCCTTTGAGCCAGCCCAGCAGCACAGCCCGTGGGCAATTATGGCCTCATTAGTGCCAGGCACCCCTACCCTCACAATGGGGAGCTGCAAATGAGGGGAAAGGCCTGCACGGTCTCCGGGCTACCGGCCACAGCGCTCCCACGTCTCCCAGACACCGGCTGCTCCCGCTGCCCCAGGTATTTTTGGCAGCCCTATTGTGCCAGGCCCTATAAAGTGGCAGTGGCAGTGCAGGGTGCTGCGCTGTCGGCTGCCTGATGGGACATGCCCCAGAGCTGCTCAGCCACATGAAGACCCCAGCAAGGATGGAGGTGCCCAACACCAAGGTGGAGTGCTGCAGCACCTGGGGATGAGGGAACAGCGATGGGTGGGAGATCGGAATGTTGGGCTGGGGGTGTGGGAGGGCCCGGCTGGTTTCTTGGGAAGCTCCGAGTGTGCAGCAAATCCCCAGGAATCCCTGACTGTAGCCAGCAGCTGATGAGAGAACTGCCTGGGAGGGAGCTGGACATGCAGTGCCTGCAGCATGGGTGCTTTCACTGCTTGTCCCGTGGCACTGGACAGCGAGAGGAGGGTGCTTGCCACAGCTGCTGTGTGCTGGAGCAGGGCAGGGGTGTAGTGAGGACACCCACACCTGGTTGGGGACACAGGTGAGGAGCAGGGCAGGGGTGCGGGGAGGACACCCACACCTGGCTGGGACACAGGTGAGGTGCAGGGCAGTGAAGGGTGAGGCTCCAGGTTCACCTCAGGTGTGGTGGGGCTGAGCCCCTGCGGCAACAAGCAGGGCAGTGGGGAGTTGAACGCCTGTGGGCACAGCAGAGGGGACAGTCCTGGGTTGGGCAGTCCCTGTCTCTGCCCTAACGCTGCCCGTTGCTCCGGCAGCCCCGGCGAGCTGCCTGCCTCCTGCTCCTGCTGCTCTTCTGCTCCCTGGCTGCTGCCCGGCAGAGCCTGCCCCACTGCTGCCGGCAGAAAACCTGCTCCTGCCGCGTCTACGACCTCCTGCACGGCATGGGCAACCACGCCGCCGGCATCCTCACACTGGGCAAGAGGAAGAGCGTCCCCCTGGCCTTCCAGAGCCGGCTCTACCGCCTGCTCCACGGCTCCGGCAACCACGCTGCGGGCATCCTCACCATGGGCAAGCGCGGGCAGCACTCGGGCACCATCTGCCAGGAAGCCTTGGGCTGCCCTGCGGGCACGGTCGCCCAGCCGACAGCGGTGCCGCGAGGTGCTGCCACCAGCCCTGACGGCCCCAGGGAGTGCCAGGGACACTCAGGGAAGGACCCGAGCACGAGCCAGGCCCAGGGAGCTGCAAGGAGCTTTTACTGAATGGGATGGGGGCAGCGGGACACGGAGAGGATCCCTGGCAGGATGGACTCCGGGCACACGCAGCCGGAGCTCGGTGTAAATAGCACTTTTAGATACCTCCTCCCAGCCCTGGCCCTGGCCCAGCCTGCTCAGGGCACCGCGGGCACCGCGGCCTTTTACAATAAATGGTAGCCTGATGTCACCCGGCTCTGCTGTGTCTCTGGGGAGGGCTCGGTGCGGGGGCAGCTGCCGGAGCGAGTTCCTTCCTCCGCGGGGCTGGGACCGGGCTCATCCTCGGCGGCTGCACTGGGGCGTGAGCGGGACCCGCTGCCAGGACAGAGGTTAACCGAGGTGCGGCGCGTCCCGCCCCTTCCGCAGCCCCCGTGCTCCCGAGCGAGCCGGTGGCGAGCGGCTCCCGCGGCCGGGGGGGTCCCGGTGCCTCCCGGTACGGCGGCTCCCGGCGCCACCAACCCAGAGCGCCCCCGGGCCAGCTCGCTCTACCCGCGGGCGGGGGACGGTGCCCGACGGTGCCGAGGCCCCTCCCGGTGCCGGGGCGGGGCGGGGGCGGGCCGGGAGCCCCGGGCGGGCCGGGATCAGCCTGCGGTGCTGCGGAGGGGCCGGGGGCGGCGGAGGCAGCCCCGCCGCCGCAGCCCCGCCGCGGCCGGCCGGTCGGGCGGGACGATGCCGGTGATGAAGGGGCTGCTGGCGCCGCAGAACACCTTCCTGGACACCATCGCCACCCGCTTCGATGGCACACGTAGGGCTGGGACGGGACCGGGGAGGGGCCGTGGGGGGAAACCGGGTGGGGGAAGCCGCTGTCCGGTAGGAGACGGCGAACGGGACACGGCTCGCCCGGCCCCGCAGAGCCGGCGCCTCGGCCGGTGCGGGCAGCCAGGCGCTGTACGGGGACCGTCCCGTACCTGGCCTCGGTGCTCCGGTACTCCCCGTGTCCCGGGTCGCCCCCGCGATGCTCTCCCCGCTGCCGGAGCCGCGCTCAGCACCAGGGACAGATCCCGGTGTCTGCGGGAAGGGCGCGGGGCCCCGGGAGGGGCGAGGGAGGTTCGGGGAGGGCACGGTCGGTGTCCACACGCCCGGGCTGACCCGGGATCCCCAGGCCTCCGTGCCCGAGTGGGGCCGGTGTCCCCGGGCGCTGAGCTGCTCTCCGTGTCCATATGCCAGGGCCGGGATGGATGAATTCGGGATGGGTGGTACCCGGGTGCCACATGCCAGCTCCAGCTCTGCTGGCACCATGAAGCCACCCAGGGACGGGCCGCGTTCACGACTGACCTCAGCTTCCCCTCAAAAACACCTGGAGCAGGTGTGTCCCGGGCCAGCTGCCTTCACGGCTGAGCATCTCCTCCCTTGCTGGGAGTGACTGGCATGGAGATGGCACCGGGAGCCTGCAGCCACCTCCCAGGGCACTATCGAGGCACTTGGAGCACTTTGCTGTGATGCGAGGTGCCTCCGAGCCTGGAGTGGCACGGAGCAGCCCTGGAGGCACAGAGAAGCTGAAATTTGGGATGTTACCCTTGGGGCTGCAATGTGTGAGAAATCTCTGTTCTCTGACTCTGACTGAGCTGTGCCTGGAGGTGACAGGGCAGAGCCACATGTGTTTCATGATGGTGATCCCACTGTTTCTCCAGAGGGGCAGAGCTCCTGGATCAGGCTCTCCAAGGAAGAATCCCCAGGGAAGCTGCCTGCAACACCAGGACCAAAACCTTGGGAATTTGCCCTGGAGAGCCTGGCTTTGCCTACAGTGCCCTGTCCAAGCCTGCCCAACCACCTCCACCGGGCACTTTTAAACAGTGTGGGGCTTTGCGGGTTTGATGTGCCTCTTATCGGCTTTATCTGCCATGGAGAGGGGTTTAGGGCAGTGATACTCTGTGGGGAGTTAACCCTGCCTCTCCCAGAGCAGAGGCTGCTCTGTGCCCAGGGCACCCAACCGGGCACAGTGGCCACCATGGCTGGGGTCTGCCAGCCTGCCAGGGCCACATCCTCCAGCTCAGTGAGCCACTCCCAAATGCAAACCCTTGTTTTCTGTTCTAATAACACATCCTGGATATCACCATAATCCCGGCTTCCCAGAGCCAAAATCTGGCCTTAGTCACAGCTTCAGGCTATTTTTGCTTCTCCGAGCTAATCCTGGGCTGAGCTGTGCTGTGGTGGCCCCACGGCACCTCCAGCAGCCAGGGCTGCCTGTGGTTGCCTCCCTGCCCTCCCACAGCCTCTTGCAGTGCTTGCCTGGCACCACTCTGCCCGTGGTGTGCGGGTGCTGGCATCACCATGGACTCCTTTGTTCTGTGAGAGGGGGCAGAGCACATCCACCTGATCCTGGCTGTGTGCTGCAAGGGTTCTGTGCTGGGCACCCACACCAGAGACCGCTTTGGGGCTGGGAACACCCTGGTCTGGCCACGCTGGGTTCCACCACAGTCTGTGCCAGCTGCACACCCGTTTCCTTGGCACCCTGCTAACATGAGCCCCTCTATCCTGCCGTGGGGCAGGGCTGGGGCTGGGGGGCTGAACAGCTCTTCTGTCACTGGGCAGGGCACAGGGCTGGCGAGGACTTTGCTGTGGCTTGTGCCACCTCCCACCGCCAGGGCTGGGTGATGCTGGGGTGGCTCTGTGCTGCTGAGAGGCCGAGGATGCTGCAGCTCATCCCTGGCCCACGGCAGCTGTGTGCTGGCCCTTGATGGTTTTTCTCCCACCCTCTCAGCTGGTTTCTCAGCACCCACACCTCTGGGGATCTCAGCACCACAGCTGGGCACCCCTGGGCTGGGCACGCCCAGCCGGGAGCTGCTGCTCCCATTAAGCTCCCTGAGCCCTGGCAGAGTGGCAGATGGTGAGGGGGAGGCGTGAGCTGCCTCGCGTGGGTGATGGGGGCGGGAGACAGATCTGGGCTCCTTCCCCTTCCACTGCATGGGGCTGGGGTCCTGCCTGGGCTGGGAGCAGCAGGACAGGAGATGAGCAAGCTCTGGGAGCAGCTAGGGGCAGCCAGCAGCCACATGGAGATCTGGCTTCACTTGCCAGAGGGAAACATCGGGAGCCAGGAGGGCTGGGCTGCTGTTTGTGCCCTCTGAGGTGGTCCCAAGTCTGGGCTGCTGTTTGTGCCCCCTGAGGTGATCCCAAGGCTGGGCTGCTGTTTGTGCCTCCTGAGGTGGTCCCAAGGCCTCGGGGGCAGCTGTGTCTCCTTTCAGACAGCAACTTCATCCTGGCAAACGCTCAGGGCCGCTGTGGCTTCCCCATCGTCTACTGCTCCGACGGCTTCTGCGACCTCACGGGCTTTGCCCGCACCGAGGTCATGCAGAAGAACTGCAGCTGCCGCTTCCTCTGCGGGGCTGACACCAGCGAGCCCGTCCTGCAGAGCATCGAGAAGGCGCTGGACAGCAGGCAGGAGTACCAGGCTGAGGTCTGCTTCTACAAGAAGGGTGGTGAGTGGCACAAGGGGCTGGGTGCTGGCCACAGCTCCAGCTGGGGTTTGCCCTCTCATGGTCTCATGGCTGGGGGGGAGCTGCCCTGCCTTCACCAACTCTCTCCTGCACCCAGGAGCTGCCTTCTGGTGCCTGCTGGACATCATGCCCATCAAGAATGAGAAGGGGGAGGTGGTGCTCTTCCTCTTCTCCTTCAAGGACATCACAGAGAGCCGAGGCAGGAGCCACCCTGGTGACAAGAAGGAGGGTGAGCTGTGGAACGGGGATGGGACTCAGGGAGCAGTGTGTGCAGTGGGCACGTGGCAAAGGGGCTCCCTGTTCCCTGGTGGGGAACACGTACACCCATGGCACGGCACTCCCACTGACTCAGTGTGCCCTGTCCACTGCAGAGAAGCAGAGGAGTGAGAAGCAGAGGAGCAAGAAGCCTGGGAACTCTCACCTGAGGGCTGCACGGAGGCAGGGCCGGACCATGCTGCACCAGCTCAGCAGCCAGTTTGTCCGGAGGGACCGTGGCGAGATGAAAATCAACCGTGTAAGGACCTGGGGGAGCCCCAGTTTTGCCCAGTGCCTTCCACGCTGGGGCTGTGGTGAACTGGCAGTGCAGCAGCTCTCCCGAGAGCAGCCCCCAGCAGAGCCCAGCCTCACTGGGATGCTGCTCCCATGCACGTCTCTCCCTGGCTTGCCAAGTACTGAAATGCCCCCCAGCTCTGGCAGCCACGCTGTACCCAGGCTGCACTTGTGTTTGGTTGGCAGCAGGAGAACCCAGTGGGTGCCCAGAGCTTGCTGTTGAGACAGCAGACCTGGCAGCTCTGGCAGAGCTGTGCCTCTCCTCATACACTCACTGTCAGGAAACCCCAGTGCTGGCTCTGAGCACAGCCACGCTGGCTCTGGGGAGAGCTGTAACCAGGGTGCCAGAGCTGTGGAGCTGCCAGATGGGGCACAGTCCTGTGCCAGCCCCTTTGCACAGCTGCTGTGCCCAGTACAGGGCACCCCCTGCAGTTGTGGGGGCAGAAGGAGGGTCTGAGAGCTGCTGGGTCCCAGAGCTGATGAGCAGGCAAAGGATATCAGTGCACCAGTCTTGAATTTTGGGGATCTGGGTGGGATGGCCCTGGCTCTGCCCTCACCTCTCCCCTCCTCTGCCCCCCCATGTGATTTGGCACCTGAGATGGTTCCAGGCAGCTGTTGGCATTGCCAGGGGATTACTGTTAATAGCAATGACATTGCATTAATTGGTGTGCATTGCATTAATTGCTGTGCTGCAATCAGGGGTTCTGTGCCCATCCCTGAGGGTGACCACAATGCAGGAAAAGGGCATCATCACCCTGGCATCAGGGGGTGCCAGCTGGCTGGCAGGACTCAGGAGGAGTGGTGGCTGTGGTGGCCTTCACCCCTCGTGTGGGATGGCCCCTGCAGCACCCCCGTCCCACCCCACGTTTGCCCTGCAGAACGTGTTTGAGAACAAGCCCTCCATCCCCGAGTACAAGGTGGCCTCGGTACAGAAGTCCCGCTTCATCCTGCTCCACTACAGCATCTTCAAGGCTCTCTGGGACTGGCTGATCCTGCTGGCCACCTTCTACGTGGCTATCACTGTCCCCTACAATGTCTGCTTCACGGGCACGGAGGACAGCCTGTCAGCTGCCCGCAGCACCATTGTCAGCGACATCGCCGTAGAGATGCTCTTCATCCTGGGTAGGTCTGGGGCTCAGCATGGCTGTGATCAAGGGTCCCAGGGCGAGGGAAGAGATGAGAATCTTGACTCTGTGTTTCAGAAGGTTGATTTATTATATTATATTATGATGTGATATGATATATGGTATGGTATTATATCATATAATATCATATAGTATCATATCATATTATATGATATTATATTATAATGCTATACTAAAACTATACTAAAAAGAATAGAAAGAAAGGATCTGTCAGAAGGCTGGAAAGGAAAAGAATGGAATCATAACAAAAGCTCATGACTCAGAGAGTCCGAGCCAGCTGACTGTGATTGGCCATTAATTAGAAAAAACCAACATGGACCAATCAAAGATGCGCCTGTTGCATTCCACAGCAGCAGATAATTACTGTTTTTCTTTTCCTCTGAGGCTTCTCATCTTATCAGGAGAAAAATCCTGGGTGAAGGGATTTTCATAGAAATATCACGGCGACAGCTCAGCACTGATCCAGGATCCAGGACATGGTGGGGCAGGGATCAGGGGTGATGGAGAGGGGAGTTGGGATTGTTGTGCCCCTGGGCACACCAGAAGCGACACCAATGTTGGCTGTGGAAGCTGGCTCAGCTCTGCCAGCCACAGCAGGGGTGCTGAGGGCTGGTCCTGCTCTCCTGGGGTAGATATCATCCTGAACTTCCGGACAACGTACGTGAGCCAGTCGGGCCAGGTTGTGTACGACCCTCGCTCCATCTGCATCCATTACGTGGCCACCTGGTTCTTCGTGGATCTGATTGCTGCTCTGCCCTTCGATCTGCTCTACATCTTCAACGTGACCGTGGTGAGTGCTGCTGGCACAAACACAGCCTTCAACAGCAAAGCTGCTGCCCGCCTCCCTGCCCCTCTCCAACAGCCACATCTCCTATACTGACAGGGGACCATGACAACCCACAGGTGCCCTGATAAGCCACAACCCTGTCTGCCTGCTGGGAGTTGGGCACAGGGCTGCAAGGCTGATTGGGGATGAGCTGCCCCTGCCTTGCCCTGTAACCCATCACCCTCCTGGCAGCTGTGGGGGTCACAAAGGGTTCCTGCCCCAGGGGCAGTGTTGGGGTCCCTTCTTGTCCCTTCCTGCAGCTGCACCAGGTTCACCTTCCTGCCTGCCCCCCAGACCTCGCTGGTTCACCTGCTGAAGACGGTGCGGCTGCTGCGGCTGCTGCGGCTGCTGCAGAAGCTGGACCGCTACTCGCAGTACAGCGCCATGGTGCTCACGCTGCTCATGTCCATGTTCGCCCTGCTGGCCCACTGGATGGCCTGCATCTGGTACGTCATCGGCCGCAAGGAGCTGGAGAGCAACGACCCCCGCACCTGGGACATCGGTGAGCGCGGGCCGGAGGCGTGCTGGGGCTCTGCATCCCCGCTGGGCTGCGGGGAGCACAGCCAGGGCTGCAGCCCTCTCCGCTGGCTCCTGCAGGTGCTAACCCCGGGCTGTGCTTGGCAGGCTGGCTGCACGAGCTGGGCAAGAGGCTGGAGGCTCCCTACATCAACAATTCGGTGGGGGGCCCCTCCATCCGCAGCGCCTACATCGCCTCCCTCTACTTCACCCTCAGCAGCCTGACCAGCGTGGGCTTCGGCAACGTCTGCGCCAACACGGACACCGAGAAGATCTTCTCCATCTGCACCATGCTCATCGGGGGTGAGGGAGCAGCGGGGCTGGGCGGGGTGCTCACCTCGGGCTGCCAGGCAGGGTGCTGGGGGAGGTGATTTATTAAAAAATGTGGATATTGATCTAGTACCGATATCCAACTGCGACGGACAAAAACTCTCTAACAGTTTAAAGTTAGAAAGTGTGTGTTTATTGTGGTGTTGTGTGGGATAGCTCCCAAATACATGCTGCAATTTACAGGTGACTACAGAGTCCTTTTATCCATACAACTATTGGATACCCAAAATACAAATCCATATTCATAATTTTGGTACATCCCATTCCCCGCTTCGTATGCTAATTAATTCAAAAGCTATTAAGCATGCATGGTTTGTTCCTTGAAATGGGTCAGTGGTCCCTTTCATGGGGAGGGGTCCCAAAATGAGGAAGTAAATGAAGTCTTCCTCATTCTGACCTTTCTACCTTTTCAATGCAAATATGACAAATGAACTCTTGGTGAAACTCTCATTCCTGTCTTCAATAGGTTTCAGAACAGAGGAGGCCCACAATTGTCTTATGTTCCTAAAGCTATTTATCAATTTCTATATTCTTCATTATAAACCCAGTTAGCCAAACATTGTGTTGACAAGCAATCGATTATTAATTAGTTAACTACTAAGTCTTAACTTCATCAAGGCCTACCCATTTATTTTAATTAACTCCAATAAAGCTTATCCCTAACTAAAAATCTTAGCTCCTTTAAAATCTCTAAATTCCTTAAAGTTCATGTCTCGGAGGTGATGGGATTTTTATAGATGGATAATGAGATGATTGGCTCTTGCAATTAAAGGACAACTGTTGTGTGAATATTAAGGAAAGCTTTAGTGATGTATAGTTGTGTATTGTAGTTTAGGTGTCCTCTGTTGTCTCCATAGTTCCTTTTCCTCCCCCTGTATTGTGACCATCAGACACCCGGGGTTGTCTAGGACAAGCAAAAAAGAATGAGTGTGCGTGTCCCTTATCCGGGGCAGTAACTTAGTCCTTTGTTGTATTTTTATTAAGGTTTAATAAACCCTCTTAAATTTTCAAAGTGAGCAGTTTCTCGCAGGACTGTGAGGCAGCCTTGGGCGGGGTTTGGGGAGCAGCCCCGTGCCGTGTCCCCGCTGTCCCCGCGGGGCTGACGCTGCCCTCCTGCCCCCAGCGCTGATGCACGCCGTTGTGTTCGGCAATGTCACGGCCATCATCCAGCGCATGTACTCGCGCCGCTCGCTCTACCACACCCGCATGAAGGACCTCAAGGACTTCATCCGCGTCCATCACCTGCCCCAGCAGCTCAAGCAGAGGATGCTGGAGTATTTCCAGACCACCTGGTCGGTGAACAACGGCATTGATGTTAATGAGGTAGGAGGTGTTGGTGGGGCTCGGCCAGCCCCCTCCAGCCCCGGCCTGCACCTGTGGGGAGCAATGGGGATGGCAGGGCCAGCTCAGAGTGGTGCTGGAGGAGCAAATTCTGACAGCACGGGGAGCGGGACAGGCATAGGGAGCAGATTAGCAGATTAGCATCTGATTACCGCAGTGCCTGCCTCTGCCCCTCGGGAGTGCTGAGACACCAGGGCAGCTCAGCAGCGAGATTCCCCGCAGGAAAGCTGCTCCCTGCCCCTCGTGCCCAGAGCCCCGGCTCCTCTGTCCCCAGCTGCTGCACGACTTCCCCGACGAGCTGCGTGCGGACGTGGCCATGCACCTGAACAAGGACATCCTGCAGCTGCCCATCTTCGAGACGGCCAGCCGGGGCTGCCTGCGCTCCCTCTCGCTCCACATCAAGACCTCGTTCTGTGCCCCGGGGGAGTATCTGCTGCGCCAGGGCGACGCCTTGCAGGCCAACTACTTCGTGTGCTCCGGCTCCCTCGAGGTGCTGAAGGACAACGTGGTCCTGGCCATCCTGGGTGAGGGCAGGTGGCGTGGGCTCTGCCCCAGCCCTTCCTGCTGCCCGGCAGGGTGAGGGGCTCGTGTCACTAGCCCACCCCTCCTGCAGGCAAAGGGGATTTGATTGGAGCCGACCTGTGCAGAACGGACCAGGTGATCAAGACCAACGCGGACGTGAAGGCTCTGACCTACTGTGACCTGCAGCACATCGGCCTGCGGGGGCTCTGTGAAGTGCTGCAGCTCTACCCAGAGTACGCCAGCAAGTTCACAGCTGACATCCACCAGGACCTGACCTTCAACCTGCGGGAGGGCAGCGAGATGGAGGTGGGTGCGTGTCCTGCTGCTCAGGCCCCTTCCTGTGCTCACAGCCCTGGGGCTGGGGCTGTGCACGGCCCTGGAAGGGGAGTCTGTGCTCTCAGTCCCCAAGGCTGGGGCAGGGGCTGCAGCTCTGCCACGCTGGCACGCAGGTATGTCCTGGCCTGGCTCTGTGCAACCCGGGGAATTGGCAGAGAGAGCCTTTGCAGTACAGGAGGATGAGGTAGACAGAAGGCCAGGAAATGGGGTTGGAGAGAACTGGGGGAGGGTACTGCAGGACAGACAGCCAGGGCAAAACCTCCTGGAGTGCAACATGCAGCTGGGTTTAGTCACGTTGATGGCTCCAGCATCTGGGGGGGATGTTCTGCTGCAGAAATGGATCTGCTGCACTTCACCTCTCCCAGCTCTGCTGAGAGAGGCTTGGATCTCCTCTGGAGCATCTCCCTGGTACCCAGTTTCCCCCCGAGCCTCACCCCTCCTGCTCGGGGCAAACCTCACCTCCTCCTGCTCTAGAGTGGTGGATGGCATTGAAGACAACGGAGGGACTTCGGAGGCACAGAGCTTCTGCTTCAGCACGGAGCCGCCGCCGGGCGCTGCGAGGGACTCCCCCGGCGCAGGTAGTGCCAGCAGCGCCGGGCAGGGCACAGTGCCAGCCCTGGGGCTTGGCACGGCGTCCCACCGCTGTCTGCCTCCCCCCCAGCAGGGACTGACCCCGGCAGCCCAGCCCTGGTGGTGGAGGCAGAGCAGATAAAGCAGAACATCGGCAGGCTCAACCAGGAGGTGCGGTGGGGAGCAGAGGTGGGTGCACGTCCCCAAAACCCCCGGAGACACCGGCGGGCGCTCACTGCTGTCTGTCCTCCTCCAGATCAACCACCTCAACCGGGAGGTTTCTCACCTCAGCCGGGAGCTGCAGGGCATGATGGAGCTGCTCAAGGCTCACCTGGGCACCCCGCACTCCCCCGCCTGTCCCTGCCGTCTGCCCGCCGCCGTCTCGCCGCCCGCTGCCCCGGCGCGCCCCTCGCCCCCGGTGCCCCCCAGCTCCCTCAGCTCCCCCAGCGACAGCCCCCGGGCCAAACGCTGCCCGGTCCGCAGCCGCTCTGCCCACGCCGCCGCCACGCACCCCTGGCTGGGCGCCGAGGGGCCGCGCCCGCTGCGGGGGGACAGCCCCGCTCCCGGTGCCGACCCCCGCCGGGGCTCGGACTCGCAGCCGCCGCCGCTGCCGCCCCGCTCCGCCCGTTCCTTCCCCGGCTGCTCTGTCGGGGCTTGGTGCCGCGCCCGCCCGCAGCCGCGATCCGGCTCCACCAGCTCCCAGTGACCCCGCGGGCACCGGCGGGAGCCGCACCGGCGGGAGCCGCACCGGGGCTCTCCGCCGCGGGACCCTCCCCGGGGGTCCCGGGACCCGCACTCCGAACACGCGCAGGGATTTTGATACGGTTTTATACTCTTGGCCCACGGGGCCTTTTCTACAGCCCCGCCCGGGTCTCCCGGGGCGGTGGGACGTGGCGGGGCAGCGTAGGGATCTCCGGTGATGTCTCCGGTTTGCCCGGGGGTCACGGGCGCTGCCGCCCCTCCGCGGCTGTAGTTCGTGTTGTTCCGCCCCGCCTCTCCCACGCTCCCCGCAACACCGAGAAATAAAGGCTCTATTTTTCCAGCCCCGGCTCCGCTGATTCTCCGTCCGCCGCGCCACGCCCGAGTCCCTCACGGGGCCGGTCGCACCGGGACTCCCCCGGACTACAACTCCCAGCAGTCCCCGCGGGAGCGCCATGACGTCACGCAGAGCTCACCGGGGCGGGGCGGGGGCGGGGCAGGAGGGGGGTGATTGGCAGCTGCGTCTGCCTGTGGCCGGAGAGCGGGGGGCGGAAGGGGTGGTGGGGTCCGGAAGCGGAACGGGTAAAGGCGGAAGTGAGGGCCGGGGCCTGCGAGACGCACCGGCGGGAGCGGCGCTGCGGGCGGTGAGTGCGGCCGCGTCCGCGCCTTTGGCGCCGAGGTGGCCGAGCCCGGCCCGAGGGGGTGGAGCCGTTCCCCGGGATCTCGCTCTGCCGAGGGCGGCAGCCGGGCCGCGCCGCTTGCGGGGCCCCGTGGCGGGAGCGGAGCGGGGGCTCGGTGGCGCCGCCGTGCCGGGCGGGGCGGCGCTGGGGCTGACGGGCGCTGCCGCCGGCGGGGCGGGGGCTGTGTGCGGCCCGGTACCCCCGCCGTGTGCCGGCCTAGCGGGGCCCTGCGTGCCGTGCGAGGCGGGGCAGCGGCGGCTCCGGCCTGCGGTACCGGGAGACGAGCCCGGGGCACGGTGCCCGGCTCGGGGCAGGCGGCCCGGCGGCGCTGTGGGTGCTCGGGTCGGGCTCCTCCCGGGCCAGCGGGAAGGAGCAGCCGGTACCGTGGGGTTGTCCGGGAGCTGTGCCCCGGTTGCCGTCTGTCCCAGCCGCGGCTGAGTGGAGTTCAGTGGGGCTGGGGAAGGGGTTTTCGTGGTGGGATCGTGTTTTGTAATAGCCGCTCAGCCGCTGAGCGGGGAATGGAAGCTCCAGGAGCTGGGAGGCCCAGCTGGGGTCCCGGGAGCTGCTGGAGTGAGGGAAGTGAACTGGTTTGCTGCAAACGGGCTCCAGGGCAGCCTGGCCTGGGCCACTGCTGCTGCCAAGCACAGCCCTGTGCCCCTCGAGGGCCCTTGTGAAGGGAAACCCACGGGGCTGGAGGGCCCTGGGGCTGCAAGGACATTTTGTGGCTTGTCTGTAAGGGGATCTCGAGCGAGGCTGTCCTTATCTCTGTCACAGCAGGACAGACCCTGGTGTGTGAGCTGGGGGTGGGATTGCACCGGGAGTGCAGCTGTGAGCGTGAGCAACAGGTTTGCCCTGCTAAATCCTGGGGAAACTGCTCACACCTTATTCCTGGTGATGCTCCTGGGGCTGGGCAGGAGCTGGGAGTGGTGCTGGGACCTGCAGGGAGCCCAGGCCAGCTCTGACCCCTGCCCTGCTGCCCTCAGTTGTGCTGCTGGAGCTCTGACCTTGGCTGTTTTCAGTGCTGGAGGAAAGCTGGAGAGGAGAACATGTCGAGGGACTATTTTAAGTCTGGTGTGGAACAACTTGCATCTGCTATTCTTAGCTTTTTGTGTGGAGGGTCAGCTCACTTGGGCTGCCCTGTTTACAGCCTCACATTGGGCCTGTGCTCTGCAGGGGCTCCTGAGCCACCTCTGAGCCTTGCTGGGGCCAAAAAAGCCACCTCAGTCCATTGTCTTGGCATGCCACGCAGTCTGGGGGAGCTTCCTGCAAATACCCACTGATACCCACTGCTGCCTTGACTCTGAAAGTCTTTTACATTTCTTTTCAGCTCACCTGGATAATAAGGTGAAAGAATTATGTCTGAAAAGAGTTAAGAATGCAGGATAGTGGCTGTAGGCAGCTACAGGACAATGTTGATGCATTCTTGGAGTGAGGCAAGCGAGCCTGGCTGGATCTGGGAGGTCAAGGACAGGAATGTTTGGGGTCATAGCTGGGTCTCAGTGTTGAAATCACCTCAGACCCCTTGTGAGTCACAGTAGTTTGCTGGAGCAGTTAATACCTTCAGACCAAAAATCTGCTTCTGGGGTGACCTTCTCTGCTAAGATGCTCTGGCTGGTTTAGCTGACACTTGATTTCAGGCTGTCCAGGCAGTGAGGGGTCACTGTAGGCTCTGTAAGTGGGTGCTGAGACATCCCAGGCAAGGTGAAATGGACTCCTGGAGAGGGTTTGAGTTACTGGAGAGCAGGAGGGAAAGGCTGGCTTGGCATGTGGATATGAACATAGTAAGATAAAACATTTATCTAGTTTGGCATTAGTAGAGTACACTTTGCTTTCCTGTGAAACCATTGATGAGTTGGTGTAGTGGTTTTGGTTTCCCAGTTTGAGATTTCACCAATTCTTAGATTTCCCAGCCACTTGGACAGTTGGGCAGTGGGTAAAGGAGCTGTCTGGTGATGTGTGTGTGCTTGGCCAAACTGTTGTGCTGAGATGTGGGATTATCTCCATCCCAGCAAAGCCCTTCTGCATCTCAGCAGGGATCCAGGCTTGCTCTAGGCCCTGCCAGTCATCAGCTCTGCATCCAAACTTCTTCAGCTCCTGCACAGTTCTGGATGGTGGTCATGGCATCTCCCTAAGAGGGAGGGGGAAGGAATGCCGAGTGCTTTCAGACACAGGAAATGAAATGGGAACGCTTCTAATGAAGTGGGTGTAGCCCAGAGTATTCCTGTCAGCAGACTTAAAAGAGGATAGAATGTGGAAATGTTGGAGTCAGCTGTTTTCTTCCCTTGGGGTATGAAGTTTGCAGCCTCTTATGCAAGTCCTGAGAAGTTGTCAGAATAACACTGAAAACACTTACACACTGGCCAGAAACAGGAAACCTTCCTGGATGTGACAGTACTGGGGAGGTATAAAATTCATCTGAGGTCTGGGGGGGAATGCTGTCCTCCCCTGGAGCACAGGAATGAGCTGCTGGAGCAGCTCTGCATAAACAGATAAGAAAACACTGTTTTTCATGTTTGCTTTGGTTTGGTAGCACTCCAAATAAGGAGCTGCTTGAGGCAGGAGATCTTTGTGCAGTCTGGGAAAGATATTCTGAAGGTCACAGATTCCTTGCAGTGCAGGTGGCAGTTTGCTGCTTTGCATTGCTGATGTTGCCTTCTTGCTGACTGAACAGTGGGTGCTATCCAAGGCATGTGTTGCTGAGTGTCTGGTCAAAGTGAAGCTGTGTCTGTTGAGGGCATCTGAACAGGAGTTAAACAAGCTTTGCTGAAGAATTAAAACCTTGATGCTTTTGTTCCGTTTGAATCAGTCCAGGCTGAATGCATGGGTTGATCCTCCATCCTTGATGTGCTGAGGATAACTGGAAATAGGTGAGGGCTCCAAGAGGGAGCCACTGTGGGACAGGGAGCTAGTTGCAGCTAATGGGAGATGGAGGTGATGTAAAACTCTTCCACAGAAGCCTGTGCTGGAGGGATTGTCACAGCAGGGTGGTGGCCTTGAAATCTCTGGGGATAGAGTTGTTTTGGAAAAGCTGCTTTGGAAAACAGCTGGCTGCTGGGGCTGCTCCAGAGGCCATGGGTGTGCAAATGTCAGGAAACAGATGTGTGTATCAACAACATGAGAAGATGGTACTAATTCAGGTCTGTAGCTGAATGAAGAGTTCAACTTTGGAATGGAAATCCTATTTACCTCTAATTTAAGGTGAGCATGTCCAAATCTTTGTGAGTCTTGGATGTGGGACTGCACAGAGAAATTGTTACACTATCATGAGTTAGTCACAGCCTTGGGAGTGCTGCTGAAACTGCTGTCTGAGCTGATTTGGGTCTGTGAATCTGTACTTTAGGGCTGTAGTGCAGCTCCTGCCAGCTGAACTGGAGAGTGGCCCAGTTCAGAGCAGTTCCTGAGCTCCAGACTGTGTCCTTGCTGATCAGAGCGCTGAGGGCTCATTCTGTGGGGAGGGAGAAGGTAAGAAGGCAGAGAATTCTCTGTGGAAAGGTTGAGTATGAAACTCGTGCAATCTTGGAGCGAGGCCAGCAGGTAAAGCATGAGCCTGGTTGGATCTGGGACTGAGCTCTGTAGGTTGAGTGTTTCTTGGTTGTCCTGTGTAACAGCTGGGTCTGTTCCTCCTTTCTCTGCAGCCTGGACCCTCCTGGAAGAGGCGGGGGTCCTCCTCCTTCCTGACCAGGCTCAGGAAGTTTTTTCTGGTTAATCATATTGATGAATTGGAATATTGAGTTGACATTCCGTGCTGTGCTAGCCTGGGCTGGTGTGGTCTGTGTGTGGCTCTGGTGGGACCCACACTTTCTGCTGGTCCTGCTTGCTCCTGGCTCCATGTCCTGAAGCTGACTCTGCAGCCCTGGGCCAGCTGCCTGTGCAGTGTGAGGTGAAGCAAAACCACTGGGTAACTTCAGGACTTCCTTTGCCAAGGAATTCATGTAACGCTGTCAGCTATTTAACGAGATAAATACTTCACTGGGGCTTTTGTCTTGAGTATTTTGGTTCTGAGCCAACAAATCCCCAGTGAAGCAACTCCTTGCATAGCTGAGAACAGCAGCAGTCGTTTGGGTAACCAGAGTCTTCAGGATTGGGTTTCTAAATATCCTCAGCTTTCAGAGTAGTTTTTGCCACTGGCTTAACACAGGGCAAAAATATCAGATTCTGTAACTTCTGACACCTTAAATGAGCAGCTTCCCTGTGGTGAGGTCTCCTGCAGGGGTTGACATGGGGATCTGACAGTAATTCCCATGTGGAGATTTGTGTTCTTGTCCTGGGGAGGTTTGTTTGAAAAGGGCTCTGGTGCTATTCCCCAGCATCCTGAGAGTTATGGAGAATGGTCTTGCACTTGGGCAGGCAGGGAATGTAGCAGCCATGGCATGTGCTTTCTCATTTAGGGTGCTCAGATTCTTGAATTTAATATTCCTGGCTGTGTACAGCCCCCTCCAGCAAACCCTGGTAGGCAGAGGAGGGGTTGGAGGAGCACAAACTGCAGAAGTGATAGACCTGGAGCTCTTACTTGTGGGACAGCATCAGGAATTGGTACTTGACTTTGATCTCAAAGCAAACAAGAAATAAAAATCAGTGCTTTTGCTGTGGGATGCAGAAGTCCTGTGTGTGCTTCAGTGAGCAGGAGGTGGGTAGGGCAGGTAAACAAACCAGCACGGGCCTTCTCATGGCTCTTGTGATCTCCCAACTGCTGGGTTTCACTAGTTAAAAGAAACTAGTAGAAAAATTAATGTCTGTTAGTCTTGATTACATGAGTACCCCACCATGCCCTTCCTTTTCATGGCCCTGACAGCTTGAATTAGCAAGACAAGCTGGGACTTCAGCTGCTTTCCCTTGTCTGTGTGGCACTGCTGTGGTTATTTTGGTCTGCCTGACCCTGGCTCGAGTGTCAGTGCTGGGGTTCTCGTGGGGAGCAGGGAGGGGTGAATGCCCAACCCTCTGCTGGAAGAGGTGTGAGGATGAGCAGCTCCCCAAGCACCAGAAATGGCTCCACAGAGCAGGAAGCAGTCCCTGTTCCTCAGCTCAGTGTCCACTGGTGGGTGGAGGCTGATCTAGCACAGCTTCAGGCTGTGTGGTTCAGCTCCCTGTTGCCTCTGCAGAGCTCAGTTCTGCCTGACTGCAATCCTCAAACATCTTGGCATTGGCAGAAAGTGCCTGTCCTGCCAGGGAGTGTGTCTGCAGCATTGGTGGCACTTCCTTTGGTTATTTGCTTCCTCCTGTGACCATCAGCTGGGCATCCAGGTCTTGGCTGTGTCCTAAGCCCAAGGCCACCAGTGACCAGTCGGGGTCTCTAAATTCCAATCAAACACCTGAAAGATATGGCAACTCCTCGTGTGAACATGAAGCCATGTAATCTTGTATCCAAGCATCAGACCACCCTTAGATGATGATCTGGTTCTCCACAACTGGAGCAGCTCTGGCTGCTGCCCTGCCTGCACTGACCAGTGGCTGTCCACAGTGAGCTCAACATAGATGTGCTCACCTAATTCTGTTGGAGCTCATGTAGCACAAGCAGATGGCAAAATGCATCAAGATCTGTGAAATATAGGTCAGGCTAAGGCTTGAGGATGTCAACAAGCTCATTTCCTTGTTTTGCTCTGGGAATGACCACTATCAGATTTCGGGAGGCCATAACTCAGGCACGCTGTGCTTCACACAGTGTTTGTGCAGAATGTTGGTCTGGAGCAGCAGTGGAGCTGATAGACTGCCCAGGGAGTTATAAATACAAGGTTAAACCCAAGCTGCTCCCTTGCAAGCTCTGTTTAGAGGGGAAGCACTGAAAGGTGGAAGGCTCTTCAGGTTGGTAGAGATGCAGAGCTGCTGCTGAGCCTCTCGAACCTGGTGGTGACCAAGCTGCTCCTGGCCACAGCAAGCAGTGCACCCTCACTGTCCAGCAAAGCCACTTGTTGGTCTGTTTCATATCAAGCTTTCTCATCCTGTCAAACAGTGTTTGCCCTTCCTCTGTAGAGGGAGGGGAGTCCTGACTGTGCTACTTGCAAGGACTCAGCTCTGAATTACAATATCTTCACTGCTTAACCCAAGGCTGGGACTCAGAGCAATAACTTCACAGCTCTGGCTCCTGAAACATCCCACAGCACTCAGAAGTTTTACTCCTCTGTTTCTGTCTTACCTGCCAGCTCTGGTGACTGGTACCAGCTTAACAGCTGGTGTCTGACTGCCTCCTGCTCAGAGCAATTTGAGGTGGGATGTCTCTAGGTCAATGTATGCTCAAGTGCTTTGTGTTGTGTAAGCTGCTGGGTTCTCCAGCTGCTGGTACTCACAGGCTCCAGAGTAGCTCTGAAATGGCTGGAGGTTCCCTGTCAAGCTATGGGATTGTTTAAACTTGAGGCATAGTTCAAGTAACCTCAAGCAGTCACAGATGGACAGGCCTTGCCCTGGAAAGCAGCTGTTTGAAACTCTGTGCTGAGGAGGCTTGAGCTTTGTTCACAGGACACTGCTCCAGTTTGACCTGTTTTAAACTTCTTATTCATTGGTATCTAATTGCTGGGAAAATGCAGGATGTACACAGAGTTTCTTTGGGGTACTCTCAGGATGAGGAGAAATTGGCTTTTGGGGCATTTTCTTTCAACAAACAGCCTGCTTTAGGCAAGTAGAAGGGAAAGTGGTGATCCACAGCAGATGCAATCAGCTGTAGCATTTATCATCCACAGGGAAGTGGGAGTTGTGAAGGGTACAGGAAATGTGCCTAAATCTGTAACTGTGTACTTGGAAAGCATTCCTGTTCTCTGCAGGCAGAAGAGCTTAGTGCTTAGGGAGGCCCTGGGATTCACTTGTGGCTAACTCTGGATGCAAATCAGCTTGTCCTGCTGTTGCTGCCATGGTTTTGTGCTTCTGCAGCACTCGGGAGGTTGGAGCTGGGGAGTGGTGATCCCAGGGGATGCTGACTGTTCATGCTGCCTTTGAACAGTCCATGTGAGGAGCATGGCCAGTGGCCTGGTGACCTGGAGTGCTGTGGGATAAGGGTGCTGAGGCAGCGGGGTGGGTGTGGGAAGCATTAGGTGCTGCCTCTGGACCAGGTTGGGTGGTGATTCCTGGTGTGCAGCAGGAATGGGAAGGGGAGCTGGGGACGGCCTGTGCCCAGAGAGCAGCTGCTGTCAGGTGCCTTTCTGAGGTGGGCACCTCCTCGGGTGCCCCCCTGTAGCAGACTGGCTGCCTGGCTCCAGGGCCATCCTTGGGCCCTCTGGGAGGTGCAGAGTGTTGTGGTGTAAGTGCCTCAGGACAAACAGACAGCTCTAGAAATTCCTTTTGTCCAAATGCCTCGTGACCTGCAGAGCTGCCTCCTGTCACTGTGGCACTGGGATGGCTCTGTACAGCATTGACAGGCTGAAATCCCTTCCTTGTGAACTCGGGAAAGGAGGAGGGAGCTAAAGGTCAAGCTCTGTTACCTCTGTGAACTGAGTAATTGTTGTTTGAACAGACAAAGCTCTAGTAACACCCACTGTGTGCTGGGTGCTCCTTACCTGCCTCACCCCAGCAAGGTGTGTGCAACATCCATACAGGGTGGAAGTGCTGGAGGGCCCACTGGTGGGGAGGAGAGCTCGTATTACCATCACCTCTTTTCCAGGGAGGCTCTGCAGACTGAGATCCTGCTGCAGGGGCTGCTGCCAGGCTGGAACTGCTCTGTGGTGCTCACAGCTGATAACTTTGCAGTGTGGGAAGGAACCACCACCAGTCTGTGCTGATGGTGGCTGCAGATCAAACCACCCTCTAGAACTGGTACAGCTGGTCCCTTGAGCGTGTCACTAACTCTGACCTCCTCTTCCAGTTGCAACCTGCCTACAGGTGGATCCCAGTGCAGAACCTGCAGCATCCTTAACTCTCGGCACTCCTGCACCTAGACCACGATGGCAGGTCGAGGTGGAGCTGCCCGACCGAATGGACCAGCTGCTGGGAACAAAATCTGCCAGTTCAAACTTGTTCTCTTGGGCGAGTCAGCGGTGGGGAAGTCCAGCCTGGTCCTGCGCTTCGTGAAGGGGCAGTTCCACGAGTACCAGGAGAGCACAATTGGAGGTGAGTGCCAGCTCCAGATGCCTGTGGCCACGAGGTGCTGACCTTGCTGGGGCAGTCTGGGGTGTCAGAAGCAAGACTGGCTATTTTGGTCTGGTCTGGGATTTTTGCTATAAATAGAGCCCAACAGTTAATGCTTTAACTCTTGGTTCACAATTACTTTGTTGGTGTAATGATCAGCACAGCAGAGAATAACGCTATGGCAACCCCACACTTGGCCTCTGAGGCTTTGTTTCCAGTGTCTCAGCTCCAGCTTCTAATTGGAACTGAGGCCTTCAGCTTGGTTTATAGCCCTTAATTATCTTTTCAGACCCTGACCTGGGGTTTTGGGGCTGTTTCTAGCCTGAGTCTGTTAACTACTTTCATGGTGCTTTCAGGTCTAGTAGTTTATTAGCTTGAAATCATTAGCACAGTGTCACCAATCAACCAAAGGCTGGTTAGCACGTGGGTCTCTGAGCAGCAATACTGGGGGCTGTCCTGAGGAAAGGCTTGAGTTGTCACTCTGTGACTTGTGCAGGGAGTGAGCACAGCTGAAAGTGTGGCTTACTGGCAAGCAGGGCCTAATGCCCCTCTGTGGAGGGCTGTGCTCTGCCTCAGTCTGTATCTGTGCCTCTGTGCTGTGTGTAACACATGGTGTTAGACTCACTGGGATAACAAGCAGTTACTAAACTGGGGTGTGGGGTGTAAGTGGGCTGAGTTTGGTGCTGTTGTTGGTGCTCCCCAGGTCTGATCTTGGTGTTGCCACAGGCTGTGTGATCCTGGCAAGGCTGCTGGAAGGTCTGGCACTGTGGATGCTCTTGGGCTCTCTGGGCCACCTTCCTGTCACTGTGTGGTGGTTCTGGGTTCCTGTGAACAGGGGATGTGACACAGCAGAGTGGCACTGGCCTCTCCAGGGCTCAGCTCACTTCCATGTGCCAGCAGAGCTGCTCTGAGCTCCTGGGCTGGCTCTGGGCCCTATCCTGCTGGAGCTGAGGCAAACCCCCTTCTCTTGCAGCTGCCTTCCTAACACAGACAGTGTGTCTGGATGACACAACGGTGAAGTTTGAGATCTGGGACACGGCGGGGCAGGAGCGATACCACAGCCTGGCCCCCATGTACTACCGGGGGGCCCAGGCTGCCATCGTGGTCTACGACATCACCAACACAGTGAGTGTGAGCAGGGCTGGGGGGCTGCCAGGAGGCTCCCTGGGGGTGGGTCTGGGTCACAGCCCTGCAGGTACCTGGCTGGGGCTGCCAAGTTCTTGAAAACTGCTCAAGGCCTCTTCCTCCGCTCCGGCCAAGGCTGTGAGCTGATAAAGGATCCTGCTGCCAAGTGCTGCAGAGGCAGGACACTTCTCACAGGAAAGCCTTGTTCTAATCATATCTGCCCTGTGGATTCCTACATGGCTGCCCTTCCTGACTGCTGCCTCCTGTTTGCTTCCAGGACACATTTGTACGAGCCAAGAACTGGGTGAAAGAGTTGCAGAGGCAGGCTAGCCCCAATATTGTAATTGCACTAGCAGGAAACAAGGCAGACCTTGCTAACAAGAGAGCTGTGGACTTCCAGGTGAGTGGGAATCCAGAGAAGTTGTTACCCTAGCAGGTCAGGAAAGCATCTTTTTGCTTAAGTGAGGGAGGTGGCAGCTATGTAAAATATGCTTTGAGGGAGAATGAAAGTGAAGTTTTGTGCTGAGGACTGCAGGATGCCACTGAGCAGGGTCTGTGCCCTTGATTCTGTCACAACACATGTGGCCCTTGGCTGATGAAAGTCCTGATGAATGAGGAGGAGGAGGCCCACAGAGCACAAGCTTCTGTCCTCAGCCTCCTTTGCTGCCTTACTCATGAGGGGATATCTACAGGGTGTGAAACAGCATCTTGTGGGTACAAGACACATGAGGAATCATTCCTAGCTTGTTCTCTGCTCTTCACAGCTCTTACCTCATCTGAGGCAAGTGCTCAGGAGAGGCTCTTACCCAGCCCTTGCACAGGGTTGCTTGTGGTGCCCTTGCAATGGGTGACACACTCCCAGGTGCTGTGTGGCTCAGTCAGGCTGTGCCCCAGCCTAGCTGCGGGACACTGGCAATGCAGAGCTGCTGGTGGAGCATGTCCCTGGCTTATCCAGGCCAGCTGGGAGCAGGGACAGGGGAGGGAATTTCTGGTCCAGGGTGGGACATAGTGTTTCTCCAGCAGTTAGTGTGTTGACAAGTGTAGTGCATGAAATCTGCTTGGGCCTCCTGCCAGGCTGCCTTTAGCACTCTGATGTGATTGTTTGTAGGATGCACAGACATATGCAGATGACAACAGCTTGCTGTTCATGGAGACGTCAGCGAAGACAGCGATGAATGTGAATGAAATCTTCATGGCAATAGGTACGGCCTGTGTGTAGGGCTGGGGTAGCTCTGAGTGCCAGCACTGCAGCCCAGGAGGGTCCTGTGTCAGCCAGGGCTGCTGGCTCTTACTGGGGCACTTTGCCACACTGGTGTGATTGGTCATTCCCTGAGCGTGTGGAGCCTTAGCCTTGCAAAGGTTCCCTGTGTCTGGGGTGGTGATGGAGATGGGAGCAGGCAGGCAGAGCCAAGGAAGGGGTGGTTTGGCACGCAGTGCAAACTGCACGTTTGTCCTGTCCCAAACTGTTGGCAGTGAGGGCTCAGGCTGGAGCAGGCTGCACCCAGCCTGGGGCACACAGTGCAAGGAGGTTGATCTCTCTGGAGGACCCTGCTAACATCCCATTTCTTCCTAGCCAAGAAACTGCCAAAAAATGAACCCCAGAACGCTCCTGGTGGCCCGGGCAGGAATCGGGTGGTGGACCTTCAGGAGAGCAGCCAGCCGAGCAGAAGCCAGTGCTGCAGCAACTGAGCAGCTGCTGCAGCCTGCGAGCCCGTGGAGGAGTGACTGGAACCCACGCTAACGATCGCACTTACCGTAGGGCGGCTGCTGCCGGCGCCGCTGTGATTCTCCATCCCTTTCTGATCATAGGCTGGAGGGAGTTCTTCCACCTGCACCTTTCTGTACAAATACTAATTCAATTCTAAGTCTTAAGTCACTTTTTTAATATATGAACTTCTGCTCTTCCCTCTTCCTGGTGGTGGTGGATGCAGGACCTGGTGTCTGCCCAGCCAGCGTGGCCGTCCCGCAGGTGAGGCCAGCAGCAGCCAGGTCCCACAGCACTGTAGTTCACTATGGGAAACAAAGGGATATTGGGACACGTGTTTAAAGTTCCCTGTCTGTAAGAGCTGAGGCTGATCCCCTACGATGCGCCCAGAACAACCACTAAACTCTGTAGCATTAGAGACAAACTCCGGCTCTTGGGCCACTTATTGACCAAATCAATGATGAGTATTTGGGGTGGGGCAGAGGGAAGCAAAACTGGTTTCTTCTGTATTTTGTATTGTATGTTTCTCCATGTAACCAATCAGTATCTTGT
The DNA here is from genome assembly GCF_017590055.1 of Onychostruthus taczanowskii. Classification (NCBI taxonomy): domain Eukaryota; kingdom Metazoa; phylum Chordata; class Aves; order Passeriformes; family Passeridae; genus Onychostruthus; species Onychostruthus taczanowskii. The sequence goes on along the minus strand of NW_024507105.1, from coordinate 2,110,973 downwards.
CAATATAGTACATCCAACGAGCTGCCTGTTGTCTTTCTTTGTGTTGGACTCCAGCATGCCAACTCTTCTTTTCTCTCGGTTCTGTCGTAATGCACTAATCCTGTTGCAACTTTTGCAAAAAATCTTGTATAGAAATTTGTCCTTTTCTTGATGGTTGTGATGCCACTAATATTGTTAACCCTGCTCTGGTGGGAATACACAAGGTTTACTGATGTACAGAGGTGGGGTGGGGGAAACCTTGGGTAACCTGTTGGTGGAAATGACATGTATTGCAAAAGCCTGTAATTCCACAAAGAATGAAGGGAGGTATTAAATGGCTTCTGTTGCCAGACTCTAACTGATGTTGGCTGCTGCCTAGTGCCTAATGCAGTGTCTTATGCATCCTGGTATTTAAGAGGAACTTGTTGACTTAGTCTTCATCACAAACTTCAGTTTTGTGTGATTAAAACAAAATTTTTATAAACCTATCATAACAACAATGTTCATGTTTCTTAATGCAGCAGGGACTGGACCTGAGCACAACAGTTCTTGGTGGAAGCTGAGCTGTGCTGGGCTGCTCCTGGTATGTCCCACACCTTGGTAGGGAAATGGGGCCCTTCCTTCCTGAGGAGGGAGAAATGGGGCTCCTGAGCTTGGGCTGTGTGGCTGCTCCTGCACACAGTGATGCTGCTCGTGTTCACTTGGCTCCAGTGTGCTCAAGGAAGCTTGAGGGAAATTGTGGGAATTATTGCTTGCTTGGTGCTTCTGGGGAAACTACAATGCAAGATGGGAAGAGGTGGGGGAACAGTGTGTGGAGGAGCTCTGCTCTGCAGTGGGACAGGCTTGGGATGGTGCTCCAGAATTCATGAACACGGTGTCTCTGTCCCTGGAGCACGATGGCCTTGGAAGATGCTGCTCTCCTGTCACTGCTGCATGGACTATGAGACCCCAACACCCTGGGACCTGGAATCAGTATGGAAGAAGAGGCAGACCCTTGCAGCTCCATCCCTGCCACCTGTGCTGCCAGCAGCACCATTTGTGCTCAGGAGAGGCTGGGGATGGAGATGTGCTGCATTTGGAACCCATTGCCCCCCTCAGCTGGGGGGCTGCGAGAGGCTCGGGCACAGAGCCTGTGAGTAGAGTGGTGTGAACAGCCTTGGCTTGTGTGCCCTTCATCTGCTATCCAAGGTCTCAGTGCCTCTTCCTCATGCTGGATTTCCTTAAAATCCTGGAAGCAGGAAGGGTCTGGAGTGATTTGGTGATGGAGTGCCTGGGATCATGCTGGAGCCTGGGCTGCCTGTGGGGTGTGGGCTTTGGTGGCCCCCACTACACCTCATTTGTGGGGTGCTGTTGGTGCCTGGACTGCTGAGGTGCTCTGTGGGACCACCCACTGCTTACTGCGTGGGGTGGACTGATGCTGCTGGTTTTCCCAGGCAGCCAGAGAGAGACCAGTTTGGAGAAGAGCTTCCCTGATCCCACTCAGCGCAATTCAGTGGACACTGTGTGCAGTGCTGTTGCCATCTGCTGGCTCCTCTTCCTTGGTGCCGGGTTTCTTCCTAGACTTGGGGTCTCTGTGAAGGCATCTGTGATACCCTAAAGAGGGTCTTGCCGCTTACAACAGGGGCTCAGTAGCGGGGCTGGGGGCCTGCTGGCATTCCTGGTGTGTCTGGGCAATGGGCTGTCTGATCTCAGGGTGGCTTTAGCACAAACAGGTGTTGCTGCCTGCATACCTGCTGCCTGCCCACACAGCTGCTGCCTGCCCGGGCCTGAGCGTGGCTGTTTGTGGTGGTTACGCACTGCGCCCGGGGTTGGGCTTTTCCCTCCCTGCTGCTGGCAGCTCAGGGTGGACTCCAACAGCCCCTTGCCAAGCTGGGAAGGGGAAAGTGTGGCTACAACAGCCTCACACCACACCCAGCCAGGCAGCCTGGTGTGGTTCTTTCCCTATTGTTTGGGGATGGGTATTGGCTGAGGCTGTGGAGCTGGAGGTGATGCTGGCAGCAGTGTGAGGGGAAAGGGTGAGGGCACCCCTGCTGCTCCTGTACAGGTGAGTGGGATTGTCTTTCCTGCCTGCCTCCCTCCCTTAGCAGCACAGTGCTCCCAGATCCCCTCCATCACAGAGCCCTCTGAGTCTGCTGTCTGACCCCATTTTGTGCTGCCCTGACAAGCAAGAGAGGTCCTTCCCTTTCTGTGCGTCCCATTCCTCTGGCACCAAGAGCAGGGCGCAGCCTCCCCATCAGCCAACACCCAGAGAACACAAAAGAAGATTCAATGCAAAAGGATTTTTATTGGATACAAAATCATTCCAGTCTAGTGAAAAAATTGACATCATTGCTGATGAAGCTTGTCTGGGCTTAAACCCGAGACTTGCTCCTGTCTGCTCCGGTCCTGCCGTGGCCATCGGGTCCCATCCTCTCACACCTGGGCTTTGTTGGTGGCTCCATCCTGAGCAGCTGGTCCGGTCTGTGGGGCAGCAGAGCTGACCTGGATGGGCACACTCCTCTCAGGAGCAGCCGGCAGTGCCAGCTTGGGGGCCTCGATGCGGAGCTGCCCATCCTTGGACAGGGAGCAGGTCAGCGCTTCGGCGTCCACCTCCTCGGGCACGTCCCACTCCCGCTTCAGCACCTCGTACTTGTAGGAGAAGGAGCCCTTCTCATCGACATTCTGCGTCTCCTTCTGCCCCACCAGCACCACCTTCCTGCCCACCACCTTCACCGACAGCTCCTCGGGAGTGAAGTTCTTCACGTCCTGGCAGACGGAGAAGCCGTCCCCAGAGCCCTGGGTCAGGGTCATGCTGGTGCTCGGGCTGTGCTCCATGGCCATGGCTCCGTGGTTGCTCAGGAGCTGCTCGAAGCTGCTCATGAACTCCCGAGCTTTCTCCATCTCCTGCTGCAGCTCGGTGAAGATGGTCTCTGCGTGCGGCCAGAGGGTCCTCACTGTGCCCAGCCGGCTGGCCAGGGAGCTGGAGGCGAATGGTGCGAGGTGCATCCGGCAAAGCATCGCTGCTGCTGTGGCTGCTGCTGCTGCTTCTGTCCCCTTTCCAGTGGGCTGGAAGCGTTCTGCCCGGCTGCTGCCGTCCGGAGGTTTTTAAACCCGTTCCCTGGAGGCGTGGCCTTGTCCCGCACATTACGTCACCCTCGGGAGAAAAGCTCAGCTCTTTCCAGCCCGTTCCAGCTCATTCTTGTTACTCACCCGTGAGGAGAGGCACGGCTGACGTCGTGCCCGGCATACCTTCGCCCTGACTCTTACGGCTTTGCTCTCCTGGCTTATAATTAGCAGCATCACCTCAGCCTCCGAGCGGGATGCCTGAGCCACCCTTGCCAAAAATCTGTGCCCTTTGCGTTTCCCAGGCGTGGAGTGAGTCTGGGCTTGTCTCCTCCCTGCCTTCCCCCTCCCTCCGCTGTGTTCCATTTCCCCCATCTGTGCCCAGGTAGGTCCCCTCAGGTGAGACCAGGAGTCAGTTTGTGGCCCCACACCCAGGTGGGATGTGCAGTGGGGTGCTGAGGGATCAGGACAGGATGGGGGTGGCCAACAGGGAGAGGGGTCCCAGAAAGTGAAAGAAGTGCCTGACAGCAGATGACATGGGACATGTGCTTTAGAGGTGGGACTAGTTGCTGCACTGGCAGGAGTGATGAGCTCCTGGCACAGTGGAGCCTGCCTCCACCGAGCCCTGAGCAGGGGGGTCAGGGAAGGGCTCTGTAGCCCCCCGGCCATGGCCCCATGGGCCCTGCTGCATCACGATGGCTCTGCAGAAACCTGAGCTCCCGGCACTGACTGCGGCTCCCTATTTGTGGCATGTGAGCTGTCCCCAGAAACAGGCGCTGCTATTTTGGCTGGTGGATAATCAGCCTCTCAAAAATAGGCAATGGCTCCAGGAGACTGCGTGGGGGGAGAGAGCATTCTGGAAGGGACACACCCCTGGGGAGGGGAGAATAAAATCCGCTGCTCCCCTGCCCCAGCCCAGCACGGCTCCAGCCACTGCCCAGAGCTGCAGCACAGCCAGGAGCACTCCTTGGAGCAGAGATGCTTTGCCGCCTGCACTTCATGCCGCCCATGTCCAGCTCGCTGTTCCCGTGGCTGGGACCCGTCCGCACCCTCTGGCCACATCCAGGCACCCTGTTCGCCGAGCTGGAGCGGGAGATGCGGCTGGAGATGGAGAGGGCTCGGGAGTTCATGAGCAGCGTGGAGCAGTACCTGAGCGGCGGGAGCAGCCCCGGGCGGCTCGGCATCGCCCCCAGCACCAGCGCAGCCCTGACCCAGGGCTCTGGGGACGGCTTCTCCGTCTGCCAGGACGTGAAGGACTTTGCGCCCGAGGAGCTGTCGGTGAAGGTGGTGGGCAGGAAGGTGGTGCTGGTGGGGCAGAAGGAGACGCAGAGCACGGACGAGAAGGGCTCCTTCTCCTACAAGTACGAGGTGCTGAAGCGGGAGTGGGACGTGCCCGAGGAGGTGGACGCCGAAGCGCTGACCTGCTCCCTGTCCAAGGATGGGCAGCTCCGCATCGAGGCCCCCAAGCTGGCACTGCCGGCCGCTCCCGAGAGGAATGTGCCCATCCAGATGGGGCCGGCGGTGGCACAGCCTGCTGGCAGCACTGAGGAGGGAGCCGAGCGGGCCAAGGCGTGAAGAGGAGCAACGGGGACCAGGCTGAGCCTGGCGACAGAGGGGGGCAGCTGCTGGCCGCAGAGCGGGACCGCGCGATGGCCCGGGGCGGGGTGTCTGCCCAAAACGTGGCTTTTTTGATATGTAATAAATATTCCTAACTTTTATTTGTGTGGTTTCGGTGTTTCTGGTCTTGCCCAGCCCTGTGCTTTGCAATGCTTCTGCAGGGTGGGGAGCGGGGCTGTGCTGGCACCGGGCATGTCCCTGGCACCTCTCCCCAGCTCTGCCCTGGCAGAGGAGGATGGGCGGGGGGCTCCAGGCTATGTGCAGCACTGAGGATCCCCTGGGCAGCCTTCGGACAAGCGACTCCCATCTTCGGGATGGTGCTGGAACACTCGCGTGCGGTGCCACCCCGCCAGCTCTGGCACCTTCCAGGCGGTGCCCGCACTCCGCGCACCAGCCCGGCGCTAATCCGCTTCCCCCGCGGTGAGCGGGGGCGCGGTCTCTCGTAAATGGCCAGGCGGGCGGAGCCGCCCGTCGGTACCGGTCGGGAGGCGCGGCCACGCTCCCCGCCGGCCGCACCCCGTGCCGGTGCGAGAAGGCGGAGGGCGGGTCACACACCGCATTTGGAGAAGAGGGCGTGGCCATGCTCCATATTTGCGGGAGTCAGCGGAATGCGGAGCGGTACCGGTTACCGGAGGGGTGCGAGGGTTACTCCGGGTACCGACGGCTCGCCATCGCCCCGTGAGGGGCTGTCGCCGTGCGTCGTCATGACCGGACCTCGGTCCTCTCTGGACGGTACACGCCACCCGCAGTGCCGAGTGGGAGCTCTGCTCCCGTTTGGGACAGCGGGTGACGCGAACCGGCCCCGGGAGCGCCGTCCCGGGAGCAGCGGCCCCGCCTCTCCCGCCGCCGCGGACTACAGCTCCCGGCATTCCCGGCGCGCAGGCGCAGTGAGCGCGGGGCGCACGCCGGGCCCGGCATGGCGGAGCCGGAGGCCGCGCAGCCCGGGCGGCCCCCGCCGGGCCCGGGCACGGCAACAACGGGGACGGCGGGGGCGAGCGGGGTGACGGCTGGAGGAGCGGGGTCCAGCGACCCGGCACGGCCCGGGCTGAGCCAGCAGCAGCGGGCGAGCCAGCGCAAGGCGCAGGTGCGAGGGTTCCCCCGCGGGAAGAAGCTGGAGAAGCTGGGGGTGTTCTCGGCTTGCAAGGTGAGGGACAGCGGGACCGGGAGGGCACGGAGGGCGGGAGGGGGGGTTCGAGGCTGTGCGTGAATGGGGGAGGCAAGGACGGGCATGGCTGGGGGTGCAGGCGATACCGGAGTGGGAGTTCAGTGCTGTGCATGGGTGGGGATGCAGGATGAGGATGCTCACCTGGGTGGGGATGCAGGATGAGGATGCTGACATGAGGGGGATGCAGGATGAGGATGCTGACCGGGGTAGCGGATGCAGGAGGGGGCTGCAAGGACGTTTATGGGTGTATTAGGGGAATTTAGGGATGCAGGAGGGTGAGAGCAAGGAATACATGGACAAAGGATGCAGGATTGGGATGTGCAGGATGGGGGTGCTGGGCTGGGTGCAGGCAGGGGGGCAGGAAGAGGATGCTGAGTTACCCGAGGGAGGTGCAGAGATGTCAGTGGGCAGGGGCTGCAGGGTCCTGGGGCTGCACGGAGCAGTGCTGGGGGGGTAGGTGATGCAGGGTGGGGGCTGAGAAAAGCTGGGCTGGGTGAAGAGGGGTAGGTGGGAGCCAGGGAAATCCTTTGGCCACAGAAGGTGGCAGCTACTGCAACGACCACTGCTGTCCCTCTTCCCAGGCCAACGATGCCTGCAAGTGCAATGGCTGGAAGAACCCCAACCCGCCCACAGCCCCTCGGATGGACCTGCAGCAGCCAGTGACCAACCTGAGCGAGCCGTGCCGGAGCTGTGGCCATGCACTGGGTAACTCCTGTGGCACCCCCTGGGCAGGGCGAGGGCTGCTGCTCCCTTCCTCAGTGTCACCGTGGTGCTGCTCCCTCCCTCAGTGTCACTGTGCTGCTGATCCCTCACTCAGTGTCACTGTGGTGCTGATCCCTTGTTCTCACTGTGGTGCTGACCGCTCAGTGTCACTGTGCTGCTGATCTCCTGGTCTCACTGTGGTGCTGATCCCTCCCTCAGTGTCACTGTGGTGCTGCTCCCTTGTCCTCACTGGTACTGCACCCTCACTCAGTGTCACTGTGGTTCTGGTCCCTCAGTGTCACTGCAGTGCTGGTCCCTCAGGGTCACTGTGCTGCTGATCCCTCAGTCACTATGGTGCTGATCCCTCCTTCAGTGTCACTGTGGTTCTGATCTCTTGTTCTCACTGTGGTGCTGATCCCCCACTCAGTGTCACTGTGGTTCTGGTCCCTCAGTGTCACTGCAGTGCTGGTCCCTCAGGGTCACTGTGGTTCTGGTCCCTCAGTGTCACTGTGGTGCTGATCCCTCACTCAGTGTCACTGCAGTGCTGGTCCCCTGGTCTCACTGTGGATTTCTCTCTGGCACAGCGGACCACGTGTCCCACCTGGAGAACGTCTCAGAGGAGGAGATCAACCGTCTGCTGGGCATGGTGGTGGATGTGGAGAACCTCTTCATGTCAGTGCACAAGGAGGAGGACACGGACACCAAGCAGGTGTATTTCTACCTGTTCAAGGTGCGTCTGGAGCTGTATGTGTCTCACTGCCCCACTCATGGGGGGACTTGTGCAGAGCTTCTGTCATTGTGGGGCTGCTGTCCCACTGTTTGTGCTCTGTTGGAGCTGGTGCTGAAGCTGGGGCTGTGAACCATCCCACAGCCCAGAGACCTGGAATGCTGACCCTCTTCTGGAGTCACTGCTCTCCTGGCCCTGAATTCCCTAGGGGGGCAGTTCTAGGGGATGAATGTTTGTGCTCCAAGGGTAGCACCAGTGCCTTCCTGGCTGCAGAAATTGAAGCAGCCCCACGGCAGCATTCGGCCACCTCCACCATTCCTGGAGCATCCAGTTCCTGGGACTCTTTTGATCGTCTCTGTTGGTGTCTTTGCAGCTGCTGCGGAAGTGCATCCTGCAGATGAGCCAGCCTGTGGTCGAGGGGTCCCTGGGGAGCCCTCCCTTTGAGAAACCAAACATTGAGCAGGTGAGGCTGCTGTCAGGCTGCTCTCAACACTGCCCTGATGACTTGTCCTGTGTTCTGCTGCTCTTGCAAGGTCCCCTCACTCTCTGGGAGGCAGCATGGAAGAGCCCAGAGCAGCCCCTGGCACCCTCCCATCCTCTCCCCAGGGAGTCCTGAATTTCGTGCAGTACAAGTTCAGCCACTTGCCGCCCAAGGAGCGCCAGACCATGTATGAGCTCTCCAAGATGTTCCTGCTGTGCCTCAACTACTGGAAGCTGGAGACACCGTCCCAGTTCCGTCAGCGCTCCCAGAATGACGATGTGGCCACCTACAAGGTCAACTACACCAGGTGAGGAGAGCAGGGGGCCACTGAGCCAGCCACCACAAGCACCCACTGGGGCCAAAGCTTCTGAATGTCAGCTGTGCCTTTCATCCAGCCTGCTCCCAGCAGCACTGTCCCAGGAGGGATATGGTTGCTCTGGGGTCTCTGGTTCCAGCCCTGTCTCCAGAGCCCCTTCCTGTCCCACAGGTGGCTGTGCTACTGCCATGTGCCACAGAGCTGTGACAGCCTGCCCCGCTATGAGACCACCCACGTCTTCGGGCGCAGCCTCCTCAAGTCCATCTTCACGGTGACCCGCCGGCAGCTGCTGGAGAAGTTCCGGGTGGAGAAGGACAAGCTGGTGCCGGAGAAGCGGACACTGATCCTCACCCACTTCCCCAAGTAGGTGCCCAGTGTGGAGATGGCTGCTGGAGCACTGAGGGCGCTCCTCCTTTGGGGTGCTTGTGTGCTGATGTGCCACTCCCTTCCAGGTTCCTCTCCATGCTGGAGGAGGAGATCTACGGTGAGAACTCTCCGATCTGGGAGGCTGATTTCACAGTGCCAGCTGCAGAGGGTACCCAGCTGGTGTCTCGCCCAGGTATTTCAGGAATCAGCTCCCCCTGTTTGGGGGCTGAGGGATAAAGGGCCAGGGTGTGGCAGAGCAGTGGCTGTGGCTGGGTTGCTGTGGTGTGATGAGGCATTTTCAGTCGTGGGCACCATGGGTCTGTTGCAGCTGCAGTCAGCACCGTTGCCGTGCCCACCACTCCTCTCTTCAGCAAGAAGCTCAGCAGCAGCAGCTCGGCCACCAGCCTGGACACCAGCACCCCAGAGCCCCTGCCAGGTAAGGTCCCATGAGCCCACGCCAGAAAGCTGGAACTGTCCGTGGTCCCTCCCAGCATTGGATGTGCCGCTCTGCTCCCATGCCAGGAGAGAAGAGGAAGCTCCCTGAGAGCCTGACGCTGGAGGATGCCAAGCGGATCCGTGTCATGGGAGACATCCCCATGGAACTGGTGAACGAGGTCATGCTGACCATCACAGACCCTGCTGCCATGCTGGGCCCCGAGGTATGCCCTGCGGCTGCTGGGGCATGCCTGTGGCACTCTCCACGTCCCACAGAGCTGCTTCCCCAGCATGCCAGGGTGGAGTGGGCTCCCCCAGAGAGGGTGTGCAGGGTCAGTGACCCCCCCCGTGCCCCCAGACCAGCCTGCTGTCGGCCAACGCGGCGCGGGACGAGACGGCGCGGCTGGAGGAGCGCCGCGGCATCATCGAGTTCCACGTCATCGGCAACTCGCTCTCCCAGAAATCCAACAAGAAGATCCTGATGTGGCTGGTGGGGCTGCAGAATGTCTTCTCTCACCAGCTGCCCCGCATGCCCAAGGAGTACATCACTCGCCTCGTCTTTGACCCGTGCGTGGCTGGGGGGTGCATGGGGGCCGGTGTGGGGGGCTCCCCTCACCCTCGGCCGTGCTGCCCGCAGGAAGCACAAGACCCTGGCACTGATCAAGGATGGACGAGTGATTGGGGGCATCTGCTTCCGCATGTTCCCTACCCAAGGCTTCACGGAGATTGTCTTCTGTGCTGTCACCTCCAATGAGCAAGTGAAGGTGAGAGCAGGCAGGTGGGCACACGCATCCTGGCGTGGGCAGGATGGTCTCTCTGTAGCTGGTGTAGCCCCTTGGGCAGCCAAACTTGCTCAGCACTGGCCAGCCCCAAGCTGCGGTAGTTGCTCCAGGTCATCTTCCAGCTGCCCTTTCTGTGGGTGGGAGGGGGTTGTTTATCCCAGATGGGGCTGCCTGGGGGGGTCCTTGTCTCATGGTGCTTCCCCAAGGGCTATGGGACACACCTGATGAACCACCTGAAGGAGTACCACATCAAGCACAACATCCTCTACTTCCTCACCTATGCAGACGAGTACGCCATTGGCTACTTCAAAAAGCAGGTGGGCTCCTTTCCCTGGGAGCTGCTCCCAGCTCTGCTGCACACCTGCCTCCTCCCACCTACCCTCTCCCACCTGCCCCTCTCTCCTAGGGCTTTTCCAAGGACATCAAGGTCCCCAAGAGCCGCTACCTGGGATACATCAAGGACTACGAGGGGGCGACCCTGATGGAGTGTGAGCTGAACCCCCGCATCCCCTACACCGAGCTTTCACACATCATCAAGAAGCAGAAGGAGGTATGGCCCAGGGGTGGGCACAAGGGTGGGTGACTGCAGCCATCCCCAAAAGCAGAGGAGAGGTGTGGGACTCTGCTGGCCATGAGAGCAGACTTGCAGGGCAGTGAGGGAGCACTGGTGACATTGACATTAGCTTGGGTTGTCTCTGGTCCTGCACGGTGGGTTTGTGGGGTCCCACATCACAGTGTGTGGCTCCCTGGAGCATCCTGCAGCCCCCCACTCCTCTGCACCTTTCCAACCCTCATTCCCTGCAGATCATCAAGAAGCTGATCGAGAGGAAACAGGCGCAGATCCGCAAAGTCTACCCGGGCCTGACCTGCTTCAAGGAGGGGGTGCGGCAGATCCCCATCGAGAGCGTGCCTGGCATCCGTGAGTCCTGGGAGGGGGTCTGGCAGGAGGGCTCTGTCCTCCCTCCCCATGGCTGCAGCGCAGACATGGTGACACTGACACTTGTCTTCCAGGAGAAACAGGATGGAAACCACTGGGGAAGGAGAAGGGGTGAGTGCTGCATGGGGGTGGGGGTAGATCTGCAGCAGCAGGGCTGGGGGCTCAGCTCGGGCTGTGCCTCAGTCTTGGTGTTTTGCTGGCCCTGGAGTGGAGAGAGGCTGATGGGCACTGCCTTTGTCCTGCAGGAAGGAGCTGAAGGACCCAGACCAGCTCTACAACATGCTGAAGAACCTCCTGGCCCAGATCAAGGTGTGGGCAGGAAAGGACCCTCACTCTGGGCTGCCTGTCCACCTGACAGCCCTTAGAGCTTCCTTCCTTGGGATGGGCTGTACAGGGCTTTGCCCCTGGGGACTGCTGGGGTGACCCAGGTGTGGGGGGAGCAGCACTTCTGGGTGCTGGAGCAGACAAGGGTTGTGTGTTCATTGCTCCAACTGCCCCCCACTTCTCCCCAGACCCACCCCAGTGCGTGGCCCTTCATGGAGCCAGTGAAGAAGTCAGAGGCACCAGACTACTATGAGATCATCCGCTTCCCTATTGGTAGGTTGCTGTGTCCAGCCCCCCAGGACAGGATTGCAGAAGAGGGGGCTGAGGACCCCACATTAATCCTGGGCTCTGTGCTGGGGACTCATGCTTGGGGCGGTGGGAGCCTCGGGATGGTCCAGAGTGAGAGAGGGGTGAGCTGAGACATGGCTGGTATCCACGTCAGTGGCTGGGGCGTGCAGAAACCTGGGGAGGGGTCCTGACCTGTCCCACGTGCAGACCTGAAGACCATGACGGAGCGGCTGAAGAACCGCTACTACGTCACCAAGAAGCTGTTCATCGCCGACCTGCAGCGCATCATCACCAACTGCCGCGAGTACAACCCGCCCGACAGCGACTACTGCAAGTGTGCCAACACCCTCGAGAAGTTCTTCTACTTCAAGCTCAAGGAGGGGGGGCTCATCGACAAGTAGTGAGGGCTGGCCTGGATCTGCTGTGGCCACCGGTCCTCCCATGGCAGGGACAGGGCTCCTGTGGGATCCAGCCCCACTCTTTCTGTTGGTAGGAGCTGCTGGAGGGATTGGTGCTGCTGAGCAGCCTGGGGAGCTGGGCTTTCCTTCTTGGGAAGCCACAGGGGTTGGGGGAGTGGTGGTTTTATGCTTGAGGTGCTCTGGCTGCCTCTCCTAGGGAATTGGAGCTGCCTCATCAGGATCTGCCCAGGGTAGGGACAGCACTGAGCTCCTGCCTCTGCCTGGGGAGGGGGAGCCCCCTGATCCCTGTGCATCCCCCTTACCTGGGATCGTGCCTTCTGCCCTGACTCCCTGTGACAGGGCAGGGGCACACAAGTGCTTTGGTTTCTGCTCCGTCCACCTACAGGCAGCCCCTGCCCCTCACACTGAATGTACGGCGGGGTCAGCCCCGCGCTGCCCGCAGCGGTGCTGCTCCTGGGCCAGGGTCCTGCTGGGCAGGGGGCTCTGCCCTGCACACCCAGCTCCTGCTGCCTCTGTCAGCTCTTCCCTCCGCCAGGGCAGGTCTGCTTCCCTGCCTGTACATCCTCCCTGCCTGCCCTTGCTGCCAGCTGGGGAGTGGGGGGCTGCCAGCCCCAGTCCTGCCCCTCTGAGTGCCAGGGAGGGTGGCTGCCCGGTGCTGTGCTGGCCTCTGCTCCCTGCTGTGCTCTGGCTGGCAGCCACCTCTGCTTGTCTCCACCTTGCTCTCTCCTCCTTGTGCCCCCCACCCCTTTCCCTGCCCCCCACTCCCCCATTCCACTTGACTGGTGTTTTCATTGATTTGTTTGTTTGTTTGTTTGTTTTTTTAATAAATGTCCTTGTGCAGCCCTAGATCCCTCCTTGGGGCGCACCCCAGCGTGGTAGGTGGGGGGGACAACCTGGGATATTCTGGATGGTGCTGGGGACGGGAACAGGAACAGCTCGGGATGGGGAGAGTGAAGATCCCCGTGGCTGGGCCGGGGTGCACTGGGCAGAATTGGGGTGCAGAGCTTGGTTGGGGTGTAGGGTGTTGACAGGCGGAGGTGCAGGGGCGATCTGGGTGCGGGGAGGTTCTATGGGAGCTCCACTCAGTTTTGGTTTCGGTTCCAGTTCGGAGCCGGGGCTCCCGGGGGATCCCGGCGGGCGGCTCGGCTCGGCTCGGCTCGGCTCGGCTCGGCTCGGCTCGGTTTGCCCCAGCGCGGCCGGCGTGGCCCCCCCTTGCCGGGCCTCCGCCGTGCCCCGCCCGCCGCTCTCGGCGCCGCCTCCAGTTTCGTTTCCCGACTGCGGCGGCTCCGGGACGCGGAGCGGCGGGGAATGGAGCTCCGGGGGTACCAGCGGGAGGCGGCGGCCCCGGCCCTGCGCGGCCGCAACAGCATCGTGTGGCTGCCCACGGGCGCCGGCAAGACCCGTGTGGCCGTCCACGTCTGCCGGCGACACCTGGAGAGCCGGCGGGGCGCCAAGGTGGCCGTGCTTGTCAACAAGGTGCCGCCCTGCCCCGGGACCGCGGGGACACCGCTGGTGGTGCTGGCCGGTGCTGAGTGCGGTCCTGTGGGCGCAGGTGCACCTGGTGGATCAGCACACCGAGAAGGAGTTCCACGCGCTGCAGGACACCTTCAGGGTGACGTCCATCAGTGGGGACACCAGCCACAAAACCTTCTTTGCCGACCTGGTGAAGAAGAGCGACGTTGTCATCTGCACGGCGCAGATTCTGCAGAACGCCCTGGTCAGCACGGAGGAGGACTTGCACGTGGAGCTGACAGGTGGGCACCAGGCTGCATCTACTGCTGAGGCTGAGCCCCCAGCTGAGCAACCATCTCACCCCGCTCCCCTCCCTGGCCTGGAGCAGATTTCTCGCTGCTGGTGATAGATGAGTGCCACCACACGCACAAGGACGCCGTCTACAACAAGATCATGCTGAGATACCTCCAGCGCAAGCTCAGTGGGGAGCAGGACCTGCCACAGGTCCTGGGGCTGACGGCATCCCCTGGCACTGGAGGGGCAACATCCTTTGAGGGAGCTCTGGAACACATCCTGCAGGTATGTCTTGTGCCCCCTGTCCTGTTTCAGCACAGCTTCCCCTGGGGTTCAGCAGGGTGCTCCTCGGGATGGGGATTGATGCCCAGATGTGTGGGCGCTGGGCAGCTTGGAGGAGTCATCCCCAAACTGCATTGTCCTGGCAGCTGGGCTCAGGGTGGAAGCAGGGTCTTTTCCTCTCAGATCTGTGCCAACCTGGACACTGAGAAGATCACATCAGTGCAGGACGAGTTGCAGCACCTGCAGAGCCACGTCCCCCAACCCAAGAAGCAGTATGACCTGTGCCAGGAGAGAGTGCAGGTGAGGGATGGCTGCTCAGAGCCATGGGGTGCTCGCTGGGTGGAAGATGAGACCCCCAGGCCCTGCTGGTGAGGGGCCTTCATCTGCTTTGCTCAGGCCAGTGTGAAAAATCAGTTGACCCAGAGCTTTGGTGCTGGGAAATCCTGCAACTATCTGCGTCCCACCATGCAAGCCACAATTCCTGGGTCCTGAGCCCCTCTCTGCTCCCAGGACCCCTTTGGTGAGCAGCTGAAGAAGGTGATGGTGCAGATCCAGCAGTTCATGGAGAAGCCGGATTTCCCGCGGGACTTCGGCACGCAGATTTACGAGCAGCGCATTGTGGAGCTGGAGAAGACAGGTGAGGGTGTGGCAGGCTGGGTGTGGCAGGGCTGAGCCGCGGGGCCAGGCTGTGACTGCCGTGTCCCCTGCCCTGCCAGCTGCAGAGATGTTTTGTCGCAAGACGCGGGTGTGCGCCCTGCACCTGCGCAAGTACAACGACGCCTTGCTGATCAACGACACCGTGAGGATGGTCGACGCCTTCCAGTGCCTCGAGCAGTTCTACAGCACCGAGAGGGATATGAAGGACCCCACTGAGCAGTTCCTCACTGCCACGTTTGAGGGTAACAGAGGGGCTTGGAGGGGGGTGATGCTGGCTGCATTTGGGGTGCAGGGAGTGTCCCTGACACCCCGCTCACCTGTGCAGAGAACAGGGCAAGACTGCAGGCGCTTGCTGGGGATCACCGCTATGAGAACCCCAGGCTGGCCAAGCTGGAGGGGATCCTGCGTGAGCACTTTCAGCCCCTGGGCACTTCTCGTGGCATCGTCTTCACCAAGACGAGGCAGAGTGCCCACAGCCTGCTCAGCTGGCTGCAGACCATGGCCACGCTCCGTGGGCAGCACATCAGGGCTGCCGTCCTCACCGGCGCCGGCTACAGCAACCAGACCAGGCACATGACACAGGTGAGTGCAGGGTGGGCAGGAACTGCACCCGCCCCACTTTGCACATTTTGGGGGTCTCAGAGCCCTACACAGCTGCTGAAACATCACCCCTCTGTCTACCCAGAATGAGCAGCAGGATGTGATCAAGCAGTTCCGTCAGGGATCCCTCAACCTGCTCTTCTCCACCAGTGTGGCCGAGGAGGGCCTGGACATCCCCGAGTGCAACATCGTTGTCCGCTATGGGCTGATGACCAACGAGATTGCCATGATGCAGGTGCTGCCCAGGCTCCCTCTGGCCCTGCCAGGATCCCCCAAAGTCACGGGGGTGGGACATGGGGGCTCTTGCATTCCCTGCAGGCAGCTCCTTGGGGATGAGCCCAGCCCCTGGCAGAACATCTCCTTGGCAAGGCGCAGGGGAGGGTGGAGGTGGCTCTGTCCTCACAGGGTAGCACAGAAGAGTTGGCTGTGTCCCTCTTCTGTTGAGGGACACAGCCAACATTTGACCTTGCAGTTGACTGCAAGTTGACTGCAACTGTTGACCTTGCCCTGCAGGCCCGGGGCCGTGCCCGTGCTGAGAACAGTGTCTACTCTGTCCTTGCCAAAGCCAACACCAGGGAGGTGACCCGAGAGCTGCTCAATGAAGACCTGGTGGAGCTCATGAAGAGCGCGATTCAGGCTGTGCAAGCCATGCCTGAGCAGGAGTACTTCCAAAAGGTGGGTACTGGGTGCTGCTGGGGGCACTGGCAGGGCCAGGCAGCTCTTGCTGCCTGCTGTGTCTCAGGGAAACACCAGATCCTGGGATGGGGTAGTGTGAGGGGTCTGGACCAGCATGTGCCCTGCCTGTCCCTCTCTGTGCTTGATGCATCCCTCGGTAGCCATGGATCTTGCTGTGTCTGCCATCTGTCCTGTGCTGACCCCTGTCCCCACCTGTTGGGGGTCATTTGGGGGGGCTGTTTGTTCGCTGGTAGCAGCAGGCAGGCAAGGAGACTCCACACGGCTCCTGAGGGTGCTGATTAGATGAGGGTTTATTGGGGGTCCAAGCCCTGGGAGCAGCATGGTTACGGAGGGGGAAGGGGGAAGGGGGAGGGAGGGGGAGAGAGGGAGAGCCTAGGGGGAGAAGGGCCAAGAGGGCAACTGGTCTGCCTTGCACAGCTTAAGAGGGAGATTCAAAGTGGGAGCAGAATAAGATTTGGGCCAATGGGGTTACAGATACATGCGACTTCAGGGCAGGACCACAGGCTTGGAATAAACCGTACATTTTGGGGCCTGCCATTTAACTAAAATGCACCACCACACCCCCCAGATCCAGGAGCTGCAGCAGGTGGCCGTGGCCAGCTGGCTGATGAAGGAGGCCAGGATCAGCGAGCGGCGGCAGCTGCACGACCCGGCCGCCGTTCGCCTGTACTGCATCAACTGCAACAGGGCCGTGTGCCAGGGCAGCGACATCCGCACGGTGGAGGGCATGCACCACGTCAACATCAACCCCAAATTCGGGTAGGAGGCTCATGGGCAGGCAGATGGGTAAGGGTACCACCAGCCTGCTGACAGCTCTTTGTCAGGGACCTCGGTACAGGGGGATTGCAGGAGCTTTGTTTGACTGTGGGAGCACCTGCTTGTGTCCCTGCACCATCATCCTTACTGTCTGGTGGCCCCTTCCTTCCAGGTCGTATTACAGAGTTTCCTCTGGGAAAATACAGTTCCCGAGGACTTTCAAGGACTGGGAGCCCGGCTGCCGCATTTCCTGCAAAGACTGCAGCCAGGTGAGCGCCACAATTCCCCTGTGTCTGCAGCCCAGTCAGAGCTGGAGGGACAGGAAGGGCTGTGCCTTGTGCCCCAGCTCACGGCTGCACACGCCTGTGTCATGTGTGTGCTGCAGGACACGGGCACAGGCTGTCTCCAAAGGAGGGACATGCCTTGGGATATGCCTTGGGTCTCCAATCATCCCTTTCTCACTCTGAACTGTCCCATGCCTGTGGCCCTGCAGCCTGGGGACGCTGTGTGTGCCTCGGGTAACTGTCCCCTCCCTGTCACACAGGACTGGGGGATGGAGATGCTGTACCGGCAGGTGAAGCTGCCTATCCTCTGCATCAAAAACTTTGTGGTGGAGACACCAGCAGAGAAGAGGAGGTACAAGAAATGGGGTGCTGTGACATTCCCCATCAAGGCGTTTGACTACCTGGAGTACTGCTCTGCCACCTACAGCCTGTCCTTCTAGCACGGGCTGTGTTCAGAAGAGTATTCACAGGGTATTTTCAGGGTGCTGCATGAAAAGGGGAGGCTTCCTCGACCCTTGGACAGAAAGCCATGGCTCACTCCTCTCTTCCTCACTGGTCTGAGCCCCAGCAGCCCATCCCAAGCTGGATCCCATGGCTGCTGAAGGAGCTTTGCTGCACCCATGTAGGAAGGATGAGATGCTGGGATTGAAAACCACCCAAACCCTTCCTTGCTCCCCATGCTGCTGCCTTCTCCTCCACAACCCTGCCAGGAGAACCATCCCTTTCTGTGGGTCCAGGACACAGCCCAGTGCTTCTCCACTCTGATTTATGAACTTGAAGTGTCTCCATTAAAACACACACGCTAGACTGAACGGGCAGGGTGGCTGCATCACTCGTGGCAAGGGCTGGTTGGGTACAGGAGGCTTCGAGGGGGGACAGTGCCCCAGAGCCAGAACCCACTGTGCCCTGTGCCAGAAGAACAGGGGTCCCCAGGGGACAGTGAAGCCTGTGAGGCTGCCCCGGCCCTACCCCACCCACAGACAGTGCCTGAGCGACCCGTCTCACCCACCCACCCAAGACCGAACCTTCCCGAGGCGCAGAACGAGCCGAAACCCCTCTGGGGCAGCCCAGGGGTCCCGGGGGGCTCCGGGCGTCCCCTCCGTGTCACCTGGGAGCTCCCTGGGAAGCTTTGCATCCGAGCTGCGGGGGAGCCGCGGGGCTTGCGGCAGGAGCCGGGACGGGGCTCGGGCGCAGGACCGGGCCGGTTGTGGGAGGGGGGATTCGGTACCGAGGGATTGGGTAGCACAGGATCGGGTACCGGGGAATTCGGTACCACGGGATCGGGTGCCGGGGGATTCGGTACCGAGGGATTCGATACCGGGGCATTCGGTACCGGGGGATTCGGCACCGGGTGTGCAGCCCCGGGCCGCCCGTGCTGCCCCGCCGCCGGCCGCTAGAGGGAGCCCCGGGCCGGGCTGGGGGATACCCGGGGAACCGGGAAACGATCCGGGGGACCGGGGGATGCCCGGGGAGCCGGGAAACGATCCGGGGGATGCTCGGGGAGCCAGGGGATGTTCGGGGAGCCGGGGGATGTTCGGGGAACCGGGAGATGCCCGCGATTCGGGGGGACCGGAGGATGCCCGGGGAACCAGGGGATGCCCGGAGAACTAGAGGATGCCCAGGGAACCGGGAGATGATCCGGCGAGTACCAGGGGATGCCCGTGGAAGCGGGGGATGTTCTGGGAACCGGGAGGTGATGGTGGGGGACGGGGGGATGCTCCGGCGAGTCCAGGGGCTGCAGTGCTCACACCTGCGGCTCCACGCGTGTCCCTTCCCCGCGGGATCCTGGCACACGTGTTGCTGCTGGCCCGGGGACGCCCCGTGCTAGCGAGCAATGCGGATGCTCAGCAGGTCCCGGGGATGCTGCAGAAGGACAAGGACATGTGCAGGGGACCAGAGGCTCCCGCAGTGTCAGGCACACAGAGCCCGCTCTCAGGTGGACATGGCCCCGGGGAAACCAAACTCCTGTGCATCAGAAACTGGGTAATGAGGCCGTTTGAGTTATTTGTAGCTCCTTGTGGGCTGGGATGGCCTCTCCTCCCGCTCCCTAGGCAGGATCCCTCCCGCAGGGACTCCAGAGCGATTTGCTCAGCTCAAATTGCCCTGATTTGTGCTTGGAGAATTCAGGTTGTGAGTTAGCCCAGTGGGTGCCCACAGCACTGGGTGGTACAACCTCTCACCAACCCTGGCAGATCTGTCTGTCCTTTTGGGACAGCCCAAACCAGAATTTCTGTAAAACTTGCCCCTTTTTGAGGGGGTGCAGCCGACTTTATGGGATACAGGGCCAGGACAGCACAGTGAGTCTCTGTGGGTTTTGCAAGTGGGTTTGTATCCATCCTCTGCTTATTTTCCCCTCTGCATCCCTGCTTTAACATCAGCTGCATCTGATTTCTCCTTCCCAGGGGCTCAGTCACCTTGGGCCTGGCAGCAGGGAGCAGCCAAGCTGCAGCGATGGGAGCTGTGACCTTGCTCGGTGTCCTTCAGGGCTTGCATCCTCCTGAGCCAGCATCCTTCAGGACTGGCATCCTTCACAGCCCGTGGCCAAATCCCCAGGCTGGAAAAAAGTCTGTGCCTGGAAGCACCTTTGCTTATCTCAGCTCCACTTAAGTTGCAGCCATCACGACTCGCTGCCTGTAAGCAGAGATGGGCACCATTAGCCCCGCAGCAAACAGCTGCTGCAGCAAGTTCTGCTGGCAGAAGCACCCTGAAGGAGCTTGGGAGATTGGGATTGTTTGCCCACGGGCTGCCAGGATGGGCACAGCCCCAGGAGTGCCTGTGCCCTCCTGCCCCAGCACCCCCCGGGTGTGCTCACAGAGTCAGGGCAACGCAGCAATTTATTTTTCACAGCTCATTTCATTTGTCATCAGTGCATCAGAAAGCTCTGATTCCCCTCTCAAGGCACCGCTGGAAAACCTCTGGCTCCTCCACCTGGCAGCGCCTCAGGTCAGCCCTTTCCCCAGGGTGGAGTTTGGTGGGACTGTGCAGCTCAGCCTGCCCGAGTTCTCGGGAAGGAGCCTGAGATGTGACTTGATTACAGCCTGCGAGTGTCGTCCTGGGGAGAAAACTACTGGGTATTTAAGGGCTCTTTAACTTGGCACAGAGAGGAATAATGAGAACTGGGCCTGAAAGATAAAGTCAGGCAAATGGAAATTTGAAATCCGGGGCAGGTCTGCGGCAAGGAGGGCGCAGAGCAGCCGAAGCAGGACCCACCAGGCACCTTTATCAGGGAGATGCCCGGGGCTGGGGGTCCTGCCCTGCGGGTGGCTCCGTCCTGCTTCGTGTTCCTGGCTCAGGCAGCAGCAGGATGAGCAGCAGGAGTCGGGGGCATCCTGGGTGAGGGGGATGGCGACTGAATTTTGCTTCCCAGGCACATCCGAAAATCTGTCTCTTGCACAATATCTCTTCCAGAGTCTGGGGGCACATCAGACCCGGAGATGAAAGCTCTGATTCCCCTCTCAAGGCACCGCTGGAAAACCTCTGGCTCCTCCACCTGGCAGCGCCTCAGGTCAGCCCTTTCCCCAGGGTGGAGTTTGGTGGGACTGTGCAGCTCAGCCTGCCCGAGTTCTCGGGAAGGAGCCTGAGATGTGACTTGATTACAGCCTGCGAGTGTCGTCCTGGGGAGAAAACTACTGGGTATTTAAGGGCTCTTTAACTTGGCACAGAGAGGAATAATGAGAACTGGGTCTGAAAGATAAAGTCAGGCAAATGGAAATTTGAAATCCGGGGCAGGTCTGCGGCAAGGAGGGCGCAGAGCAGCCGAAGCAGGACCCACCAGGCACCTTTATCAGGGAGATGCCCGGGGCTGGGGGTCCTGCCCTGCGGGTGGCTCCGTCCTGCTTCGTGTTCCTGGCTCAGGCAGCAGCAGGATGAGCAGCAGGAGTCGGGGGCATCCTGGGTGAGGGGGATGGCGACTGAATTTTGCTTCCCAGGCACATCCGAAAATCTGTCTCTTGCACAATATCTCTTCCAGAGCCTGGGAGCACAGACCCGGAGATGGCTTTGCTGGGACAGCTGGAGTTCCCCTCTCTGTACTAGAGGAAATTCCTGCAGAAAAGTCCTTGTGGTGGAGGAATTCTATCCCAAAAAGCAGAAGCCCTCTCCCCGTGTTGTTTCTGCATGGGAGCCTGCGAAGCGTGCGTCCCCATCCCGCTGCAGCCCCGCGCGTCCCCCGAGTCCCGGCGGAGTTAATCCTGCCTGTTCGCATGTCAGGATGCTGCTGGATTAAACAAGGGGATTAGCATCAAACAATTTCCCTCGCGCCCCGACCGGGAGGCAGGAAACATAATCAGTGTAGGTTTATTCTGCTTAGGTTCAAACAGCTCCCTGGCGTGTGCTGTGCGATGCCAGCCGAGGCATGTCCCCAGGGCACCGGGCTGGGGGTGGCAAAACCAGGGGTTGCCCATCCCAGGGGAGTCAGGGAGGTGCCCCTGCTGCTTGGCACTCAGGTACCCACTGTGCCCGGTGTGGATCCCACCAGCCCAGCCAGGAGGTGCCAGTGCAAAGGAGCCATCCCAGCTTGGGAAAGGTTGCAGCCCTTCACTGGGCGTCCCCAGGAGGGTACAAAAGCCAGGACTGGGGAGACTCCAGCCCCCCACAGTCACCGAGCCCCCTGGCACCGTCCTTGTGGCTGCTCCTGCCAGCTGGGCTCAGCTGTGGATGGCAGAGGATGGAACAGCCTCGCAGATGTAAAGGCAAATCTGTTTTCCCAACAGCTCTTGGGTTCCCGAGCCAGGGATGGTGATGCTGCTCTGATCTGATGGCAGCAGCGCTGCAGGCTGCCAGCTTTCACCCCAGGCTTCGTGCCCACCTGTGATCCCAGGGCCCCCTGTCAGCACTGGGGCACAACCCTGTGCTTCAGCCACTTAGAAAAAGTAAACAAACCCTCTGATCCCAGGGTTTTGATGGAACAAGCTTGTGCAGCGCTGGCTGGAGCACAACAGCCCCGTGCCTGGCAAAGAGACTTGACTTCTCTTCGGACCAAAGCGCTGTGGGAGCAGCTGGACTCACATCCCTGTGTCCTCACTGGCCCAGATCTTTTGGTCCCTGGAGGTTTCTTGGCTGCTTTCCTCTGAGGAACATTCCCAGGGCAGCCAAGTCCCTGGTCAGCTGAGAACAAGACCATCACACATGCCCACCTTGTTTTTCTAGGAAAGGGCTAAAAATACCATGCTAGGGCTGTGTGGAAAGGCCTGGGCAGATCCTCAGCTCCTGGAGTCAAGTGATTTACAGCCCATAGCCCGTGTGTGAGCCCTGCAGGGGCAGGGGCAGTCCCTGGGCCAGGGCACGTCCCTGTGGGGCACAAAAGCAGGGGGGCTGCACTCCCCCCTTCCTCAGCGCTGCTTGGGGTGGCCACTCTCCTTCTTGCCATTTTTAGGTGACTATTTGGGCTGGGAGTTGGCAGGATGTGGCAGGGAGGGGATGCAGCACAGTGGGGTAAAACCCAGGCACAGCTGGCAGGTGCTGGCACAGTCTGGGGCCTGCAGAGACCCCCTGGCACAAACTGCAATATCTGAAAACTCCCAAACAGAATTTCATGCACTAAATCTTAGGGCTGCAATTCTGCTGAGGCTTGGCTTTATAATTGGATCTGTCAGAAACCCGTCACACTTAATGTGCAGCTGCCAGCGTGCGTGCAGCTCCTCAGCGACCGCGCCGGCTCTGCTGGGCAGCGGGAAATCTGCTCCTGGGATTTTCCAGCTTGAGGAAAGCTCTAGTTTGTACCTAAACCTCTAACCCTGGCAGGAGGGCAGCCCTAGTTTGAACTCGAGGTGCCCCAATTTCCCTCTGTGCCAGGGAAGGCAGTGGGATGGGGACGATGCTGGCGAGGCCCAGCGTGGTTGTGTGTTCTTCACCTGAGTAATCAAACCCGTTGTGCAGCATTTGATTAAAGGCCACAAAACATATTATCTTTGATTCTTCCACTTTATTTTTGTTGCCTTCATTTGTCCCTTGGAGATGAGAGTTGCTCTGGTACTTATTAGTCACAAAGCCCCAACCTCGCGCTGCGTTCCTGCTATCTGAGAAATGAATTATTAATGGTGCATTAAACAGAGACTGGAAAGGGGCCCTGGGACACTGATAATCAGGAGCTAATTGAGGAAGAAATGAGATACTGCTCCCATTGCAGAGCAAGGACTGTGCAGTGCTGCGATACCAAAGGTGACCCTGCTAAAATTCCTGGGCCAACTGCGCCCGGCTCTGCCTGCTCAGCCCTCGCTGGTGGGTCATGAGTGCACCTGGCAAGGATGTGCTCCTGGCTGGGATGTTCTTCCTGGCTGGGATATTCTCCTTGGCAAATGGAACATCTCCCTTGGGGTGTTCTCCTTGGCTGGGATGCTCTGCCCTGGCCAGGAGGTTCTCCCTGACAGGGATGTTCTTCCTGACAGGGGTGCTCTGTCTCAGGCATCAGAAAGAAACAAGACAAATGCATTCATGGCCCTGGAAAGCTGCTGCATCCCAGATTTTCATGGCATGAAGCACATCCCAGGGCTGGGCAGGAGTGTGGGCACAGGCAGCTCTCTGTGTGCCCAGGGTTGATATCCCACCTCAGGATGCAGGATCCTGCCTGGGCCTCATCTGGACTCCTTCACAAGTGACTGGGGATGAACAATTTCCACCAATTTTTTTTGTCCTCCCTTACTGTTTTTCTACACGGCTTTCAGCTGTGCCCCTCAGATTTCTCCTCCTCCACTCTGGCTGCATTAAAGGCTCACCCCAGCGCTGGCACCACGTGCCTCAGGGGTCCTGTGGGACATGGCCACAAGGTCTGGAGGGTGGAGGAAGATGAGAGCATGGAGGGTTGTCATTGTCACCTCCCTGGCTGTGGGCTGCTGCTCTGACAACTGGCACGTGCCCAGAGTGCCCCATCGCCTCCCCTCTCCAAACCCCAGTGGAGGGTCAGGTTTAGGGTTGTCCTGCTCCCCTCCTGGTGGGCTCAGTGCCACTTCCCAAGGCCCACGCAAGGCTCCCTGCTCCAGCTCTGCTGCCACGTCACGCTGAGGCAGACGCAGTTCACCCAGACTCCTTGCATAAATATTTATGCACTGATGCAACACTCTTCTAAATATAAAGCTTTATCTGAAATTTCATTTAAACATTAAGTGTAGATAATTTATTTATAATTAATGTAGACATCAAGCCCCATCTCTGGAATGCCTGTGAGCTTTCATTTATAATTGGGAGGTAAGTCAGGAGCTAGAGGCTGGGCTCTTATCAGTTTCATTTTAATTTTCCTCCTACAGCAAATGAAGCTGGTGCAATTCATCTCTCATTAGGAGGAAGCACAAAACTCCCCTAAAATAACAGTTTTATGGGGAACAGGTAATGAACCCATCTTTGTTCCTCTTCTCACCTTTGATAATCTTACTGGGGCTCACAGATCCATCCAAAGTGTTGCTCTTCCTTAAAAATAAGTCCATTAAAAATTAAAACCACTTTCCTATATAATAAAATTTACTCCCTGCAATTATGCAGAGGGAGCAGTTATCGGCCTTCTGTAGATTTTAATTAAAATACAGGCTGGGACCTGTATTTTAATACAATAGGAAGGAAATAACAACGGCCATAAAATAACAGCAGCCTCTCCCCAGCAGTGAATTATTGCTCAGGTGCCTCTCCAAGTGCTGCTGGTGAGAGGTGCTGGGGCAGCAGGCTCCAGGAGCAGGGCTGGGGGTGCCCCTTTCACTCCTGCAGCTGTGGGGGAGTTCCTGCACCCATGGGTGCCCAGATGGGTGCTCAGCTCAGCTCTGACCCGTTTGTGCTCTTGTTTCTGCACCCCCCTTAGAGAATGGGGGTGCCCTGCCTGTGGTGCCCATGGGTGGGGTTGGGTTAGGGTGAGGATTAGGGTTAGGGTTGGGGTTAGGGTTAGGGTTAGAGTAAGGTTTAGGGTTAGGATTAGTGTTAGGGTGAGGATTAGGGTTAGGGTTAGCATTAGGGTTAGGGTTATGGTGAGTGTAAGGGTTAGAGTGAGGTTCAGGGTTAGATTTAGAATTAGGTTTAGGGTTAGGATTAGGTTTAGAGTTAGAGTTAGGGTTAGGGTTAGGTTGAGGGTAAGGTTTAGGATGAGGTTTAGGATTAGATTTAGTGTTAGGATTAGATTTAGGGTTAGGTTTAGGGTTAGCATTAGGATTAGGGTTAGGGTTAGGATTAGATTTAGAGTTAGGTTTAGGGTGAGCATTAGGGTTAGGGTTAGGGTTAGGGTTAGGGTATGGGTGAATGTAAGGCTTAGGGTGAGGTTTAGGGTTAGATTTAGAGTTAGGTTTAGGTTTAGGATTAGGTTTAGGGTTAGGGTTAGAGTTAGGGTTAGGGTTAGGGTGAGGTTTAGGGTTAGGGTTAGATTTAGAGTTAGGTTTAGGGTTAGGGCTGGCATTAGGGTGAGTGTTAGATTTAGTATTAGGTTTAGGGTTAACATTGCCCTGCTGATGTGGCTGTGCACATCCTGGGGTGCAAACCAGTGTCCAGCTCTGTCAGGTTGTGGGCACTCATCTCCTCCCCCTGAAATCCCTCAAGGCACGTGGGTCCCCGCTGTGTTCCTCCAGCATCCCCAATTCCTTCCTTGAGAAGCATGTTGTGGCAGAGTGGTGCTGTGGAATCTGCATGTGCCTGGCCCAGATATTTTACAGAGCTCACAGAGACCTTCAAAGGCAGCTCACACTAAAAATAGCAGGTGCCCAGGCGGGTGCAGGGGCTGCTTTGGGAACGCGGCTCCTCCGTCACCTGCCAACACCTGCTCATGTGGGAAGGGCTGCAGCAGTGGAAAACCTCATTCCATGTTTACAACAGCTTCTCCAGAGGGCAAACCTTTCCTTTTGAGGCACCTCAGGCTCCTCTGGCTTCAAGCACAGGTGTTTGTGGGGTCAGTGCCCTCACCCACACCGGCTGTGGGGTTGAATGTCCCCTCTGGCCAGAGCTGGGTCACTGCTAATTGAGCTGATGAGAATCAAGTGAGAGCCAAGACGCTGGGGCTGGGGCAGCTGCACTCCCCCCGTTCACCTTTTGCTCTCCTGGAGTCTGGAGCTGCTGTGGTGTCACATCCCAGCATCCCACAAGCCATGGCAGCAGCACGTCGTGGCAGTCAAGGTGAGCTGAACCACCTGGAGCTCAGCTGGGCCCCTGCACCCAGGCTGTGGGCTGGGGACAGGTCCTGCCCTGTGCAGGCTGAAGGCAGGGCCAGCGCAGCCTCACTCAGCTCCCCGTGGGCTGCTGCTGCCCAGTGCTGTTGTTCCTTGAACCAGTTACAGCTGTCAAGTGTTCCACTGCTGCTCTCCTCATTGCCTTCCCTGGATCCTGGCTGTGAAGGTGCTAACCCCCCCCGATCTGGCTCTGAAACGTTTATGAAATCTTTATGGGCTTTTGAAAAGATTTTAATTCCCTGACAGTGCTGCTTTCACTGGGAAAAAAAAATAAATTATGACTCAATGAGCAATTACAGCTCAACAGCTGCTGAATGGCCACGGCAGCTGCAGGAGCAGCTTGGCACGGCTCAGGAGACAGAGAGCCTTCCTGGAAAGTGCTGCTGGGCCTGATCACCCCATACCCACCTTCCTTGGCTGGCTTGACCCCTGAGCACGGCCTTTCCTCTGCCCACCTGTCTCCCATGGCGTGCTGTACCCAGAAACCTGAGTTCTGCCTGTGCTGGCCCTGCCAGGGGATGGCTCTGAGAGCTGGGCACTGCAGCCAGCCGCTGCTGTGGGACCCCAGTGGGTGCTGCAGGAGGGATCCCCCTTCCCTGGGCTCCTGTGGTTCCACATTTGGGATTGGCAATGTTTCAGCAGCATCATGTCTGGGACAATTTGTCACCCCTGCCCATCACCTGTCTCACTGGAGAGGTGCCAGCAGTGTCCCTGGGCAGTGCCAGCACCTCCCTGCGTGGGGGCATGTCAGAGCTGCCAAAGGATGGAGAACATTGGTCTGATTGTAAAACTGCCTGTTTGCTGAAAGCAGAGCTGCTGAGCTCCAAAACATGAAGAAGGAGGAAGCGTTGCCCTGACAGTGCCCGTTCCTTCCTGGCAGTGCCCATTCCTTCCTGGCAGTGCCCGTCCCCTCCATCCTGGCAGCACCCAATCCTGTTTCCTCAGGGGCTCATTTCTGCTTCTTCAAGTGCACAAAATTGCTGTGCAGGGCTGAGAATGGGGTGGGGAGAAATTTTGTGAGCAGCTACAGGGTGATGGAGGGGCTGGATGTGCCGTGCCCTCTGCTGCTCTGTCCCATGGCACTTCAGGGTGCTGCAGCTGGAGATGACCTTCTCTTTGCTTACAGTTTTGTCTTCAGCTTTGGAGATATCTGCAGCAACCCAAAATGTTTGAGGGTGACCGTGGTCTTGGCACAAACAATGTCTCGGGGATGAAGGGCTGCCCTTGGAAGAGGGAAGCCAGATTCACATGGAGGGGAAGAAATGCATCCACGCTCCCCAGTGCTGGAATTCTGGGAGATGTGGGTCAGCTAAGAGGCCTCCTCTCTGCATTTCCTGATCCCCATGCCTGGAAGGGGAGTACAGTCCCTTCCCTGTATTGTGCTGGAGGCAGGATTAAGTTGTTTCTTCTCAAATTTTACATCTTGAATTTCTAATTTGTAGTTCAAATAAAAATGAGACAAAAGATTATTTAGTTACTCTGTCAACAGGGGCCACATTCCCACATCAGGATGAGGCTGAAAGGCTTAAAGTAAATGAAAAAGGTGTGGAGAAGCCCCAGCCCTGCCTCAGCTCCTTGGAGAAGGCTATACCATCATCATCTGGCTCCTGACAGCCAAGGTACAGTAAAGCTTCAGATCCATTAGAGCGCCTGTAATTATTTATAGAGAGGAAAAAAAAAAAACACCCTACATTGTGAAAATCAGATGGCACAGCAAACAAATGCACTGAGCTTTGGCAAAAGGGCTCTGAAAACCCCAAGTGATTTATGATGAGCCAGGACAAGGCTCAGTGGTGCCACGCTGCTGCTCCTGGGGACCTGACTCTGACAGCAGCAGGGAAAGGGACTCCTGGTGTGGACAGGAGGGATCTGCTGCTGCTGGGCCACCTGCTCGTGTTCCAAGGTCTCCAGAGCCAGAAGGAGCTCAGACTGGGACTCTCTGCTCCCCCTCCCTGGAGGCTCTGGAGCCTCCTGCAGGCCTGGGCACCTGTGGGCTTGGAGGGGTTTGTAGCAGCATGTGCTCTGCCCCCACTTCTGCAGCCTCCAGCCTCTGCCAGGGGCAGCACGGGGCCAGTCCCAGCTCTGCCTCTTGGCACCAATTCCGTGTTTGAGTGGAGGCAAAGCAGCGAGCAGGCAATTGCTCTGGGAGGCAGGAGCCCCTGGGTACCTGCTCCAGAGGAGAGGGCTCTTGGCCAGAGCAGCTCCCTCCCAGCTGGGCTCTGAAGCTCAATTAGCAGTTTTGGGAAGCGCTTTGAGAACCTCTGCAAAGTGTCCTGGAGGAGGGCAAAATGTGATTATATAACGTGTCTAGACAGCGAATTCCTCGGGGCGGGCAGCAGGAGGCTTTTATATCTCCTCTCCTGTGTCAGCACTGTGTGGCCCCGCTGAAAGGTTCTGGGAGCTGCTAAAATATTAACAACGATGACAGCGACAGGCCAGCTCAGACTTTTGCAGTTAAAGTTGTTGATCTTAGCACAAGGCTAAGCACGGTGGCGGAGGCACCTCGTGCTCCAGCTGAGCACTGAGGAGTGAAGAGCATCTCCCTGCGGGTCCCCTCCCTCCATCCTGCACCCTCCTGGAGCAGCCGGGCTGCCCGGGCACGGCCGGGCTTCTGTCCCTCCCTGCTGGGCCTGCCAGGAGCAGGGGCTCTGCCACCGGCAAAGAACTGCAGCCCCCGGCCATGCCACCTCCCTGGAGAGTCTGCTGCCACTCGGGGCGCGGGGCTGGGACCTGCCCCGCCGTTCTCCGGTGCTCTGGTGGCACAGGCATCCCAGTACCCTGAATTCAGGTGTCCTCCCCACAGCCCCGCGGTGTCACACTCCTTTGCGCCCCTAGCCACACACCTTAGCGACCCCCCAAACCGCCCGGTAAGAGCCTGGGGAGCCCCTGCGCCCCCACCGTCCCAGCCCGGGGCAGCCGTGACCGAGGGCTGGGCGACGGGAGGATGCCCCCGAGCCTCTGGCGCCGCTGCGGGATGCAGCTGCGGGATGCATCACCGGGATGCATCACCGGGATGCAGCAGCGGGTGCAGCACCGGGATGCAGCTGCGGGATGCAGCAGCGGGATGCAGCACTGTGTGCAGCTGCGGGATGCAGCAGCGGGTGCAGCTGCGGGATGCAGCATCGGGATGCGCCGCCGCCGTTCCCCCTCCCACTCCGTGCGGGAGCGCGGCGCCGAGGGGGGGTTGGACCGCGGCGGCGCGCGCGCTGCCTTCATCCCCCCCCCTTCCTCCTCCTCCTCCTCTTCCTCCTCCTCCTCCTCCTCCGAGAGCGCGCTCGCACGGCCGGGAGCGAGAAGCCGGCGGGAGGATGCTGCAGACGGCGGCGGAGCCGGGCGGCTGGGCAGGTAGGGCGGGCGGGGGCGGCCGGGCTGCCGGTACCGGCGGCCGCGGGGCCGGGCTGTGGGCACGGGGAGTTGCAGGCTTAGGAAAGTTGTGGGAGGTGGGGGGGATGCGCTGGAAGGGCCCCGGGATTCGGGATCGGGGCCGGATGTTCGCCCGGGGCACGCAGCGCTCCCCGCGCCCCATCCCGGGGCAGGGGCGGCGGGGGTGGCGGAACCCCGGCCCCGGAACACCGGAGGGGTCAGGCCAGGAGGGAAACTTCTTGAGCGGAACTTTACCGAGACCACCCTCTCCGGCGCGGGGCTGAGGCTCCCACGCCGAGCGGGACCCGCTGGGTGCCGGTACCCCCGGTACCCCCGGTAACCCCGGTACCCCCTATACCCCGGTACGCCCGGTAACTCTGACACCCCGGCACCCCGTGGGTGCACGGCGTGCGACCCCCGGGGCTGTGTGCTGGATCGGGCTCTGCGGCAGCACCTGGCGTGGGCGGTGTTGCCCAGGAGGTGTCGGGGTGTGCGGGGCAGGGGGCGGGGGTCGGTCCTTGGGCCCCTCCGGACCCGGCTGTGCGTCCTGGAGCTGCGTGCGTCCGGCCTTGGAGAGCTGCGTTGGGAATGGAGCCGAGGCTCTGGCTGCCTCCTGGCTCTTAGGGAAAGGACCTTCAGAGTGCTGTACAAAAGCTTTCTGTTGGTTGTGTCTCCGGGTGGGAGCAGCGGGGTCCCCTGGTGCAGGAATGTGGAGGCAGAGGCAGACTGACCGCTCTCCCCCGGCCATTTCCAGCCGACTTTGCTGTTAACTTGGAGCAGCAGTGAGTTACGGTGGGAGCTTTTAAGGAGTTTGCATGGGGGTGGGCAGGGCTGGGGCTTGCTCTGCCCCAGAGCAAACCCCAAGGATCCCGGCACAGGGACGTGCCCGTGCCTGCCCTTGGCGGCGAGCGCCGGTCCTGCTGGATGGGCGTGTGGGAAAACAACATCTTGGCACGAGAGGCTGCCATTTGTTTTCGGAGCAAAACTTGAAAGTGCTGCTTAAACACATGAGATGGTTCTGTGCGAAGGGTGGGG
Source organism: Onychostruthus taczanowskii (assembly GCF_017590055.1). Classification (NCBI taxonomy): domain Eukaryota; kingdom Metazoa; phylum Chordata; class Aves; order Passeriformes; family Passeridae; genus Onychostruthus; species Onychostruthus taczanowskii. The sequence continues at coordinate 2,080,843 of NW_024507105.1, read as the reverse complement.
GCGTCTAGACCCTGGCATTGCACTCTTGGGGCTCCCAGGTTGATTCTCCAGCGTGCACTGGCACCTTGCTGCTGGAGCTGATGTGTCTGTGGGTCCCACGAGGTATGGCAGCACCTCTGTCCCACAGGGACGAATTTTGGGTGAAAATGTGAGGCAGGAGCTGGCCCTGCCCTGCTCAACACATTGGCTTCACCCCCTGGTTACCTGGGATGTCTGAGTGGGGAGTGGAGATGTTTGTGAGCTGCTGTGTCTGCATGTGGGGCACGAAACAGCACCAGTGGGCAGCGTGTGTGACAGCCTGTGGATAAATGAGGCTCTGTCCCGGCTGCCAGCCTGGCTGGGAGTTTCTTCAGCCACCACCATCCAAATCCACCACCACTGAGGTTTCTTTTTGAGTGACTGCAGGTGTTTCCAAGGGAGCATCCAGCCCAGCGGCTTTGCTGAATGTTTGCCACTTGTGTGGAAAGGCTCCGTGGGGATGCAGGAGCTGTGTTGGTCCCTTGGTAGCTGCCAGTGTGACCCTGCCAGGCCAGGAACCCCTGCCATACGCAGAGTTCAGGGCAGGGTGATGATATCCTGTGCTGTGGATTTTGTGCTTGTTCTGTAATCTGCCACGTGCGTTGGGAAAGAGGCTGGTGTGACCCTGGATGTGGCTGTCTGTGAATGCACAGAGCCAGGCTCTGCCTTAGCAGGGCTGTGACGTCATGGCAGGCTGTGACTTCCCGCTGTGAGCCTGGCACATGAGCACCCCTGAGCTGGCATCTCTGAGCTCCCATCCCTGAGCTCCCCATCCCTGAGCTCCCCATCCCTGAGCTCCCCATCCCTGAGCTGGCATCCCTGAGCTGGCATCTCTCAGACTCCCATCCCTGAGCCCCCATCCCTGAGCTCCCATTCCTGAGCCCCCATCCCTGACCTCCCCATCCCTGAGCCCCCATCCCTCAGCTTCCTGGGCCCCCATCATGCTTGGTTGGGGCTCCAGAGCAGCTGCTCTCAGTGCCCGAGTGCTGCTCAACTCTGACAGAGCAGCAGCCTCTGCATGGAGAAGTTGGGAGGCTGCTTTAGCAGTCCCAGAAGTAAGAAATATTTTTTGGGAGCTGGTGGCTCACTGGCCTCAGTGCTGGACTGCGGAGGGCTGCATGTCCTGGCCATGGTGGGGAGGGTTGGGGTCTGGCTGCTCAGGTACCATCCTGCTGGAGTGTGCACTGCCAGTGGGCTCAGAGCAGCCCTCCCATGCCATGCCATGCCATGCCATGCCATGCCATGCCATGCCATCCCTCCCCACCTGCCTGGCTGATGTTCTCTGCCCTGTTTATAGGGGCTCCTGTTCTGCCTGGCATTCCCAGCTCTCCCAGGACCAGGCTCCTGTCAAAGTGCCAGTGGGGACAGGGACAGGGACAGGGACAGAGCTGTCCCAGCTCATTCTGCCTGCACCCGCCTGCTGTTCATCCCCACGGGCTGGCAGGAATGTGCAGGGCCTGGAGTGATGCTCTGGCCCACCAGGAGCTCACCTGGCTGTGGTCATCTGCAGCAATTCCAACCCAAAAATACTCCCTGAGCATTGCCCCAGCATCCTCAGACGTCAGCTCATAAAGGAACCCAGTCTTTGGGCTCTTTACTTGTTGTATTTCTGGGGATTTGTTGTATTTCTGGGGATCTTCCTCTTGTCTGGCTTTTTTTCTGATGTTTCTGAGGAGATCGAGGTATTTCTACGAGTGCACAACACAGGTTTGCTATTGACTGAACAAGGAGCTTTGCACAGATGTCCCCAATGCAGCACTGGATGTGTCAGTCACATCGCTTTGCACTGGTGAATTTCCAGGGCTAAAAGCAAACCTGCTGTGGAAGCACTGGACAGTCTCCAAAACGTGCCAGACTTACACATTAAAAGGGCAAAAATTCCTTTTCTGAGCCCTGCAGCCCTTCCAACTGCTTCTCCTCAGCTCAATCTGGACTGGAGTTTGAGTGTTCCAAAGCCAGAGCCCTCAGTTCTGCAGCTCTTTAATCATTTCTAGGGATGATAAAAATGCAAAAATGTGCTCCCAGAGCAGAATAATGAAGCCCATGAGGTTCTATTTGTCAATTTAGCAACGATATTGTGATGTACAAAGGCTGTTTCTTAGGATGATGTTCTGAGATTGCCTCCAAAATAGCGCCATAATTTCTGTGTCAGAAAGCCCCTGTCAGGAATTATGTCTGTGCTCTCAAGGAAACCCAGGCTGCAGCTGCACCGTAACAACTGCTCCATTTCTCTTAGAAATACACCAATTTACCTGCCAGTCATCAAAGGGAACCTGCAGATTTAGGAGCCACGAGCTGCTCTGCGAGCAGGGGATGCCCTGGCTCCCGTGGGAGCTCCCCTGGTGCAGGTGTTGGTGTTTCAGAGGCACCAGGATGCCCGTGTGCCCAGCCTGGCTGCACCCTGGCCGTGGCAGCAGGGCTGGCACAGGCACAGCAGGCTGTGGGCACAGGGCTGGGCACTTTGCTCTGTGGGGCAGCGTGGGTGCTCCCCAAGCACTCCTGGGGCTGAAGGCACAGAGAATCCCTCGCTGTCAGAGGGCCCTTTATGGCTGTTTTTTTATAAAACCCACCACTTTTCCCCCTGCAATGTAAACAGCCTTTTCCCCAGGATGAATTCCTGGCAGGGTGCCAGGGAGAGGGGCTGGGGGTGGGCTTGGGGCTGTGGGGCCCTGCAGGGGTGGGCTCAGGAGGAGTCCTGGTCACAGGGGAAGGTTCTGGGGGATCCTGGCTCTGGAGCCCTCGATTCCAAACAGATCTGTGCTGCTTTGAAATGGGAACGTTCCTGAGTCGTGATTTTCCCTGGCCTAATTATGGAAATTTTTTAATTAGTTGATAAGAAAGATCACTGGGAAATTGCAAAGGAAACATTTTGAGGTGAAGCCCTTGTCTGTGCCTGTGTCTGCCTGGAGTAGGAGCTGCTGGACCTTGGTCAGGCAGAAGCAGCTGGGCTCAGGGTGCTGAGGGAGCTGGGCATCCCTGCTGCTTCCTTTGCTGAGGTTCTGGATCCCTCTGGCCCACAGGTTTGATCCTGGCAGCTCTGTGCCAGCTCTGCCTCACTCAGGGGATGAGCTGGGCGCTCTGTTGGGGATCAGGTGGTGCCACTCTGTCTCCAGTTGGAGTATTTCTGCTCCTGACATCTGGCCACGGGCTCTGCTCTGCATCAGGAGGATGAAGGAACTGTTGAATGTGGGGTGGGTTTTGCCTGTGGAAGATCATAGGGGGTTCTCATCTTCCCATCACCTCCCATTTCCCTGAGAGCTCTGCTGCCTTGGAGGGAGAATTCTGCAGCCACTGCCCTGGGGACACCTTTGGTCACATCTTTGTAAAACCACGCAAGGACAAAGGGCTAAGAGCTTTTTGGAGGATATTTTTATGTTTTGTTGGAGCAGGAGAGACATGGAAACAATGAGCCAGCTGCCACTTGGCTCTTGCAGGTGATGCTGCCCTGGATGTCCCTGGACCAACGAGGCAGAGATGCCAATGGCCACCACTGGTGGTGACTGGAAAGCAGCAGAGCAGGACCCCAGCCTCCTGGTTTTTGTGGATGTGGGAAACTTCTGGCACATTTTTGGGGGGCTTGGGGTTTTTTTTTCTGAACTTTCTCTGTTGGTGTGTGTGGTTTGCTGCCCTCGGCCTCCTCGGCCAGGTGCCCTGGGGGCGTCACTGCTGTTTGTCTTGGTCGGAAGCGCTGCTGCTCTGCACTCCTTTGAAGGGCTGAAGGCACAGAGCCGGTCTGTGCTCTTCTGAGGAGCCTGAAACGCTCGTAGGGGAAAAAAATCATCAAAATCCCAAACAAGGGACGCTTGTTAGGGTGCCAGCGGGAGACTGGGAGTGGCACGGAGCGGCTGCTGGCCGGGCTGGGGGAGAGCTGGGGTGGGGCAGGGGCTCCCCCCGGGCAGGTTCCTCCAGCTCAGAGCCCTCCCTCCCAGCCAGGGCTGCGTGTGCTTCCTCTCATGCAAGGCCAGAGCCTATAAATATCCCAACTCCAAATTTTCAAGAAGTATTAGGAACTCTCCAGGCTTATTTTTGAGGGCTGTTACGAAAGGGCTTGAGAGGATTAAAGCTCTCCCAGATTAATCTGTGCTCGGGAAGGGCAGTGCTGGCACCCCAGGCGTGTGATGCAGGGGGCTCACCGTGGCTCCTGGGCTCCCCACTCCCCATCTAGCTGGGAGATGGGGCAGCTGAACTGTGGGGCAGTGGGGGGATACTCCCACAGAGCCATGTTCCCAGCCCCCCACATCTCCCAAGCCCCACTGAGCCCCCCCAGACCCAGCCAGTATCTTTGCAGGTTTGCACAGGTCAATGTCAAATTTCTGTGCCCTCTGGTTTGCAGAAGAGGTAATTAGCCAACAGGTGTGATAACAATTTAATAAGTGTGTCAAATAAGTGAGCCAGTTTTAGTGTAGAGCTCACTGTGCCTTTGGAGGAGTCTTCCAAGGGCTGGGGATATGCCAGATGGGAAAATAGCAATTCCCTTGTCCAGGCTGGGGTCTGTCCATGCTCAGGGAGGGAGCTGGGACTGGCACTGCAGGGCTCATACCTGAGAATCTCACCTGCCTGGCCAGATGTGGAGGGAGATGATGACTTGTGTGCTCCATTACCACTGGAAGGCACAAAGCAGTGCCAGAATCTCGGGGCAGGATGGGCACTGAGCAATGCAGAGGATGAGTCAAAGGGATTTAGAGACACCTGGCAGCCACCTGCACCTCCAGTGCTGGCCTGCTGCCAGCACTGCTGCAGTGCCAGTGCTGCTCCCACGGGCATGGGGCTCTGCACTTCCTCCCAGGGAAGTGCCAAGGTGGGTTCTGGTGGCAGAAAATCAGCTCCAGCACCTGCTGGCTCTTGGCATCTGCTGGGAAAGCTTTTCAGTGTGTCCTTGGGAACATTTCTCCTCCTAAGAACTTGGGCAAACCCTCTGGCAGGAACAGAGTGGTGTGTGGCAGAGATGCTGGCCGGTGGCTGGATGCCCCTGAGAGCAGCTCCCCACTGCCCACCCACCCCCAAGGAGCTTTTCCTTCTGCCAGTGGTGGGAACCCAACCCCTCTACAGCCCCAGCTGAGGGAGCCTGGCTGTGGAGTGACAGAGAATGCAGGATCCTTGGAGGGCCAGGCTGGTGCCAGGCAGGGTCCCCTGGGGTCACCCCGTGGGGAGGGTGATGGGGAGAGGCACTGGTTGGTGGTGAATTCCCTGCTGTGTCAGGGAATATAAAAATAAATTAAATTTATTTTATAAATAAAAAGCTGCCCCTTGGAACCGGTTTTGGCTGTGGGTGGAGCAAAGCGTGGCTGGTCCTGGGGGGCTCAGGCAGAAAGGGGGTGATGGCTCTGTGGGAAGGTGGTCTCAGGTCTTGAGGGGCTGCAGAGACAGAGACTCTGCCCCCAGCACAGGGATCCTCATGTGGGCAGGGCAGGCAGGGTCACAAAGAGCCTCCGTGGAGGATTTGGCCTCTCCCTGCCTGCCCTGGCTCCAGCGGGGCTTTGATGGGTGTAAATCAGGAACAAAGAGCAGGGAACCCTGCAGAACAACCCAGCAGTGCAGGGGTCTCACCCTCTCACCACCGAACCCCTCCTGCAGTGGGATCTGCCCAGCACTGCCCACTGCCAAGCTGAGTGCCAAAAATCCTGCCTTTCTTCACCTGCTGACAAGGCGTTGGAAAAGGGAGAATTCTTTAAAACATAAAACAAATAAAATTAGGTCTTCTGGTAAGGGATTAAATGGGGGCCCTCAGCTGTATTTATAGAAGGTTCAAAAGTAAATCTGTTCCCAGACTGAATAAATATTTTGCTCAGGCAGGCACGATCTTCAGTTCATCTGTCTCGCAAAGACTTGAGTGAGAGGGGAATTGATTTTCTCCAGCCTGAACAAGGCAAGCGCCTCTCAGACCCAGATAGAGAGTGAAGTCCCATTATCGGCTGAAATGGGGAAGCAGCTGGGAAATCATTAAAGAGAAAGCAAAGACAAAGCTGCTGTAAGGAGGTGACAATTCGCTGTCAATGCGTCTGGGGCTGCCACCCCTGGAACTGCTTTGGGGCGATGTCGCTCTGACCCCATGAGTTTGGGGGCACTTTGCAGTGACATTTTGCAGGTGCAAAATTTTGCACCTGCAATTGTGCAATTGTTTTGGTGACACTTTGCAGGTGCCCGTGGGAGATGGGAGTGACTGGCATGGTGGCGTTGGTCACGCTGCTCGTGTGATTGCCCAGATCCTTGCACAAGGGATGGCATGGGGGGCCTGTGAGCGGCTCAGCTCACCCCCTGGATGGAGGGGGATCCATCCAGGTGTGGTGGCGGTGCCAAGGACATTGACCTGGTTCTCCACTCTTCCATGGGTCACCTGGAGGTGCGGACACGCCCACAGGGAGCCACCCAGGGCTGGACCTGCTCTCACAGGTCGGGTTTCTGCACTCGTTCACCTGCTGTGCTGTGGCTGCCCTGTCTGTAGGGATGAGAGGAAACTGCTGGCACATCCCTGTCGCTGTCCCCAGCCCGCGGGACGCAGCCATTGGTCCTCAGGCTGATGCAGGTGGTGCGGGCAGAGGTTCCTCTGGCAGCGTTCACCCCAGCGCCGGCTGCTCAGCACAATTCCAGCTCAAGGAGCTTCTTAATTCCCTCCGGCACCTGGTGTTTGCAGACATCAGTTACCGCCGAGACAAGAGCTCGGTGCTCTGCTCTTGATCAAGGCAGCTGCCAGGCCAGTGCCAGGGCGGTGTGAGCTGCTCAGCCGGGGCTCCCGGGGCTCCCGGTGCTACTGGGGCTGCCGGGGCTCCTGGGATTACCGGGGCTCCTGGGGCTGCCGGGGTTACTGGGGCTCCCGGGTCTGCCGGGGTTAATGGGCTGCTGGGGTTGCCAGTGCTCCCGGTGCTGCCGGGACTCTTGGGGCTCCCGGGGTTACCGGGGCTCCCGAGGCTCCCAATGCTCCCGGGGCTGCCCAGCTCCCTGCGGCTGCAGCGCTCCCCCTGCCTTCTCCCAGGTCAGAAAGGGAAGAGTAAAAAGCAGAATGCAGACCAAGCCAAAGCCCTTGGCAGCGTTTTCCATCTCTCCTCCCTGTTTTCCGTGGCAGCACCACATCAAACAGACGCTTGCTGTGAGAAGGTGCCCGGCCCCAGGTGGGTGCCCGGAGCTGGGGCGCTGTGAGGAGCGGTGGCGGTGCCTGGCGAGAGTTTGCTGTGCGAGCTCTGTCCGCCCCGCGCTAAAAAAAGGCACGAAATGAGCAAAATTATGCGCTGAGTCACTAATCGTTCACCCGCTGCTTTAGTCACCAGTGCTCCCACACCGGGGGACGTTTGCTGAGGGGGCACAAACCGAGTTGTCACCGCGTTAAATGGATGCGGCCGAAAGCAGCGACGAGCTCCTGCTGCCTTCACAGCTTCTGACACCGCGCAGACCATCGGGCTCCACGGCCACGGGCGCTGCTCAATTAATGCCAGCTCCCTGATGAGTGCGCTGATGAATCGCGGCCGTGTGCTGCGTGCGGGGGTGGCGGCAGCGGGGCAGCTGCTGGCCTGTCCCGTGACAGCACGGGTCACTGTCCTGCCCTCTGTCCTCCCACGGGCACACCGAGGGACACGGGCTGCTGCTCCGGGGGTGGCACCCCCTGCTCAGGGGTGGCGGGACTGAGCCGGGGGGGCTCTGTGCCTCAGTGTCCCCTCAGTGTCCCCCACCCGACGCCGGAGGAACCCGCCGTGCCGGAGCCAAGCGTGTGTGAAAGAGCCTGTCTGAGCGCGGGGAAGAGCCATAAAGGGCCTATTTATGGAGCTGGCTCCTCACAATGTTTTCAGACACAGCCCTCGCATGTTTTCATAACAGCAACGCCTCCGCCTCTCGCCAGCTCCGGTGGCGCTGAGCCTCTCGCCGCGTCCCCCGCATGCCCCGGGGAGCTGGGAGCCCTGCGGGGCTTCCCGTCGGGATCCCGGCCCCGGTGCGGCCCCGAGGCAGCTCGCAGGGCCGTGCCTTGGCCGCCTCTCCCATCCCGGCTGCGAGCTGGCACGGTGCCCACGCAGGGACACGCTCGGACCCTTGGCACGGCTGGGCTGCAGACGGGCTTGTCAGCAGCCCCTCTGCCCGGGCTGCCCCGCCGCCACGTTTCCCGTCCTCTGGAATTCGCTGGCGGGCAGCGCGGAGCAGCATTCCTTCGGGAATGCCCTCTGCCCCAGCCGTGGCTCTCTGGTCACCCGTGCCCAGCCCAGCTCTGTCACCCTTTGGGGACAGCAGTGGCAGTGTGGGAGGCAGGTGAGCACAGAGGGAGCAGGCAGAGCTCTGGGAGTGGGGCTGTGTCCTGGCAGGGAGATAAAGTAACTTTTCATCAGTCCGTTTTGGAATTCCTTTCAAGCAGGAACGCTGACCCACCCGAGCTCGTTAAATAACGTTAGCGGTGCTGCACAAATGAATAATCCAGCTGCCACCTGCACTGCCGGCCAGGGCTCGCTGCCCTCTGCCCTTCAGGGAGCAGAGGTTTCCCACTCTAATTGGACACACGTGCTCCTCTCCTGACAGCAGTGACCTCCAGCACAGCGCAGGATTCTCACACTGCAGCAGCTGCGCTCCTGCAGCTTCATCCCAGAGCTGCAGGAGCAGGGCAGGGAGTCCTGGGGCTGGGCTGGCAGGAGCTGCGAGCTGGGAGAGGAGTGGAGGAACAAAACCGTGGCGAGAGGAGGGAACGAATCCAGGCCATGCTTGTCACTGAACTGATTAAACCCCAGCTCTGAAGCTCTTCTTCTGTCCTCTAGCCAGTGAGCAGTGTATAACTTCATTACTCCACATCCAGGAGACACTGAGGGATGTGGGCAATTCGTTATCATCTGTCCCATTTCATTTCCCTGCCTGTCAGCTCTGACATGCTGCTGTTCACAGCCAGCTCGGGGTTTCAAGGTGTGAACTGAGCTGAAGGCCCATGCTCCTGCAGCACGGTTCTGGACAGGACCCTTATATCCCCGTCACTCTTGGGGACCCCCCCAGCACCACCTTAGGGGTCTCAGGGGTTTTGTGCCACCCCTGGGTGTGGCACCACCATCACCAAGCTCAAGGCTTTAGGGGCTTGGCTGCCAGCAGGGACCTCAGGTGCTGCATGTGCGGCGTCACTCTGGGGACCCCCAACCCTCAGCTGAGGGGAATACAGAAGTCAGGGATGGTTTTAACCTGGTTTCTGATGCCTCTCTTAATGATGGCTCTGGTGCCACTGTCCCCTATCAGACAGGTCCTTCCTGCTGTCCCCCCTGAGCAGCCACACCAGGGTGCTCCTCCCCAGCCCCGGGGCAGCAGCAGTGGGTCCTGCTGGGCGCTTGCCTCAGATCCTGGTGACTAATTGCGCTGCAAAAAGCATTTCTCCCAAGTTTCTTTCATAAGAAACTGTAACAAGGCTTTGATTTAGCTCTTATTTTCCTTTCTCCCTGTCTTTTTCTCTCCCTTCCTACCCCAAATGCAGAAGCCCCTTTGATCGTGTGGGTTCAGGCTCCGTAACAAGATCTCTGTTTGTGTCGGGAGTTGTCAGTGTGGTAACATGACAGCACAGTCTCCTTGTCACCTCACACACAATGAATTATTCCTTTCATTCTTTGCACCATCTCTGGGATAAATTACTGCTCCCAGATGGGCTTGTCACCCAGTGAAGCATCCTTAACCTCTGAGGTGATCCCTGCCCAGCATGGAGTGCTGGCCACTGCAGCTCACCCAAGGCTGCAGCAAAATGCTGGAGTGGGGAACTGTCAGCCTAGCTTGAAAGCAAATTGCTTTGCCAATTTATTTTCTTTCTTGTGTATGAACATATTTTTCTTAAAGGGATGCTGTCACATTAAATATGGAGCTGCCAACTGCAGGCATTAAAAAATCATGGGTCGTCCCATTTTCCTTCCTCCCACTCTAAATTCTGAGAAAACAATAAATTCGGGGTTCTTTTTGCTTGTCATCTGCCTTTCAGCTTGAGATGCTTTTGCAAACTTTTTCCCAGCAGCTGGGAGGTTTGGGAGCTTCAGCACCGTGACAAGAGCCATGGAACTGGGGCAGATGGGGCTGGCACTGGGGTGGGCCCTCAGCCACATCGGGGTGTCCAGCTGTCCCTGGACCCCTGGGGGGTCCCCAAGGGCAGACCCAGAGCAGTCCTGGTGCTCAGGAGCCTCCCCTCCCACCACAGCTGATGGGACTGAGCCATGTGCTGGTAAGGAAATCTTCCCCAAATCTGTCCGTGAAGGGCGTTCACTGTCAGCAAGTTGCCTGGACACTGTGTCACTTTGTCACGTCTCCTGTGACAGATGCAGAAAGTCCTTTTCAGCCTTTATGCTTCCTAGGAAGGAAACATAAACCTTCCCTAAAAAAAGGGAAGTAGTGTTGTTGCATTTGGACAAAGTGTGTTTCCATGCAGCCCTGCTGAGCTGGGGATGGGAATCAGGCTTTTGCCACCCTGAACAACTTCATGGCATTTTCTGGAACGTGTCTGATGGACCTGGGATGGGAGCATGTCTGACCTGCTATCAGGTATCAGAAATCTCTCATATATAAGAGATCTGATTGAAAACAGGTTCTATATGGGGCTGGGTCAATGCTTTCCCTTTTTTCTGCTGCAGCAAATCTCCCTCCCACAGCTGCAAGTAGGGATAAGTCTCACTCCTCTTTAATTTTAAAAAAAATCTCTTCCAAAGCTGCACTGTACTGCAGCCTCACAGCTCAGCAGGGCTCAGCTGCCCCCCAGCCCCACCATGTGGGCTCCAGAGCCTCCCCCAGCAGGGTGTTTGATAACATTGATTTTAATAAAGCTCTGGGCTTGTTTTGATGGACACATCCAAAGCACTACATGGATTTAAACAGATCCCGTTGCAAATATCTCTATCTGATACCCCTGGCGTGACCAGACTGCAAATGTCACTTGCTTAGCACTATCAAATATTTAATTTGCGTTGTAATAGAGGAGCCTTTGAGAGCTCCAGCTTAAGCTGGAGGTCTCCTGTTAGCCAGCAGCTCTCCACAAATTCACTTAAAATCCAATTTCTGCCCTGAAAAGCTCCTGACCCAGATGTGAGAGAGAGGGGAGCTGGGAGGGAAGACTGTGCCCAGCTGTGCTGTGGGACCTGCTGGAGCCCTGCTCATCACTGTAAGTGCTCGTGGTGGGTGTGCTCAGCTTTGCCACGGGAGCACGTGGGTGGGGAAGGGGATTGGCACTGCCATCCCGTGGTGTTTGTGCCAATGTTTGTGGCCTTGTGTGTCCAGTGGCACCGCTGCTGACCCTGCTGTCCGTGCCTGCAGTGGGGGTGGAGGCCCCCAGGAGCTGCCCTGGATCTCATTCTGGATCCTGCACTTGTGGAAAATCATCTTTTCTGGGGGGCAGCGAGGGGAGCACGAGGTGCTGCCAGGGCTCAGAGTCTCCCTGGGCATCACCTGCTTCTCTGTGTTTTATTTCTCAAGAGAACACAGTGGGGTCTGGATCTCATTCTGGATCTTGCACTTGTGGAAAATCATCTTTTCTGGGAATTTTCCTGTAGCAGCAAGGGGAGCATGAGGTGCTGGCAGGGCTCAGAGTCTCCCTGGGCATCACCTGCTTCTCTGTGTTTTATTTCCCAAGAGAACACAGTCGCTCTGCCTAACCTTTGTGCTGCCCACATGAATCCTGAAGGATTCTGTGATCTCCTCAGATTCTCCTCATCCAGGGGGTGCACGGACAGCGAGGGGGGTGAATCCTCAATCCTTCCTCTCCCACTGCTCCCTGCGCTGTGCTCACACCTCCAGCCGAGCCCTGGGATGGAACGTCTCACTCCCTGCCTCTGTTTGCTCTGCTGTTTTCCCTGCTGGATCGAGAGCAGGCAGCACTGCCCAGGTTTTGTTTCCCTGCCCTGATGCAGAGGAGCAGCATTGCTCCCTCCATGGTGTCTCCTTCAGCTGGGTTTCAGCTGTCCTGCCTGCCCGGGAGCAGGATCTGCTGATTCAGGGGACACTCAGCCCTGAATGCGGTGTTAATGATCTTGCTGTGCAAAGGAGAGGACGGGCAGCGGCACCGTGGGATGCTCCCTGCCCTCCCGGCAGGCTGCAAGATGTCCCACTGCCCTTCAGCCTGTGGGAACGGGGCTGAGGGGAGCCCCAAGAGCATCTGAGGGTAAGAACTGGGCATTTGGGGGTTCACAATGAGGGTTGTGGGTGGTGTGAGCCCTGTGTGTGCCCTGGTCCCCGTGCCAGGAGCCAGCCTGCACTCCAGAGCCCTTGAGGAGAGACAGCTCACACTAATCCTTGCTGTGACAACGGATGGTTTATGGGCTGATCCTAAAACGTGCCTCTCTCTGGCGTTAGCAGAGCATATGTCAGGGCTGGGGGCAGCTGGTTTGATGCAGTGTTATGAAATGCTGAAGTGCTGCAGCCATGGCCAGGCCCTCCAAAACCTGCAAATCTGCCTGGCTCTGCTCAGCCCTCAGGCCAGCACTCTGAAGCGTCTCCTGAAGCTAAATCAGGTCCCCCGGGCCACCTCCATGCCCAGGGCAGAGCCCCCTGTGCCCTTCCCACCCCTCCACCAGCATCCAGAGCCTCTTCATCAAACTACCCAGGGAATTCTCTGGGCCCAGCCTTCGAGGCAGCCCGGAAAGCTGCCCCATTCCCCCATCTCCCCTGTCACTGAGAGCTGCTGTCAGGTGCATCCGCCTGCTCTTGGCTCAAGGTGGCTCCTCCGGTGCCACCCCTGCCAGCTGGCATGCCACCGCGCTGCCCCGCGTGACGCCGGCGGCTCTTCGGGAGCTCGCTGAGCCGCGGGCACCGACCGGGACGTGCCGGCTGCGTCCGGAGCCTGCTGATGAGGGCTGATTTAGTGGCGATCGAACGGCGATTGAAGCGCTCCTTGAAATACGAGACGAGCGTCTGCGGCTGTCCGGGCAGCGCGGTGCCCCCCGGGCTGTGGCACAAGGGCAGGAGGTGCCAAGGGCAGGGCTCGGCGGTGCCGCCACCAGCAGCAGGTAGGAGCCTCCTGTGCCAGGCTGGGGCAGCCCGGGAGAGGCGTTGGTGCCTGGCTGGGCTGGGATTGCCCGTGCCGGTGCTGGGGGGTCTGTGAGGATGGTGGGGCTGCTGCTCCAGCGGGTCTGGGGGTCCCTGGAGGGGGGCACAGCCAGGGGTCCTGGTGCAAACACGCGTGGCAGGGTCACGGAGCTGCTAAACGGTGCAAGCCCTGAGGTGATGGGATGCAGATTTGGGTCGGGCTTGAGGTGTTGTGGCAGCTCTGGCTTTCCTGAGGGTCCTTGCAGGTGTGGACCGTGAAACTGGTCTTTGCTCAGGGGGTTTGAGGGAATTTTGTGACAACTCTTGGTGGCCACTTTTGTGCCAACGCTTTCTTTTACTTCTGTTGCTTTTTTTTTTTTTTAAACTGTTGTGTGTACACAGTGGGAGGCAAGGAAGGTGGATTCAGTAGAATGTAACCTAGTGAACTCAAGGTTTTTTTCCGCTCAGATTTCTTGCTCTCTTACCAAGTTCATGCACTTTCTGTTCAGATGGTGTTCTCCCTGATCACAAATTGCTGAATGGAGAGATCTCCCAGTTAGCTCTTGTCAGGTCCCCTCAGCTCTGTGACAAAGGCAGTTTGACTTGGGGGGAGGTTCTGGTCATGTGTGCTGGCTCTCCTGAGCTCAGCCCAAATAAAAATCCCATGGGACACAAGCTGGTGCTGATGGCAGCAGGGAGCACGAGGGTCCCTGCTGGGGTGGGACACTGAGGGAACATCCCTGCACAGATGTGAGGCTGCATGTGCATGGGAACCTCTGTCCAGGCTGGGATAAGAGCACCCCCTGTGCCCAGCGTGGCCTGCCCCAGGCTGTTCAGAATACAGGAAATGGTTTATAAATAATGGGAATAATGATGGGAATAATGGGAATGGACCTGACCTGCATCAAACCTGCTCCCTCATCAGGATTGTGGAGCTTGGCCAGAGCCCCATTGCCCTGCTGATATGTCTCGTGCCCAGCCAGAGGCTTTTCTGGGATGCTGTGGGATGCTGTGGGGCACTGTGGGATGCTGTGGGGCGCTGTGGGATGCTGTGGGATGCTGTGGGATCCTGTAGGATGGTGTGGGATGGTGTGGGATGGTGTGGGATGCTGTGGGATCCCGTGGGGTGCTGTGGGATCCTGTGGGGTGCTGTGGGATGCTGTGGGGTGCTGTGAAATCCCGTGGGGTACTGTGGGATCCTGTGGGGTGCTGTGGGATGCTGTGGGGTGCTGTGGGATCCTGTGGGGTGCTGCTTCAGCCCAGTGTGTGGGCATGGAGTCGCTTGCAGTGACTGCAGCCTGTGCAGCAAGTTGTGCATTCTGGAGTTTGCTTTGCATTCAGGAGCTGAGTAAAGGATGGTCCAGCACCCTTCAGGAAATCAGCAGCCAAAGGAACATCCCCTGTGAGGCCTTGGCTCCGAGGGAAGGGCAGCAAGAGGTGCAGGGTGTGATCAGGTCCTGGGAGGTGCCACTGGTGCTGCTCAGCAGGTCAGATCTAGGTGGGTGGCAGCTGATCTGCCCCATCCAGGAGAACCCTTGGGAAGACTATCCAAAAATTTGCAGCTGCTTGTGATGCTCCTGCACGGTGGAGACAAAAACCTCATGGCTCCTGGGGTGGGATGGGTGGTGGGGCTGGGGTGTGGTGAGCCCCTGTTCTGAGCTGGGTTTGGCTCAGAGCCACCCTGGGGGTGTCATTTAACCTCCACCCTGCTGTGAAAGGTCACAGCCCCCATCCCTTAGCCAAAAGTTCCTCAAGGTTTTGCTGAAAAGCTGAAATCTGCCCCAAAGCAGGCGTCAGTCAGGGCACTGCCAGCCTGCACACGTGCCAGGAGCTGTCCCTGTGACCTGTCCCAGCCACCAGCCACCCGCCTGTGGCCCTGACACCTGAGAAGCAGAACAGGCACAGAAGAAATTAAGTGAATGAGACAACAAGTGTGTGTGCAATTAGGACAGAGCTTCAAACGCTGCCCCGGGAGCCGGGACAGGAGCTGCTGCCTAATCAGAGCAACAGCAGTGCCCGTTTTAAAGACGAGGGAGACTTTGGGGATACTTTGTCCACATAATGTTCCAATTTTAGCTCTGCGTCCTGGGATGTAATTGCATTAAAAATACCCGGGGAGGGGGAGGATGCCAAGGGCACCCGGCGACCTGCCTCGGCTGTGTCCCCACAGCGTGCCGCGTGTCCCTGAGGCCCGGTCTCACATTCCTGCTGCTGATCTCCTCCCAGATCTGCTTTCCGGTTGCTCTGTTAATGGTTTTCCTGGGAAAGGCCTCTGTTAGCCGCTAGTGGAACACCTCAGCTCCTTTGGGCTGATGGGGACACTGCGGCCACCTCCGGGCTGCAGGACGGCGCAGGATGGGGCAGAGGAGAGGGGGGCTCACCCGGGTGGGTGGGTGAGTGGCAATGGGACTGCCTTTTGTCCCCGCTGCCCGCTGTCCCCGCTGTCCCCGGTCCCCGCTGTCCCCACTGTCCCCGCTGTCCCTGTCCCCGCTGTCCCCGCTGTCCCCTGTCCCCACTGTCCCCGCTCGCGGCTCCCACTCGCGGGACGGGCGCGGAGCGGCGGCGCCACCGCGGGGCCGCGGCCGGGGCTGCAGCGAACCGAGCTCCCGGTGGGCCCGGGGACCGAGCCCTCGAAGCCTGGGGGGTGCTGCGAGCTGGGGCGAGGGCACCCCCAGCGGGGTTTGGACAGCCCGAGCCCCCGGTGCGTCCCTGCTGCCCGGGGGGCGTGCGGGCGACTGAGTCCTGGCGGTGCAGCGCTGCCGAGGGTGCCAGGGACATCCCTGCAGGGCACCCTTGGGTGCTGCCCGGCCATCCCCCGACGCCCCGGCCCCTGCCCTGGCCCCTGCCGTGCCGGCGGGTGTTTGCAAGCCGCAGCTGCCGGCTCCGAGGCGGTAACTGGATCGCAGGGCTCGGGTGACCTTCGCGCCTCCGAGGCTGCTCTGGATGTCGCGGCGATGCCCGGCTCGGGGTCGGGCGGCAGGAACAGCGTCCCTGCAAGGCAAAGGCCGCTGGAGGGCTGTCCCCAGCTGACCCCAGGCTCTCCATGGGCGGCTCTTCTCTGTGGTGTCGCTGTGCGGGTCTGGGGTTCCAGCTCCTGCTGCGAGCTGGTCCCACAGAGCCCCATGTTCACCCTGCTGGTGGCTGATGGTGGCAGCGCCAGCCGCTCTCCTCCGTGGTGGGGACAGGCTCTGGGACACCCTCACCGCACACGAGTCCTGCCAGCTGAATCTCTCGCTTGCTGAGAGCTGGTTCCATCCTAACCTGCCTTGGGCCAACCCACAGTGCTGCCCACCAGTGAACAGAGACTTGACCTGACACAAGGAGTGTCGTCTAGAGCTGGAAACGTGGAAGAAGTGGGTTGTTCTCTGCTCCAGCACTCCTGGGAATGCTGCTGCTCGGGTCATCTTGCCCAAATGCTGTTTCACTTGCTCAGGGATCCCCTCAGACTCACACACCAAAGGCGTGGGACCTGTGTTGGCCTCTCCTGCCTCACCTGGCACCCGTCCCTGTCCCTCTGTCCTCACAGTGGGTCTGTCCTTCCTCCCGCAGGCATGAAGCGACCCCTGAGCCCATCCCAGAGCCCCGAGAGCGCAGTGCAGCTGGTGGAGGAGGCCAGCTGCCCCCCCAGCCAGCCCGAGCAGCGCATGAAGAGGGAGAAGAAGCAGCAGTCGTTCACACTTTGCGAGGTCTGCAATATCCAGCTCAACTCCGCTGCCCAGGCGCAGATCCACTACAACGGCAAGTCCCACCAGAAGCGCCTCAAGCAGCTAAACAAGGGGAAGATGCCAGCAGCCCAAGGTAGGAGCCCACCCAGCAGGTCAAGGTTGCCCCAAGGCTGCCCTTGCTCTGGCACAGCTGCTCTGTTGGGCTCGTGGAAAGTTTGGAAGTGCTTGGTTTTGTCCTTGGCGTCTGTCACTGGCTGGAAGTGCAGGGCTTTCAGCCCTCAGGTGGTTTTGGGGCCCAGGAGGCCACGCTGCAGCAGCAGAGGGATGGACACACGTGGGTCTGTCCATGTGCAAGTGTTGTTGTCGCTGCTCTGTCTTTGTGGGTGTCTCCTTGGGTTGTGTAGCTGGTTTGTGCAGCGTCCCCAAGGCTGTCACTTGCTGGGATACTGGATGCTGCTTTGCAGGTGCCAGCCTGAGCGTGTCCCCCAGGCTCCTGCTGTGCATTTCTCCTGTATCTGTGCTGAGTTTGATCCAAAGTGCTGCTCAGATGTTGGTGCTGAGGCCCCTCACCTGTTGGCTGTGGCAGGAATGCTGCCACGTGCAGGTGCTGTGTTGCTGGGCAGGAGCTTGTGCAAAGGCAAGGACTCACTTGCCCTCTGTGCCATCTGCCAGCATTCACCTGGCTGGGCCCAGCTGGCTGCTGCAGATTTTATGCACAAAAGCAGGGAAACGTGCCCAGAAATGTCACCCTGTCACCGTGGCTGACCTGCTCTGGCTGAGCCTTTGGCTGTGAGGGATTGTCATTAGCAGGAAACCAAGGGAATTGCACAGAATCACAGAATGCCTTGGGATGGAAGGGACCCGAAAGATTATATGGTTCCCTGCTTCTGCTCTTCCTAGAGACTGGGCAGGCTGGAGCCATAAATTCCTAGCATGGCAATAGTCATCTGTGTGCCAAATCCTGCCCTGACTGGTGCTGGTTTTGTTTGGGTAAAGCCTGGGATATGCAAAGGAGCAGGTCTCTTCATCAGCGTTACTGACAGATGGAAATATCGCCGGCTATTTTAATGGGGATAGGCCTCATAAATTCCAGCCTGCAGCTTCCAGCTTCACCCCTCACTGTGGCCTGATGGGAGGCTGTCCAGGGATGCATTTCCTACTGAGCCAAAGAATCTTTGGGCATGCCAGTCTGCTCTTTGTGCTTCTGCACTGTCCCTGATCTCTGCCAGTGTGGCACCCCTGGGGCCCCGTGCTGTCAGCCCCACACTCTGCACTCTGCCAGCCTCGCCGTGGTCACTCCTGAGTGTGCAGGGCTCTGGTCTGCTTGTGTGGAGAAATTACAGGCAGCAGCCGCTCCCTGTGCCTCCCTGTCCCTCCTGTTCCCGCTGGAGCTGACCTTTCCCTGCACTTTTGGTTAAAAATGTCACTTCCAGCATTGTCACTGTGAGCCTTTCCCAGCCTCCTGAGCCTGGCTGGGAACTGACTGATGTGACTCCTGTGTCCCCTCTGCCCCCGTCGTGCCACTTGATGCCATATGGGTCCCCCCAAAATGCAAAGGGGACCAGCCCTGTGTTGAGGACAAGAGCAGGACAAGCTCCTGGCTGGGCTGTGGTGCATGGGCAGGGCTGGCAGGGCCATGGGGTGCTGGGGAAGCCCTGCCCTGCCTCATCACACTCCTCGAGGAGCCCTCCACCAGATCTGCACCTTTGGCTGCTGAGAGAATGCATCTGCCTGCAGTCCTGGGACAGTCACCCCTCCTTGGGCAGCTGGGCACAGCCTGGCACAGCCCACAGGCAGGAATGGCTAGCACAGGTCTCCAGTGGCGTGTCAGCACTGGGGGAGCCTTGGGAGGTTAAAGACAGTGGATTAAATGAAGTAATTGAGTAATGAGTAATTGAGGGATGTTCCTCTGGGCTGGAATCTCTGTCTCATGCTGACATCTACAGCTACATCAAAGGCAGTTTTCCATTCACCACTCAGCCTCCCTGCTCCCCTTTGGCTCCTGGGATCTGTTCTTCCTGCACGGGCTGTGATTGCTGGCGTCTCGTGCAGCAAAGCTGCAGAGGAGAGGCGCTGGCAAACATGCTAATCAGTGTCATTACAATTCATTAGCTCTGTAGCAGAAAGCCCCCAACTTAAGAAACAAATGATTGCTTATTAGACTTTTCATTTTGCAAGACAGGTCCCAGATCCTGGTTGTCCTGTGTGGAATCCTGGGGAAGGTGGTGATTAGATGCAGGGTGGTCACAGACGAAAGACGTTTTCGTGCCGCAGATGCCAGCTCTAATCCAACTGGGTCACGAGTGATTTAATTACTGCCTGTGATTTCCCAGGGAGCCCAAGCCATCTCAGTTTGCTCTCAGAGTCCTCGGGAACCAAACCACAGCCTGGTGCTGGAGCAGGAAGAGCTGAGCCACCCCAAAATGAGCCACCCCAAAATGGGCTGCAGGAGCATGGGCAGGGGGCTGCTGCTTCCCCTCACCCTGGATCATCTCTGGGGCTCCCAGCACAGGACAGGCTGAGCTGGAGCATTTCAAAACTTACACCCTGATTCATTGCCCTCCCTAAAAGTCCTTTCCACCAGTGTCTCAAAAAAAGCCATGGGATGTAAAGAGCAGCTCGTGCATGCTGCTATCAGAGCATTGTCTCTGGGCTCTGCCAGCCCCCACCTCCCTGCAAGGCAGTGGGAAGCACTCTCCTTTGGAGCACCAATTCCCCGGCAAATCTGAGCTGACAGCAGCTCATGCCCCTTTGGCCAGGGAAGGACACGCTGTTCGGGCATCTCCTGTGCCCAGGAGGCTTCACACAAGCCCCGAGCCCAACTCAAACCACTTTTCTGGGCTTTGGAGGTTGCTGAGCTGCTCCCCCAACCCAAATGCCAAGGCAGGGCCGAAGCACCCGGAGGCAGCTGTGCCCTGGGGCTGATTTGTGTCACAAACCCTTCCTCCTTTCCAGCATCCCGTGACATTGTGTGCCCTGACCCTCTCCCTGCCTGCCCAGAGCTGTCACCCTGCCTCACACTGGTGCTGTTCCCCCCCTTGGCAGCAGAGCCCTGGAACAACAGCTCCTCGCAAAGGGAAAGGTCCTGGTTTTCCCAATTATCCACTGAAATGTCTGTCCGTGCGTGTTTGGGAGCAGAGAGGTTTGAGATGAGCAGAGAAATCGCTGTGACAGCTTCAGCATCACGGGGCCTGCAGCAGAGAGCAGGGCCCCTGGCAGGGACGTGGGGACCCCAGGGGAGCCTCTGGGAGTCAGAGGGGGCTGGCAGCTGCTGGTGGGATTATTTTGTGTTTCGCAGGGGGTCCCAGCTCCCTGGTTTTGGCAGCTGGCAGGGAACCCCCTCCCCTTGCACGGCTCCTGCAGAGCTGGGTGGCAGTGCCCGAGGCACTGGGGCTGGGCTGTTGCTCTGACCAAGGAGCCCAAGGTTGTGCTCTTGGCTGGTCTGGGAGAGCCCTGCTGAGAGACAGCTCCCAAAAACCACCCAGAGCAGCAGCTGGGGTGGACAGCAGCAGAGGGAGGGGACCTGGTGGGTCTGACCATGGCACTGGTGGGTGTGAGATCCCACTCCTTGCTGCTGCTCCGTGATCCTGGGCCATGTTCCCTCTCCATGACCCTGCTCTGTGTGCTCTGGCACCTCGTTCCCAGCTGCATTCCCTCCTCCTTCCCCCTCTGCTGTGGCAGCCTTTCAGCTGTTCATTACCCAGCAAACGGGTGCCAGTCCCTTTCAGCCACGTTCAGCTGGGCTTTGTCTGCAATAATCCCAAGGTATTGATTTAAATAGTTTGCAAACATGTGGGATTAGGGTCTAATTGGGACTAATCGGGGTGCAGCAGTCATGTCACTGCTGGGTTGGGGCTGGGACATTCTCACATCTGCCCTTGCTGGAGCTCCCAGCCGTGCCCAGCCTTGGTGCCTGCTCCAGCAATGCCAGAGGAAATGTTTTCTTGCTTCTTCCTTGCTGCTCTCCTGCTTTTGGGGACTTTTGGGACAAATTTGGCAGGGACAGGCCAATATCTGTCTGGCATGGGAGCCACTTCACAGCATCCATCACCAGGTACACTGGCAGCACATCAGGCTCTCCCAAAATTCCCAACGGCAGATCCCTAAAGGGGATTTAACATTTGGCTGGGACAAACCCTGCATCTGCCAGGTGCTGATCAATACCTTGTGCCCAAGCAGCACCAGGGTTCAGATTTTAAGCTTCTGTGAATTTATGAAGGACAAACATACGGAGCCCTCCTGCTCCATTGGCCTCGGCTGCTCCCTTCAGCTGTGAGCAAAGATGAGCAAAAATAGCTTTTCAGATCAGATTTGAATAACCTGGAATCTCAGTGGGAGAAATAGAATTTTTTTTTTTTTCCATGTCTTAAAGATCTCAGTGGGAAAAATAGAATGTTTTTTTTTTTTTTTTTCATGTCTTAAAGGTGCTGGCTGGGATCAGGAATAATTTGAAGAAGCTGAGTTGGGTAATTGTACATTTTCCTTCCCTCTGCTCACTCCAAGGCTTCTCCCTTCCCGTTGGGGCACAGGGATGGGGCACAGGGATGTCCCTTGGGCTCCTGGGGACAAAGCTGGGAGGGCTGAGAAGGGAACTGGCAGAAAACCCCTGTTTCACTAAATGCTCTTATTTTTTTCACAAAAAAACCCCAGTTTCTGTGGGGGAAGGGACCTGTGGGTGCCCTGTGAGAGGCTGCACATGAGCCCAGACCCTGCACATCAACTTCGTGCTGGCCCATGAATCCAGAGCAAACTGTTCCCATTCTAAATCCTCAGAAAATACCCCATTAGCTTGCTGTCCCTCTGAAAAGCCCAGCTATTCAGCTTTCTGTGGATTAATAACTGTAGCATAATTAATCTCTGATTTTATTGAGTCAGTAAATTCTAATAGAAAATGAATTGATTAGCGGTCAGCTTTGCCTGGAAGGATTTTGTGGTGTGGAGCCTTCCCCACCTGGACTGACCTCTGGCTCTGCACCCCAGTTCTGGTCAGAGCTTCAGGGATATTTTTCCTTGACACACTTATTCTAAAATGATCCTTTACATTTAAACTCTTACAGAGAAGCTGCAGGGCTTTTCTTGTGCTGCTGGGGCATCAAGGAGGTGGGAACCTCCTGTGGCAGGAGCTCGGGTGCTCAGGTGGATGCTCCAGCTTAAGAAATACAGAGAAATATAGAGACCAAGCCAAAAGATATCAAAGTCAGATAAGATAAATCAAATATCATCTTTCTGTGGGCTGGTGGGGGCTGCCTGGGCCATGGGAGTGTCAGGCTGCCACTGATGTGGCGCTGGCAGAGGCTGTGCTGCGCTGCTGGCAGTGGAGATTTTTCCCAAAAAAAAATCAGTAGGAAGTTGCCTCGTGTTATTTTTAAGCCCTGCAGTTGTGAGCCATTCCTGTTTAATCGCGGATTTTGCTGTCACTTTCTTCCAGTGGGTTTGCTGTCAAGTTGCTTCAATAAGCGTTTCACGGCCACTCAGCTCAGGGCTGCCACGCACGTGACATTAATTAGAAGTGGATTAAGAACAACGAGAAACATGTAGCCGTGGAATATTTCACAATTTCCCATGTAGCATCAGCTCAGCAGATTTGGAAGAGGAAACCTGGCAGGTTTTTATTTTAAGCAGGGAAAAAAATGGTCAAAGCAGCAGCTAAACCTTGAGCGTGTCCCAGCTTGTCGGCACCTGCTGGTCTGAGGAGCTGCTCTGAGCCTGAAGGAGCCTTTTCCAGAGCTCCATCAGCAGCTCTGAGCAGGGGGTGAGGTCCCCAGGATGGGGTGATGTCCCCTTGGAAGGGTGCCCGGTGCTGGGGATGCTCTAGGGTCAGGCTCTTGCGGCCACCTCAGGCATGGGATCCAAACTCATCCTGTTTGGAGTGCTTGGCTTTGCCCCTGAGCACCTGGGGGCTGCAGGGCTGCTGTAAATTGTCACACTGGCATTTTTGCTCTGTGATTAAATTCTCAATTAGCTGATCACAGCTGCAAGGGGCTATATCTTGAACACCCCCAGGGGGACCTCGGCACCCCCGGGGGGCTCTGCTGCTCTCGGGAGGAGGCAGCCGCCGTCCTGCTCTGACACGGGAGCATCCTGCTGCATCCCGCAGCTGCATCCCGCTGCCGCCCGGCTGTCGCTGGGGATTAGAGGGGCTGGATGGAGCAGGTCGTGCCCGGCTGTGCGTGCCAGGGCTGTGCCGTGCCCCGGCGCCGTCCCAAAGAGCACCGGGACTGAACGGGGGGGGAACTGCGGAGGGGTGAAGTGATTTATCCGCGTCTGGAAACGCTGCTCATCCCCCTGAACCCTCCAGCCTCGGGCTGCTCTCCGTGCCCGCTGTGTGTGTGTGTCTGTGTGTCTGTGTGTGTGCACACGCGTGTGCTGCCCGGGGCCACGGGAGGAGCGAGCTCTGGAACCAGGGGAACGGGGAGGGGAGGGCAAGCTGGGGGTTGTGGGTAGTGTAGAGCTGTCACTGTGATTTAGGGTCGGCTGCTTAAACTGTTTTATGTTCCCAGACAGTAAGTCGTAAGCAATATAAAATTTTCTCTGAAGAGATGATCTCCCCTCGTCGTGCTTCTGCCTCTTTCCCAGAGCGAGCTCTCCTTTCCATAACCCCATGGTGGTGTCAGTGCGGGTGTGCAGAGGGAGAAAATGAGATTCTGGCTTTTGGAGCCTTGTCCACAGCCTGGGATTGGGGATCCAGGGGGATCCAGGGCCCTGCTCTCTGGTCCTGGTGCTGCTGGGAGAGCTGGTGATGCTCTGGATGAGCTCTGGTGTTGGTAGCTGTGTATCCTTCCAGCACAAGGACCATGGCCTTTCCCTGCAGCCTCCCTGGGCTGCCCCCAACTCTGCTTTTGGAGCATGTGAGTGCTTTTGGATCTGTTGGAGTTGTCAGAGCTGTTGGAGTTGTCAGAGAGGTTGGAGCAGGGCTGCCTCTGCCTGCAGGCACTGCCGGCTCACCTCAGATTCACTTCCCTTCCCTTTTCATGCCCCTGAGTTATCACTGCTTTTGGACAGCTTGCCCACAACACTGCTCCAGCTCACCTCTGGTGTTTTCTGCAGCCACAGATTTACAAGGAGCACTTTCATTTATCTGGCTGTTGCTGTGCCAGCTGGAGTGTCTCGGTGTGGTCTGAGCTGTGGCACCAGAGTGTTTGCCCAGGTGAGCTCCCTGGGCACCAGCAGCTCCTGAGGGGCCAAAGCTAAGCAGGAACATGATGGGCAAGACCAGAGACAGCATCACCCCTGGCTAATTAAGCATCCAGAAGATTTTGGGTAGTTGGTTCCATGCCAAATTCCATATGGGCCCCTTGGCCCTCCAGGAAACCTGCACTGGGCTGGGGGGAGCCAAAGTGTGGTGGCAAGGTGGAACCCTCTGCCCTGTCCCTCCAAGAGTGCCCTCCTCAATTAGATGGAAAATCTTACACTCTCTCTCTCTCTGAAAATATTTCCAGGTGTAATTTCCACCCCTTTCCTTGATAATTAAATATTTCTAGGTCATCCAGCTTCTCCACCCTATTCACAGACGTGTCCTGGATGCCTTTGTAATTAGCCATCTCCCTGGGAAAGATGATGAAGGTGGGAGGCACAGCCCATTGCTCCAATACCAAAGCCCTGCCCACCTTGGCTCATCTTCGGGGGTCAGAGCTGGGGTTTTGTGTCTCCCAGGGTCGCCAGACCCCTCCACTGACACAAAGCTCCCAGGTTTGCTCTTCATAAAAGCAGAAATCTGTATGAAGGATTCATTAAAATACTGGGGATTAATCAAAAAATCATCTGGGTGGGCAGTGTGAACTCAGCAGTTTGGCAAGTCTCTGTTTATCAGGGGGGTCGTGGGGGACTGTCAGCCACAAACCCCACTCCCTTTGTGTGGGAAGCCCCTCGGGGGAGGAGGATTCAGCCCTTAAAAAATGTTACTTTAATCCTGAGCAAACTCAGGAGCAGGAAAGGTCAGCGCCCGCCTTCCTGGCCCGGCAGGGATGAACCGCCGGCGGCAGCTTCAGCCGGAGCCTTCTGCTCCTGACGGGGCTCAGGTTACACAGCAGAGGAAAACCGATACACATCCTCCAGGTGTATCAGTCCTGATCCTATCTGGCGTCTTTCACCCCCAAATTATACCCTAAATCCTTGGCGAACAAAGTCAGCCAGAAAGGCTCTGGAAGGCTCAGCAGACTGGGGCAGGGGAGCAGTTCTGGCTGGGCTTTTATCCCTGGCTCCCTCCTCCTTTGTTGAGGTGTTCATTGCCCAGTTCTGGTCACTATTAGACTCCAGGCTGGAGTCTAAGGCTGGGAAGAGCCTGGACATCCCTCAGCCAGCAAAGAATTTAACTCTGCCCTCAGCAGGGTTCAGATTAATCCCTCTGTTGTGGTTTCTGGAGTCTGTTGTCACAAAGAACCCAGCGAATTGGTGACACTGGTGGCACAGCTGAGCCCGAGCACCCTCCCCTTCCCCCTGCCCTCCCTCGTGCTTTAAACCACAGGCAGGATTTGAGCAGACCTGCCCAAGCAAGCCCAGCTTAATGCGTGTTTGGGATTTGCCTCTCCCGGGGTGGGTGTGATGATCTGCAGGCTGAGGGCTGGGGTCTGGGGCCATTTCACAAGAAACCCTCTGGTTCCATCCCCACACTTCTGGGATGCTCAGCCATCAGGGTCCCACGCGTGGATATCAACCTGTGCTGGAAAGTGGTGACCACGAGGGGCTGTGCCACCTGACCCCTGTTGGCTCTGGGGTTTTTTTAGGGCCTCCCACAGGACGGTGGAGCTTTTTGACACGACCTCTCAGCCACTCCGGGGTAGATGCTTCAGCAGCTTCATCTCACAGAGGAGGTTGTGGGGAGCTGCAGCCACGGGCTTTGCTCCCCGGGATGGGGGGCAGCCCCACTGGCAGGGGGATGTGGGTCTGGACCTTGTGGGAGGGTTTGTGCTGCTGCCCTACACCAGCTCTGGGGTACACGGACAAATATAGCAAGTTATGCACCGGAGGGACCCACAGCGCCGAGCTGGGAAATTCCAGCGATGCGCTGGGCTGGGCTGGGAGTGCCGGAGGCGTTAATGGCAGGGGCTGTAATCAGCACCTGCAATTAGCCTCCGCTCCAGCTGGCCTCAAAGGCTCGGCCACAAAGTGCAGCATCCCACACCCCGCTGCTCCCTCCCACCCCTCCGTGCCCCTCCAGCCCCAGCCCTTTCAGCCGCGGCAATGCCGGCCAGGACCTGCTCGCCTGGCTGGGATAAATGCAGCATGAACCACAGCTGGGAGAGGATTTATTGAGGGAATTGCTGGGGAGAACTGAAGGAGCTGGTCAGGCATGGAGGATGGAGTGGAGATCGGGGCTGTACATCGGTCCAGAGGGGCTGGAGGTCAGGAGATGCCAGACTTGTCCATGGTTATCCCCGGGGAAAGGAGACCAGCCATCGTTCTGGGGTGGAGGAGCCCCCTGCTCCCAGTCTTTACATTTCCAGCTCCCTCTGCTCCTTGCAGTAACACCAAACTGCTGATGACATTAAACAAATTAATATCGGGTTTAAATAGCCTGCGGGAGGCCGGGCTAGGCTGCGGGGCCAGCTGTCAATCCCGGATTAGCGAGTGCCCCGGCTAAACTTACTGCTGCTGTTAACGACCCTGACAGCAACACCCTGCCCCGGGCTCTGCCAGTGCTGCCCCGGTGCCAGCCGAGCCAGGGTGAAGTCTGGAGAAAGACCCGTGGTGTGCCCTGGCCCTGCACCAGCACCCAGAGGAGCCCTGGTGGCTTTAGTGCTTTTCAGTGCACCAAAATTCTGTATTTTGCCCCAAAAGTGCCTGGTCTAGCTAGGGTGAAGTCTGGGAGAAAGACCCATGGTGTGCCCTGGTCCAGCAGCAGCACCCAGAGGAGCTCTGATAGCTTTAGTGGACCAAAATTCTGTATTTAACCCCAAAAGTGCCTATTCTAGCTGTGGCACATGGGAAGGGACTCGGGCATCTCACGGTTTAAAAGGTTTCATTTTCACTCTGCTTACAGCCCAACGATTTCTGCCCAACTCCTATTGTTTGACCTGAGAAAAATATTTCATTCCTTCCTTGTTCTTGTCTCCCATTCAGGGAGGCAGGGGAGGTGATTGTTTCCCCTTTTCACAAGCAGGTTTTTAATTTCCCTGTTTAAAGGGCAGCAATGTAAGCAAGTCATGAGCCTCACCTCCCGAGAAGAAGCCAAAAATCAGCACAGAGAAGGTGCTGCCATGAGGAGCCCAACTGCCACAGCCTTTGCTGAGGAACTGATGGGGAGAGCAGCAAGAACTGGGCTCATGACAACCCCAATTATGGGGGGCTCAGATGAGCACCCCAATCACAGGGGGCTGAGATGAGCATTCCAATCATGAGAGGCTGAGATAAGCAACCCAATCGTGGGGGGCTGAGATGAAAACCCCCATCATAGGGGGCTGAGATGAGCACTCCAGTCATGGGAAGCTGAGATGAGCACCCCAATCGTGGGGGGCTGAGATGAAAACCCCCATCATAGGGGGCTGAGATGAGCACCCTAATCGTGGGGTGCTGAGATGAACACCTCAATCATGGGGGGCTGAGATGAGCACCCCAGTCATGGTGGGCTGAGATGAGCACCCCAGTCATGGGGGGCTGAGATGAGCACCCCAGTCATGGGGGGCTGAGATGAGCACCCCAATCATGAGAGGCTGAGATGAGCACTCCAGTCGTGGGGAGCTGAGATGAGCACCCCAGCCAGGCCAGGCTGCCCGTGTCCACTCGTGCCACCCCAAAAGCTGTCGGCTGGGGCAGACCCTGTGTGCTTCCAGCACTCAGGGCTGGGGCTGAACGAGCAGGGCCCCACTGCCGAGGTCACCAGGCAGGGAGGGACACGGTCCCTGCTGCCGCCGAGCCTCTCCCGGGGGTCGGGGCGGGTGTCTGCCGCCGAGTCTGCCCTCCCCGACCCACAAGGACATTTCGGCAGTGTCACCCCAAAGCAGCCACCTGAGAGGACTCTCCGGGCGAGCCCCGGGGGTGCCGCGGAGCCTTTGAGGGTTCCCTCCCCTCTCCCCAAGTTTCGGGGTTCGGGCAGCCCCGGCGCGGGGGCGGCTGTGCGGGGAGGGGGAGCGCTCGGTCCCCCCGCCCATTTCCACGCCGGTACCCGGCACCTCCGGCAGCCGCTCCCCCCGCGCCGCTGCGGGGCCGAGGTGGGGCCGGACGCGGGGCGAGGGGCGGCGGGAGCGGGGCTGCGCCCGCCCGGCCCTGCCCGCAGCTCTGCCCGGCGAGCGGGAGGCACCAGCAGCGCGGAGGCGACGCAGCCGCATCCAAAATGCTTCTAGGTGGGTGAAACGCAACTTTCCCGCAGCCTCGCCTCTCTCCCCGTCGCCCTCCATCTCTCTCCTCTCCATCGCTCCTTCATCCCCCGGCTCGCTGCTGGCGGAGCCGCTGCTCGGGGGTGCAGCGGGACCGGGGCGGCCGCGGAGCTCGGGGGTCGGTGGGGTTGGCGGGGAGGGGGACCGGGGGATCGCCTCGCCGCTGTCCCGGGGCTACCGCTCCCCGCTCCCGAATTTTGCCGGGTTCCTTCAGCGGGAGGAAAGGGCACTTTTCAGCGTCCGAGCTGTTCTTCGTGGACAGAAACACACCGAATGGGTTCTTATTTTGATGGTAGCTCCGTGCAGATTGTATGTGTGTGTGTGTGGGGGGGGGGTGTTTCTTCTCCACTTTGCGATTTTGGCCACTAACTTAATTCTAATACATTGAGGTGGGTTATTTACTGCCGGGAAAGAACGCCGGGAATAAGCGGTACTCAAGGAGTCCGGGCTCAGAGTGAGGGGCTGGGAATGGGCTCAGCGTCAAACTCAACTATTGATTCACCTGTGGGGTCCCCATCCTGTTCCTAGCATGGCTCGGCACCCCAAATTATCCTCATGAGATTTTCTTGTTTCTAAGCAAATGATGTCGTTCCCATTCCTTATTGCCGTTCTGCCTGAAAACCCCGTTAAAGAGCTGCTCGTGTTATTTGCATCAGCTGAGGCTGTACCCTACACCCACAAAATGGTCCCTCCCCGCCCAGCACATAGGCAGCCTGTTCCCTCGGCTCCCAGCCTGCTAATCCTAATTACTTACGGGCTTCAAGCTGAGTTTGACTCACTGCATCTTATTGATTTTTCCCAGGGCTGCAAAAAGAGGAGGGAAAAGGTTGTGTGCTGACGGGGCTGGATTTTGCCCTTGCTCTTTGTCTGGGTGTCAGCTCCAACTTGCGTTCCTGCTGCACCTGCGACACAAACGCTCGATGATTTTTGTGTGATGTGGGGCTGGGGGAGAGTGACCAGCAGCGTCCTT
Source organism: Onychostruthus taczanowskii (assembly GCF_017590055.1). Lineage (NCBI taxonomy): Eukaryota > Metazoa > Chordata > Aves > Passeriformes > Passeridae > Onychostruthus > Onychostruthus taczanowskii. Next base: position 2,051,939 of record NW_024507105.1, on the reverse strand, counting down.
GTGAGGGTGGCCAGCGGTGGGGCTCCGTGGCCAGGCTCGGAGAAGCGGCAGCGAACGGAACGTGACGCTGTTCTTGGTTCCGTGTGCATTCAGGGCTGGTAATTTTAGTGGTTTTGTTATTATCAGCATTAACTTTGCAGCAGGTGCTGGGGAGGGAGCGTGGCCGCTGGCTGCTGGCAGTGATGGGGCTGCCACTTTTCTCTGTGTGTTTTTGTGTTCTGCACATCTGTGTAGGCACTGGCACGTCTGCAGGCTGCCATGCACTCTCTTTCCTCTGATAACGAGTCCTTGTGGGTGCCCGTGGTTGCCCGAGGGCAGCCAAGCCAGGAATATGGATGTTGTTAGCCTGGCACATCAGTCAGTGCCCGTGTTGGGGTGCCTGTCTCCCATGGATCAGGCTGGCCCCAGCTGTCTCCCGTGGATCAGTTTAATTTTTCTAATAGTTTGAAACACAATCTTTTCTCTGAAATGTCTTTCCCTGTCTCTCTGGAACGTGTAACACTACTCGGGATATTTATCTGGAGTACTTGTCAGGCAAAGCAGGCTTAAAAGACAAACTAAAGTCCAACCCCAGAGCTTGCTTTTCACTCTGTGGCCTCAGATATGGAGGAAACATTAAATAGCCACTAAAGCTTCAATTTTGACCCCGCCGTGTCTTGGGCTCATTGATGTTCCCCATGCCAGGACCGTGTTGCTCCAGGGGGAAGAACGTGGTGCTTTGATGGTGATTCCAGCCCTCTTGGGACCTGTGGGGGTGACAGTGTGGGGAGCCTGGCCCCACTGAGCTGCTGCGTTGGGCTTTGGGGCTCCTTTGGCAGATGCTGGGACCGAGCTTTCCCTGTGCTTGTTTTGGGTGGATTTCCCTGGAAATGCAGCAGTTGTTTTTATTACTGGGGCTTGCTCCAAGCAATGTCCTGGGAGGACACATCTGTCCCCTGGTTTCAACCCTGAGCAACACTGGGAGGGGGGCACAGGGGGCTCTGACCTCCTCCAACAGCCTCAGCCTCCCCTTCAGAGTATTTTTAGACCAAGCTGTCATCTAATCTTGACCTCCAGGATGATGTGGGCTAAAAAATATCACTGCGTCTCCAGCATCAAGCCGAGGACATAATTCACAAATCTCTTTAGTCCGTTTTTAATTATGCCTCACCTTGCTGCAGTAATGAACTGCTAACAAGTATTTTGAGCAAATGTGAACTTTTTTTTTTAAGTTTCTCAGTGCTGATGCTCCTGGCAGGTGCTGGCGGCGCTGAGGCTTTGATGGTTTGTTTCAGCACCCACCTGATGTCCCCGAGCTTGTAATGACTGCAGGGGCTGGGGATTTAGCAGATTGCTTTTTTTTGCCTTTCCTGAGCGGGATGTTGGAAGGAGTGGGCTGGCTGCTCCCACTCTCCTCCAGAGTGATTATATTAGCATGGCCTGGGTAGGAGTGGCGGAAATTACAATGAAATACTAGAGGTAGGAAATAAAAATCTAATTAAAAGATAAGGACAGACGTGTGTCATCTCCCAAAGCCTAGGCATGACCATGCTGGCCGTGGGGCAGCCGTGGTTGCAGGGGGGCTGTGTGCTTCAGCTGCTGGGGAGCTGTGCTCCGGGAATAATGCTGGGAGCACAGGGGAGGCAAAGGGCTTTGGTCTCTCTAAAGCTTGGGAGGGGAAATATGTGAGTGGATTGGGGTTTGAAAGCCCTCTTGGTCCCCCAGGACTTGCTCTCCTGAAGTCTGAGTTGTGCCCTTGGGGCAATTCCCCTTTTCTCCCTTCCCAAGCAAAGCTGGGACTGGCTGAAGCCCACGTGGTTTCCCTGCTTAGGGGGTTTTGGGGACAGCTGTGACACTGTCACACGCAGTGGTTTGAGTGTCACCACGGTGGTCTGTGTGCTCTGGCACGTCTGGGATGGCACTGCTGAGAGGGAACAGCCCAGCAGGGATGGCCACTGGCTGGAGCCTGGCTCTGCCACTGACCCACCAGCGGGCCCTGGCCATGTCACTTACCCTCTCTGAAGCTGGCTGTCTTCTCGTGGGTCTTCTTGGCTCTCTGGGGGCTCAGTGCCAGCCCAGCCCTGGCTGTGTGAGGGAGGCACCTGCCTTCAGGTGCTTCAATAATAGAAATCATTAATTTTCACTGCTAATGGAAGAAACGCTGCACTATGAAAAATGTGCGTTGGCTTGGAGGCAATTCAAAAGGCTGGTGGAGACGGGAGCCCCTAATTTGTTCCAAATTGGTTATTTCACTGGAATGGTGAGAAAGCATCAATCTGAGGAGCTTTTCTCCCTTTTCATTTCTGTCAGCCGTTCCTCAGCTGTAATGAATTGGACTTGGCTGCAATTTTTACAATTTAAACAGTGTCCAGAATAAAGGCTGAACTGATGGGGGGCTCTGGTGCACTCCTGAATTCTCCATCTCTCAGGAGGACCCTGGCCTCTCCCCCACCACCCAGGGAGGGGTGGGCAGTGGAGCCCAGACCAGGGCTCAGTGCTTGCCACCTCCCTTCTGCTGCCTCCAGTCAGAATGAGCCCAAATCCCTCCCGAGCCCCTGTGGCAGAGGTCAGTGGGGTCTTGGCTGGGCTGCACTGGTTTGGCAGCACTGCTGGCTGTGACACGGGGGACACTGAGCTGACTGGGACCTCTGCTGGGGGAGACATCCCTAAATGCTGGTTTTTCAATCCTTACCTGGCAAATGGGGAGCGCTGGGAATTAAAATCCAAAGGGAGTTGAGCTCAATGTTTGTGGACAAGGGATGAAAAGATGCTCAACAGAGCAAGCCTGATATCCAGTTTTGCTCCTCAGCAGCTGTTTTTGATATCAGTGCTGTGGGGTGGAGTTCCCTGTAGCTCCTGGGGAGAAAGATGCAGCCAAGCTGCCTCCCAAGGACCAGGTGCATGGACTGGAGGAAGCCCAGGGAGCGAGATCACCGTGTCCCTGCTTCTGCTCCTTGACAAAAGGGCTTTGCCCTTCTCAGCTGCTGCTCAGAGCAGCCTCAGCCCGGAGCTGGGGTCGCCGGCAGGGAGAGATGAGCATGCTCCCCCCCTCCCCAGCCCAGCTCGGTAATCCTGTTGTGGCCATGTCCAGAGTTTGCAGGAATGTCATCTGAGTTTATTTCAAGGCTTGTTCCCTGCCAGCTGCAGTCACGCAGCTGAAGGTTGTGACAAAGCTGGGCAGGGGAACGAGGCACGAGGCTGCATCCTGCAGGCTGGCCGTGGCTGTGGGGTGTGTGGGGGGCACCATGTCACCAATTTGGGGGCTTCTTCTCCAGTAGCACCCCATGGCTCCCAACCTATGGCCCACTGCCCATCCAAGCCCCTCCACAAGGACCTGAGCGTGCTGGAGCCAGAGCCTTTGTGCCCACAGTGGTGCTGGAAGGGCAGCCCCAGCAGAGGAGGAACAACCCCATGGCTCCCAACCTATGGCCCACTGCCCATCCAAGCCCCTCCACAAGGACCTGAGCGTGCTGGAGCCAGAGCCTTTGTGCCCACAGTGGTGCTGGAAGGGCAGAGGAGGAACAGCCCCCTGAGTACCCTGAGCTGTGCAGGAGAGCTGGGACACAGCTGGCAAACACGGGGGTCCCCCAGTGTGTGTCCCATCCCCTTCTCTGCGTGGGAACACCTTCTCCTCCCCACGTCCCTTCCAGTGTCTGCACATCCTGCATGCCCCGTCCCTGCCAGATCCGCCCGTCCCGGGGGCTGCAGGAGTATTTTTAATTTGGCTGAGCTGACACGGTGCCGGGTGCTCTCTCCCACATGAGACAGGCTCCTCACAGCCTTCCCCCTCCGCCACACACGGCAGGGACTGAGCTGAGCTGTCACCACCTTCGGGTGCGAGGGATGCAGCCGGGCAGCTCCCGTGAGTGCTCCCTCCCCTGCAGGATCCCCGTTCATTTTGGGGCTGGCACAGCTGGGTTTTGGGGTGCAGAGGGTGAGCAGGGAGCTGCAGGGTGCTGGGTCTTTCCTAGCCCGTGCCCTGTGATGGATGGGCAGGGGTGAGAGGGCTGGTGGAGCAGAACTGGGGGCTGAGCAGGGATGGGCTCCCTGGGGTCAGCAGCTCTGGGAACGCCAGCACCTCCGCTTCCCTGAGGGAACAGCGTGCGTCATTTCCCAGAGCCTGACAGGCTTAGAGCAGGGATGGAAGCAAAATCTCATAAATATCTTTGGACTCGGGGATTAAAAAAAATTTTTGGGGAGTAATGTCATTGGCTTTGGTCTCTTCTGTTCAGCTTCTTATAGCAGTAAGAAACCCTCGGGGAAGCCGTCCATGGATGTGGGGCTGGAGTGCAGGAAGGGATGCCTGGAGCACCCCAGTGGGAGCTCAGTGGGGTCTGCTCTGGCTGCCCGACGTGTGGGATGCCAGTGGAAACTGGGACTCAGATGGAAACTGTGGCTCATGGCTGCTGCCACCCTCGAGCTGTGGGGATGATGGATGTGCTGGTGCTCTGGGCACCTGCCCACCCAGCTCCTCAGGCACGGCACAGTGGGGGAAAAACAGCAACAAATGGTCGAGCCAAGGCGGCTGCTGGTGCTGCATGGAGGTAAACAGGAGTATCTCCACTGCAGTTCCTTTAGGAAGGACGTCTGACATCCGGCAGCTATGTGAGGGCAGAGTGCTCGGCAGGGTCAGGGACATCCTGCAAATGCTGCCCAAAATTCGTGTTAAATTGAGGCTTCCAGCAGGAATGGGTTTGCAGAGGAGAAGGGGTGGGTGGTTTGAGCCTTGCACAGAGCAGGCAGAACAAGGGTGTTCTCCTCTGGAGTCCTCTGGTCCCTGGATTCCACTGCAGGGGCTCCGTGGAGGGGTCCCCATGGGAAGTGGCGTTGGGGTCCCTGATCTTTGCTGTCCTGCTCTGGGTGCTGAGAACCGGGGAATGGGACCAGGGGATGCTGCAGGCTCCTGCCTAAAAACTCATTAAAAAGGCTCAATCCTCTTTTCTGGTGGCATTAGCACAAGAATAAATCGGGTGTGTTTTCACCCCAGGAGCCGGCTCTGGTTTCACCACCTCCTGCTCTCATTAACCCTGGGCTGACACTTCGGCAAGAATGTCCCCAGAGCAGGAAGAGCCTCTTGCCCCGGGATATGTGGAGGAGCCTCAAGAGAGGAATTAACCTGGGGCCGCCAGACCCCCCTGGTGCAGAGCCAGCCGGAGCCAGGTACAATGCAGCTCCTAATCCAGGCAAATTCCGGTGGGCCACATCCCTCCTCGTGGCCCACTTCCACACCGGGAGAAGGGCGAGTCTGGGTGGGAGCATCCTTCAGCTCCCAGGCACAGGATGTGTGCTGGGAAACCAGGAGCCAGGTTTCCATCAGGGGTCCCACAGGACACTGGTGCCACTTGGGATGTCAGAGTTCTCAGGAGCCTTGTTTGGGGAGAGCAAAGGTAGCACAAAATCCTCTTTCTGGAAGTAGTTGAGAGGCTCTAAATTTCATCTGCATTTATTGCTAAAAGAAAGCTTTTGGGATGTGAGGAGCCCCTCTGCTCGTTAGGAAGCCTTGGGGCAGGGGGCTGTGTTTCTGCCCCAGCCCTGCAGCTATGGAGCAGGAGTGCAGGTAGGCAGGAACACCTCGTGGCATTCCCTAAAGGGCTTGGACTTGGATCCTGCCGATCCAAGGTGTGCAAGGTGGCACAAAATCCTCTTTCTGGAAGTAGTGGAGAGGCTCCATTTATTGCTAAAAGAAAGGTTTTTGGGATGTGAGGAGCCCCTCTGCTCGTTAAGGAGCCCTGCTGCTATGGAGCAGGAGTGCAGGTAGGCAGGAACACCTCGTGGCATTCCCTAAAGGGCTTGGACTTGGATCCTGCCAAACCTCCGTGTCCACGACTGGGGGACTGTTCTGCCCACCGCTGCTTGCAGAACACTTCCCAAACCCCCAAACACCCATCCTGGCTGGCTGCAAACACTCCTGCAGCTCACCCAGGTCAGCTGACAGACCCAGGCGAGGAGCCCGTGGGCACCTGATGCCCATCGCTCCCTGCACCTGGGGGGAGCGCTCGGGCAGGTGAGCGTGGGCAGGCACAGGGTACGGCTCGGGGGCTCCCCCTCCCCGGGGCTGCTGCGGCCACCGTGTCCACTGTCCCCATGGCCAGGCCACCACATCCACCGTCCCCATAGCCTGGCCACCACATCCTCTGTCCCCATAGCCTGGCCACCATGTCCTCTGTCCCCGTGGCTCAGCCACCACGTCCTCTGTCCCCCTGGTGAGGCCACCACGTCCTCTGTCCCCCTGGCGAGGCCACCACATCCCCTGTCCCCCTGGCCCGGCCACCACGTCTGCCACCCCCATAGTCCAGTCACCATGTCCTCTGTCCCCCTGGCCCGGCCACCATGTCCACCATCCCCATGGCCCGGCCACCATGTCCCCTGTCCCCATAGCCTGGCCACCACATCCACTGTCCCTGTGGCCAGGCCACCACGTCTGCCACCCCCATAGTCCAGTCACCATGTCCCCTGTCCCCATAGCCCAGCCACCACATCCACTGTCCCCCTGGTGAGGCCACCATGTCCCCTGTCCCCCTGGCCCGGCCACCACGTCCACCGTCCCCGTAGCCCTGCCCCGGCCGCGGGGCCTTCCCCATCCCGGCCACCGCTAGTGGCCACTGCCGCCGTGAGCTGCCGGGAGCATCCGTGAGGCAGACGGTCCCCGCTCGCTGCAAGATGGCTGCTCCCGTGCTCCGGTGAGCGCGGGCGGCCGCCGCAGGCTTTGTTCCTGCAGCCGCCGCGCTCGGGGCCGCGGGGGCTGCGGGGCCGCCTCCCAAACGCCCCGCTGCTTTTTTTTTTTTTTTTGGTTTTATTTTTGGCTTTTGCGTTGCTTGGCTGGGTTTGGGTTTTTTTTGTTTTGTTTTGTTTTTATTTATTTTTTTTTTTTTCAAACTAGATGATTTTAATTTTTTTTTTCTATTTAAAATCTGGGAAGTTTGCAAGCCCCCCACCCCAAAGCTTATGGCAGCCTTTCCATGGTACGTATGTAGGGGCGGGTGAGCGGGGTGGGCACGCCGGGCTGGGCGCTGGGGCTGCCCCGCTCATCCTCCCGGGCACGGCGAGACCGCGATGATGCTCCAGGGACAGGGGCTTGTCCTCTCACAACTAAATCCCCATCCTGCCCAAACTTCCCGCCGCGGGGAGAAGCAGGCTGGTGGGGGGCTCGGAGTGTGACCCCCATGCCGAGCCCCCCGGGATGCGCAGCGCTGTCCCCCGTGGGCAGCGCTCCGAGGGGCGCTGGGCTGGTGCCAGAGCACGGCGGGTGCTGCGGGAATGGTGCTGTGGGAAGAGGTGCCACGGAGCTCTGCTCCATCCCAGCCCCCGCCCCGGCCTCGTGCATCCCACACACTAATTGCTGCTCTTTTTTCTTTTCTTTTCTTTCCAAGGCAGCAGTTTCTGCTGGCGCTAGTGCTGGGGGGTGGCTGTGGGGATGATTTGGGAGAGAATGGGGTCAGTGACAGACAAAGAGCACAGGAATGCTCCCCCCGGGGCCATTGCAGGTGGGCACAGAGATGGATGGGGTCGGAATGGATGGGGTCGCTGTGCCAGGCTTCGGTGCAGGTCACTCCAGGGCCACCTGCCAGCCTTGTCCAGGGCACTGGCTCTGTGGGGATGGGTGTTTGCAGCACTGGGAGTCGTGGTGGTGTTCTAACTTCTGAAATGTGAGGGTTCCTTCCCCCTGCTCCCAAAGTGCTGTGGCAATGGCTCTGGTTTGGGGGCTTGTTCTTCAGAAAAACCCCAAGTTCCTCATCGGTGTCTCATCAAGTCACATGGACTGATGGTATTCCCCAGTTTTCTTGCTGCTCAGTGTCCACGTTCTTTCTTTTTCCCTCTGCGTTTTGGTTCTCCCCTTTCCCCATGCAGCGCTGGGTTCTTCCCCCTCCTGTCCCCAACACCTTTATCAAGGCTCAGTTTGGATTTTCAGTCTGGTTCATGGGGAAATGTGAGTTCAGACTCAGCGGGCCTGAAGTGTAGGGAGGAGCTCAAGTGAATGCTTAAACCCTTCAGATCCTGATTTGGTTTAAGTGCTTTGCAGCCTCTAGCTCAGTAGATATTTGGGAGCTTGGCCTGGAGTGGGTCTGGTGTGTCACCCCGAGAGTGGGACACTGGGATGCCACTGAGTGTGCAGAGCATGGCTCTGCTGCCATGGGCCCTGCCACGGCTTTGGCAATTCCCTGGCAGAGGGACAAGCCAGGCAGGACTGAGAGCACACATGTGCCCACAAGCACGTGTGTCTGAGCTAGCTCCCAGTCACCCTTGTTCTGCTCCAGGACCCTGGCACTCACTGCCAGCCGCAGGTGCTGCTCCTCTGGGGCTGAACGCTCTTTTTTGGGTGTTTCAGCTGGCGCTGAGCCTTCCTCACCTTCCCAGTGCCAGCACAGTGGGGAAGGCTGCTCCAAGGGGAAGCGTGTGCGTGTTCCTGTGCTGATGGGACCGTGTGTGTGTGTGTGCCAGTCCCACCAGTGACACTGAGAGCTTCTGGTGGTGCTGATGAGGTGCTTGATGGGATCCCCACGTGCGGTGCTGGGGCTGTTGCACAGCCTGACCTGCCCTCAGCACCGCTGTCACTGCTGCTGTCACCGTGCCACTGTCGCTTGTGCCACCACAGCCGAGCCCCAGCTGAGGTTTGCAGGGCCCTAATCCCATTTCCCTTGTGTCTCTTTCATCTCCAGTCGGACCAGGAGAGTGGTAATAGACCTTCTTACTAAATTAAATGTGCACGCTGCTCCTCAAGGCACGGTGCGGCTCAGCCTTAGTTGATTCCCCAGCCACAGCAGTATGGTGCCTCCAGGGAAAAAGCCAGCTGGGGAAACTTCCAATTCCAATAAAAAATGCAAACGCTATTTCAATGAGCACTGGAAGGAAGAATTTACCTGGCTGGAGTTTGACTATGAGAGGAAACTCATGTTTTGCATCGAGTGTCGGCAGGCACTGGTGAAGAACAAGCACGGTAAAGCGGAAAACGCCTTTACCGTGGGCACGGACAACTTCCAGCGCCACGCGCTGCTGCGGCACGTCACCTCTGGGGCGCACCGCCAGGCGCTGGCCGTCAACCGGGAGCAGCTGGCCTTCGAGACCCGTGTCCACGGCCACCCCGAGCTGCGCTCGGTCATCAAGGTGGAGGTGAACCCGGCCAAGGTGGCCGTCCTCACCACGGTCTACTGGATGGCCAAGGAGGAGATCGCGGATGAGAAGTGCTCCTCCCTGCTCAACTTCCAGAAGTTCAACCTGTGCCAGGCGCTGCTGGCCTCGGAGCACAGCGAGTTCTACCAGCCTGGCAGCATCAGGGAGATGCAGGTGTGTACGGGGGGCTGCGCTTAGGTGGGCGCTGCGCCTGGCAGGGCAGGGACGGTGCCCGTGCCCACCGAGCTCCCCGAGCCTGCCCGGCTGCTTTGCAGGATGAAAGCTAATTGTCTCAGGAGTTCAATTAGCACTGTGGGTTTTGCCTCTTTTGCCCTGAAGTAAGTGATCAGAAAGATCAAGTAGCCGGGGAGTTTAAGAGGGATTTCTGTATTTTACGAACGCTTCATGCCTGCTAAAATCAAATTAAATTTTTAGTGAGTCTTGGCCGTTTGCCAGCCTTTTCAGCTCTCTGCAGAGCCTTATTTTGCTACTGATAGACTAAACCCACTAATTAGGTTTCCCAGCCTGTGGTGATCCTTGCAGCACTCACACACACAGAGGAAGTTTTCCCTCCAAACCAGGGAGTTTGCCTGAAATGGGGGGAATGTGAGTAGATGAGTAAAGATGGAAAAAAATGTTGCCATTTTGCTGCTGCTCTTGCCTGTGCTCCAGAAGTGGAACTGCTGGAGTTGAATGGGGCAGGTGGGTTCCTGGTGTCCTGCCTCACTGCCAGCATACGTGGGGGCTTGGGAATGGGATGTTGGGGGCTTGAGGGGTCAAGTGCTGCTGGTGGTGCTGTGTCCTGCTGCATCTGTGGGGCTCTGACCCCAAGCTCAGGACAGGAACCCCCGAGCTCTCAGCAGCTTCCCATGCTGCTTGAGCAGCCAAACAGGAGCAGGAGGAGAAAGCTTATTAGGGAAAAAGAAAGTGATTTCCAGCCTCTGTGTGTAAGGGCTTTTCCCTGGCTCAGGGCTCTTGCGCTGTGGGAGCCTGTGGGTGGGAGCCCACCCGCTCACTCTGTGCCAAGTGCTGCTCATCTCCCACTGCCTCTGAATCTCATTTGTGTTTCTCTCTCCCTCCCTGCACCCCTCCTTCAACTGGCCCAGGCAGCCATTGCCAAAGTCCTCCACAACGAGGACAGGCACAGGATCAAAGCCTCGCCGTTCATTGGGCTGGTGGTGGACGAGACAGTGGACGTCCTGGAGCACCGCAGCCTCGCCGTGTTCACCACCACTGTCTCCCCCTGCAACGGGCAGACCTCCACCACCTTCCTGGGCAGCTTCGAGCTGCCTGCCGGGGAGGCCTCCACTGTGGCAGGCAAGGTGGGCGAGGTGATGCGCTCCTTTGGCATCCCCAGCATGAAGCTCACCTGGCTCAGCGCCGACAGTGCCTCGCTGGTGGCCGAGCGGCTGAGCGGGGTGGGGACGGCGCTGACCTCGCTCTGCCCGCTCCTCACTGAGGTGCACTGCCTGTCCCACGGCACCTCCCTGCTGCTGGCTGAGAGCATCAGCACCATTGAGTACCTCCAGAAGTATGAGACCACTGTGGATGCCGTGTATAGGCTCTACTCCAGCGTCCAGGGGGAAGGGAATAGCCTGCAGGAGCTGCGGAGAGTGCTGGACCTCTGTGAGATAGACCTGGGGAGCCCCAAAGCCATCCACTGGACTTCTATCTTCCCAGCTGTAGAAGCCATCGACTCCTCATGGCCCACACTGGTGCTGCTGCTGGAGAGCCAGGCGGAGCGCTCACCCGTGGCCCGTGGCCTCTGCGAAGAGCTCAAGAAGTTCCAGTTTGTGGCCTTCACCAAGATCCTCCTGGATGTCCTCCCCATCTTCCAGAAGCTCAGTCGTTTCTTCCAGATCGAGGATTTTGACCTCTCCATCTTGAAGCCCATAGTCTCAGCCACAGCCACCACTCTGCAGGCCCAGCAGAGCACCAGTGGCCAGAACCTCCGGGAGTTCCTCAGCGAGATGAACAAGCACCCCCAGGACGCCCGGGAGGGCGAGAGCCACCTCTACTACAAGGGTGTTGAGCTGGCCAACTGCTCCCAGGTGCACCTGAAACACTTTGAGCACCTGAAGGACAGCTACCTGGAGAGGGTGCGGGGCAACCTGCTGGACAGGTTCCCCAGCAGCGTCCTGGAGGCCATCAGCTCCTTCTCTGCCATCTTCAACCCCAAGTGCTACCCCCAGTCTCTGGAGGACATTGGCAGCTATGGGGTCAGCGAGCTGAATTTCCTGCTGCGGGTGTACTCACGGGTGGTGGTGAGCGAGAGGGCGCTGAGCGACTTTCCCCTCTTCAAGCGCATCGTCTTCAGCCTCAGCCAGCTCTCCTTCAAGGACCTCTGTGTCAAGCTGGTCTACAGCAGCTCTGAGATGCATGAACTCTTCCCAGACTTCGCTGTCCTGGCAGCTATTGCGCTGGCCTTGCCGCTGGGCTCGGTCCTTGCCGAGAAGATCAGCCGGGGCCGGGAGCTGCTGAAGCGCGGCCGGTCGCGCCCTGCCAAGGACGAGGCGCTCTCTGACCTCATGAAGATCGCCCTCGACGGGCCGGCCATCAGCGAGTTCAACTTTGCCTTGGCCATCGAGTACTACGAGAGCATGAGGGAGTCTGGGTTCATCGTGGCGCAGGTGAAGTGAGCGTGGCTGGCGTGGCTCCTGGGGCAGGAGCCGGGGCCTGCGGGCAGCCCCCAGGGTGAGCTCAGCGCTGCCTTTCCACATCACTGGTCACTGCTGGGCAGCTGCAGTGGATGGTGACCTTTCTGTGCTGGGAAGAGAAACAGGATCCTTTGCAAAGCCGTGCTGGTCCCATGACCACCCCTCCCTCATGCCCCAAACTTCTGTTTGAATCGCCCAGAATTCAGAATCCTGGGGCCACCTGAGATTCCAAATTGCCATGAGTTTTTTCCAAGGGTTTGTCATCATTTTGTTTTAGGGAGATGAAGGCAAAGCTCTTCAGCTCAAATGTCACGTTGCCTTTGCACAAAGATACCCAGCAGCTTTTGCTTAATGCTCTGCAAAAATATGGGATTTCTGTTGTTCTGGAGCCTGGAGAGGGAATGCAGAAAAGGCAGCGCATCCTCCGAGCTCTGCGCCGACCCCAACGTGCCTGGCGGTGTCGTGTTGGTGTTCCTTGCACACAGCACCAGGGTATTTTTAGCAGTGGCATCAAGTCATGATCATTTCAAGAGCAAGAGATTTAGGGAGTGATATTGTAATGGCTGAGGAAATATTAACTTTAAATGTATCATTGTGTACATATGTGTATGTGTGTATATATATAAATATACGTATATAAATATCTATATTAAAAAGGTCTATCTTAATTTTCCTAAAGTTTAAAGTATAAAGATATCTAAAAGGACTTTTTTTTTTTTTTTTTTTTTCAAGGACAGAATAAATTATGAGCAGGGGTCCAATAACAATCAATAGCTAATTCTTGTTGTTTCCAAAACGTCCTCACGTCCCCGAGTTCCCTTTGCACCCTGAGCTCTTGGCAACCTGCAGTCTGGGAGAAAGTCCTTCAACACCTGCTTTTGGGGCCAGCTGGGGGTGTTCAGCTCATATTTCTGCTCTGAAGTGTTACTCCCTGTCCCAAGGTGAGCAGAGCTGTTGGTGCCTGCAGCAGCCTGGAGCTCGGGCCCCTCTGCCCACAGGGCTGGGGTGCTGCTGGTGTGTTCCAGTGTGATGGGGCTTTGCTGGTTTTCACTGGGAGGGCTGTTTCCTTCACTTCAGACTGATTCTGATCAGCAATAAGCCCAGTGCAGCAGCATGAAGCATTATCTCAGTTGAATCCTGAGCACAAGGTCCTCTGCTGGGGCTGCCAAAAGCTGGGAATGGGAGGATGTAGCAGATCTGCTGCCCCACACTCCAGGTCTGGTTGCTCTGGGAGTCCAGTGCAGTGCAATCCGTTTGTTACTAATGCAGATCCCAGAGGTGCTGGGGCTGCACTGGCACTGCCATCATGGTCCAGCGTTGTGACTGGGGGTTGCTGTTCTTCTCTGGCCACCAGACTTTGGCACTGGGGAGCCTCCTGGAAACATGCTTGGCCAGAGACAAAACCTTTAAATCCCTGGGTAAGGATTTAGAGACACCATCAAAATTTGCTGAGAACATCTCCCAAGCAGGAGGGAGCCTCTGTGTGAATAAACAGCTCCAGCTCCATCTGGCCTGGGCAGACTCTGCACCAGATGCTCGCTGAGGCGGCAGCGTCTGCAGGGATGGGTCCTTGGCAGGCTCGTGTTGGTATGAGAACCTGCAGCCTTCAGAAGCAGCTCTGGGAGGTTCACACAGGCAGGTGACAGAGCACAACAGTTGCTCTGCTCTGCCTCAGAGGGAGCAGGAGAAAAACCTGCTGCAGGTGTGTGTTCAGTGGCTGTGTAGGTGAAGGGGTGGGGAGAGGCTGGGGGGGACAGCCAGACACAGTTTGGGTGAGTTTGGTTAAATGTAGGGCTGAAAATTCTTTTAAATTGTGAGGGATCTCTACAAAAGTCACTTGTGTGTGGGACAGGAACTGGGCTGAGCTCCAGAGGACTGAGCCCCAAGCAGGGGACACGCAGCACCACATCAGGGACATCGTGGCTTTGACACCTCTTGGTCAGGCCTGGGCTGTGCCTGTGGAACTGGGGGGGCACAGAGACAACCCCCCCAAACTGCAGCAGGTGCTCCTGCCAGGAACACGTGGTTCCTGTGCTCCTCTCCTTGCAGCAGCCCCTTGGAATGCTCTGCAGGAGCACATCCTGTCCCAGAAGGACCCGCAGTGCCAGAGCAGCAGCATTTGGCATTTGGTGGAGGTGGGGGCTCCTCTGCCAAAACGGGGGGCGACAGAGCAGGGGCTGTGACAAAAAGCTGAACCACTGGGGGCCTCTTCACCCACCTGCTGCTGGCCATGCCTGTCACCTTGCCTAAGGTCGTGTCATTCTATACAGACCTGGGACCCTGCCACTCGCCCAAAAGCAAATCTCCGTAATTGAGTGTCTAATTAATACCTAAAAATACTGCCCTCAGCTGCTGCTGGAATCTGCCCTGCAGCAAAGGTAAGGCAGGACCCACAATGCCATAGCCCTGTAACCTTGGAAAGGTGCCTCAAGAGCATCCTGTGGGTGCCCCAGCAGGGTGTTGTGACATGCTGGGGAGCTTCACTGGGGTGGCCTCAGCCCTCTCCCTGCTCCTTAGGGTCCTGTCTGCTTCAGGAGCAAAGCCAAGTGAGAAAAAAACCTGCCCATCTGCAGGGTCTCACAGGGGTTTCTGAGCTCTCTATAACTGCTTGGTTTATCCCAGTCCAGAATGTGTTTAATCCACAAATTTGAGTTCAAGGGTGTGCCAAAGAGGTTGACATATCTTCTCAGCACCATTGGTGGGCAGCAGCTGCTGCAGGCAGTGGCCGATCCTCGGAGTCTGTGTCCCCTCAGCACTCGTCCTGTGCCTGCCCAGTGCAGGAGCTGCTCCCCAGGGAGAGAATCCTTCAGCCCGAGCATTAGCTGAGCTGCAGCATCCTTTCTTGTAGTCACTGATTCTGGGGATGAGGTGATCGCTCACCTCTTGTTCCTCCCATATATATATGTATATTATATATATATATATGTATATTTTAAATATATCTATTATGTATATATATACATAAAATATATTAAATACATAAATACAAAAATATGTGGATATAGATATATAGATATATAGATTTATAGATATATATATAGATTAGATATAGATATGGATATAGATATAGATATGGATATAGATATAGATATAGGTGTATGTGTGTGTGTGTGTATATCTATATTTTATGTTTTTAAGGCCAGTGCAGTCCATGCAAACCACCCTGGCTGTGACGAGTTGCACCCCTCACGATCCAGCCCCAAATGCCTTTGCTGCTGTCGCGTGGGGCCCCGGCTGTGTGTGCTGGGGGGTCCCAGGGCAGCTCCTCCGGCGCCAGCCCGGCCGTCTCAAATGATTTGATGTAGAAACGCTGTTTCACGCCTCAGAAGGTTAATTATGCACCCCTCACCCAGTGCTGCTCGCTGCTGCTGCGACGTTATTTATTTATTTTTAAGCGGTTTCGCAGATTTCCCTTCTGGGCGACTCTGGAATTAACTCGATCAGCGCACGCCTGATGAAGCAAACTGTAATTCCTCCCCGGAGTCAGGCCTGGCTCGGGGATGGCTCCGGCGCCGTGGCAGAGCCTCCGCGTGCGCTCGCCCAGAAAGAGGTCGTTGGTGCCCGTGGGGCTGGCGACGAGCGCTGGCTGCTCAAATCCAGGGGATCTCTGGAACTTTGAATTTCAGATGCGTGTCTCAGGTCCTGCACCAGCTGGGACTGGCATGGGGTGGGCGCAGAGCAGAGTGAGGAGCAGCACCAGCCTGGTTCTGCATGGCTGGCGCCAGGGTGTGGGGCTGGAGGGGAGCTCAGGCTCGGTGCTGTCACAGGAGCTGCTGGTGGAGACTTTTGCTGCTGTGGGAGTGGGTGCTGGCCAGTCAGCCTCCCACAAGAGTATTCATCATGGTGGGATGGGGTTGTGCTGTGCTGGGTCAAGGGATCCAGGATGCCTTTGAGGGGGAAAAGAGCCCAAACCTAAAAAAAAAATCCAAAGGAGTGAGGAACCTTGTCCTTGCTGCAGGAAAAGGGATGGGGCTGTGGGTGGGTTGGAGGGGGGGGTGAAGCCATGTGGGATGTGAATGGGCTCTTCTGGCTCACAGCACTCTGAAACCATTTCTTATTTATTGTGTTTGATTAGTTAATTTTTTAAATTTTATCTTTCTCCCCTCCTCGCTCCCAGAGCTGGGCAGGGACTCCCTCTGCCACCTGGAGGATGCTTCCCTGTGCTCATCATCTGTGATGAGCACGAGCTGGGATGGGGAGCAGACTGGAGACAGATCTCTGCTTGGCCTTCCTTCCTTCCTTCCTTCCCTCTATCCCACGGGTGTTTTCTGTTGAAACAGAACATTATTAATAACTCCAGGCTATTTTTAAATCTCACGCTGGAGCGTGTGGTTCATTTGCGGGGGACGGGGAGTGGCGGCTGTGCCGCAGGAGTGGGGGCAGCTCTGCCTCTGCCCCCAGCCCTTTGGCAGCCAAAACCTCACCGGTGCTGGTGTGGAGGAGCCCAGGGAAGAGGCTGCTTCCCTGGGGGAGTTTGGGACACCTTTTGAGGCATTGGACTCCCGTGCATGTCCACGCTGGGATGCAGAGGCGTCTGGAGCTGGGGTGCTGGTTTGGAGCCTGGAAGGCAAAGGGGTGCCCAGGGCCACCCTGGGCTGGAGCCTCTCCCTGGAGGGGTGCTGTAGTCCGTGGCAGATGTCCCCGTGTGCCGTGTCTGGTGTGCTCTGTCCTGCTGCCAGCAGGGATCAGCAGTGCTAACGCTGCTCTCTCCCTCTGCCTGCCCAGGTCCCTCCGGACACAGCAGCCCCCTCTTAGCGTCGTTGCCCATCCCTGGCCGGCCTCTTCATCCTCCCTTGGACATCAAGCACTTTCTGACCTTCAGGCTCAACGGGACATCACCGCTCAACCTCTTCCCCAACTTCAACACGGTGAGTCCCCAGGGAGGATGGGCATGGACTGCTGGATCCCTCCTCTCCTACAGCAGTCCCTTCTCTGCATGGCACCACTCCTTGAAGCCTACCAGGTAGCTTCTGGTTTAATTCCTGGGGTTTTGGCTGCTGGATGCCAGTTCAACATGCCCACTTTGCCCTTAGCTTGGAGAGGTTCCTGCCCAGCCAGTGCCTGTCAGTAGCAGAATTAAAAACATGGTTCATTTTAACCCAGATCAATTGGATTTTGCCCCTGGAATCAATAGTAATAAAGTAGCTCTGGAGAGCAGTTCATTAGTAGAAAATTAAATAAGGAAAAGAAAAGAGAATGTACTACAGATATGGGGAATGTGGCTGGTGCTGTGGATGTTGGGAGAGTGCTGGGGGCCTGCTCCCACCCCCCACTTGGGCTCCAGGTCCCCAACCTTGGACCACCAACCCAGGTGTCTCGGGTGGGCAATGACACACATCTTTAGAGACGTTCCATTAGACAGTTAAACTGCCATGGATGTGACCAAGGACACTGAGAAAACCAAGGAAATTGTTTTCTCCCCACGCTGGACTGCTCCCCCAGGCTGCTCCCAGCCCCGTGGGGGGCTCTGTCACCCCTGGGTGCTGCCTGGAATTGTTGTGGAGCAGGTTCTGCTCTGGGTAAGGCTCCCCAGCTCTACCCCAGAGGCACTGCGTGCTGGTGTTTAAGGGTTCATCAATGCCCGTTGTTTTCTCTCATCAACCTAGAAATAGGACTGTCCTGAGCCCCCTCCCTGCTCACTGGCCTTTTGTGTGTGGCTTTGAACTTAAATGTGCTTGGAAAGTGCAAATTGTCGCTGAGATCCTCAAAGACAGTTCAGAAATTAGGTGCAGGATTCCTGTTGCTGTTGAATGGGATTCAGACTCTGAGTCCTTTAAGCTCTTTTGAAGCCCCAGCCCAGCCTCTCCCCGGGCTAATGAGCTGGAACACAGGACAGGAGGGGTTTTGATGCCATTAAAGTTCCTGCTTTTTGTCTGGACTCTTTTTTTAGTCGCTGGAGTCAGGAGTGAACTTGACCCAACGCCTGTTGTCCTCTCCTCTTGGCTCCCACCTGCCGCTGCCTCAGCGCCTGTTCACCCACGGTTGTTGCTTTAAAAAAATCAGTAATTTGGAAAATGAATCTGGTACTTGCTGGAGCCACGCAGTGTCACATGGCTGCTGTGCTCCATGTGGGCTCCTGCTGCAGAGGATGGGTCAGACACAGACAGAGATGCCAGGGGAGGCTGTCCCAGCCATCTGGGGACCTGGAGTCAAGCACTCTGAGCCCAGACCTGAGCCTGGTGTGTGCTGCTGGCTGATGGTCCAGGGGCAGGAGCTGTCCTTTGGGGTGTGTCTGTGCTGGAGATGTGGCTACAGGAGGCTGGGTGAGATGCAGGCTGGTGGCTCTGGAGGAGCCAGAGCAGAGCTTCCCTCCCACAGGATGAAGGGCTGGGGCATCCCTGCAGCCTGAGTTGCTCTGGCAGCTCTGGAGGAGCCAGAGCAGAGCTCCCCTGCCTCAGGATGAAGAGCTGGGACATCCCTGCATCCTGAGCCAGGCTTTTCAGGCTCCACTTGAGCCTCAGTGTGGGGAGAGGGATGGAAGCAGCAGTCAGGGTCTGCCCTTTGCTGAGGTCGCTGCCACATTGGAGCTGCTCTGCAGCAGGATCTCAGGTTCTCCTTTTGTGCCCTGCATGGCTGGTGATGCTGTGAGGGCTCAGCCATGCCCTGCAGAGCAGGAGCTGTTTGCTCTGCCCAGCAGAACACTCTGCACTCCGAGCAGGTCACAGGGCTCCCATGAACCCAGCAGATGTTTTACTCCAGAGCCAACAAAACCTTTCCAAGCTGCCTCCTGCCACGTAGAGCAACAACCAGGGGAAAAAACCCCTGACAGCACTGGAGGCACGTTCCTTGTTCCAAAGGCCCTTCCCTTAGCTTGGGATGTTGCAAATCCCCAGGACCCAGCAGCGCCTCATAAAACTCAGTCAGCAGACACGATCTGGAGGGATGCAGCATCCCTGTGAATTCCTGCCCTGACCCTAGTGGCCGCAGGGAGCTCGGCACAGGGATGGCTATTTATATCAGCAGGAACATCCAGGGATAAATAAAGTAATGTGAGTCAATAGGAATTGACTATAAAGCCGGGATCTTTATTCCCCAAGACTGAGGTGCCCAAAGCCACCTCTGTTGCTGGCTCCATTCTTTCGGAAACCACCAGGAAGAGCCTCAATCCCTGGCTGCAGGCACTGGTAGGTAGCCCCATGGGAGCTGGGGGGGGCTTTTCTATGTCTGAGAGAGCTGCGAGGGCATGCAGCAGGGAGGGATAGAGGCATGTTTGTGTTTGGTTTTGGGGAGAAGCACGAGGGCTCTCAGGTGGCAGCAGCCTTCAGATATGCTTAGTGTGGGCTGGAGCTGGGCTGGGCTTCTGGCAAAGCACCTGGGACCATGTGTGCTCCCGTGGGGGTGGGCAGCTTGAGACTGTGCTTGTGTTCCCTTGGGGACAGCAGGAGCAGCAATGGCCACCACGTGCCTTGGCTGGGATGCCTGGGGCTGGGGTGAGCAGCCAGGTCTGAGTGTGCTGGCCAGCCCAGCCCCTGGGAGCCCCTGAGTCCTGTGCCTGCCAGGGCAGCAGCAGGTGCTCTGGTGCACAAAACTCCTTGCTGTGCCACAGGGTGGAGCAGGGTGGACTTGGCAAAAGAACAGGGGTTGGAAAGATCCAGGTTGGTGCTATCACCCTGGCACAACCCCAGGAGAATGAGGATACCCTGTGCTGGGGCTGTTCAGCACCACCACCGTGTAGTTGAGGCTCAGGCATGGCCCTGCTGCCACTGGCTTCACTGGCAGGTTTTGGATGAGACCAGGACAGTCCCTGGTCTCATTTGTGTCCTTGTGCCAGCATCTCCCTTTCCTCTGCATCCTCCTCTGATCCCCACCCTGCTCAGGGTGTGGATGAGTCCATGCGAGCTTCTTGGTGGGTGCCAGTGTTGTGAACCTGGTGGCTGACACTGCTGGGAAGGTTGGAGCCATTTTTCTTTTCTGAATGGAAAGGTGGGTGTTTGGAAAACAAGTACTGGCCCAGCAGCCCAGCACATGGCAATGTTTGTTGTCAGGCCTGGAGCAGCATCTTTGCCATCTGTAGCTTCCTCCAGGTCTCTGCCGAACCCCAAATGCCTCTTCATTTATATGCCAGATAAGTGAGTAAAATTTCGTAGCAAACAGGCACTTCGTTAATCACCTGCTTTTACCATTCTGCTCACTCCTGGAAAGGAATTTGGGGTCTTGATAATGGTGCTGTTGTCCGGGCATGTGCCTCGAAGACTGATGCACCTGTCTCGGCAGTGAAATAGCTTTGCAGAGAAATACGATCGCTGCAAACCCCGGGCTCTCCTGACAGCAGGACTCAGATAAGATAATCTCCCTGTGCCACAGGCTAGGGAACAATACTTGCATTATGGATTGGAGCCACGCTCAGACAAAGAGGTTATTCTTATGTTTTCTTCCTTAATAAATGCATTTTGTTAAAAACAATTATGGCTTTTGGAAGCAGTTTGGTGCTTGGGCTGTGGAATGAGGCCAAGCCCTGAGGCGAGACAGAAGGGCCAGGGCCTGGCACTGGCCACATGCTTGGCCCCACCACAGCCCTGGGCAGGCTGGAGGACAGACATGGCTCCTGGCAGGACACTGAAGTGGTTCTGTGTGTGCTCAGCCTGGTGACCGAGCTGTCATTGTTGGGTTTGAGAGGGTGAAAAGCACATTGGGCAGCAGTGGGGCAGCCCAGAGGGGCTTTTGTGGGCACTGTGTCTTGGGTGAGCTGTGTCTGTGGCAGCCAGCACTGCTGTCCCTCCTGCCCTGGCACCCACGGGGGTGTCAGTGTCCTGGGAGCTGGCACACATGGCCCTGCTCATGCCTTTGGCACTGCATGGGGACATCCCAACTCTCTGGTGAGGAGCACATGGAGATTGAATGGTCAGATGCTTGTTTTGGCCACCTCTGTCCCCCATTTTTGTGGTTTCTGCTCCTGCTGAGGTCAAGGGCAGCCAGTGAGGTTCAAACAGAAACTGTAAGTTGCCACCTGTGACACAAATGTCTTTGTGGAGGGAGAGGGGACTTGGGCACACACAGGTCTCATCCCTCCTGCCAGACCACAGCTGACATTCACACCTGGTGGATTTGATGGATTCAGGCACGGTTTAAGCAGGACAGGAGCCAGTGTTGACACAGCACATTGCCCTGTGCAGGGGAGCCTCCATGGCCACAGGGCTCCTCAGCAGATGCAGCCCCTTGCTCCTTGCAGCCCCCCCTGTGAGCTCTGCGGCACTGGCAGCGGCTCCTTGGGAGCGTGACAGGCATGAGGGTCACCAGATCATGGTGCCACGCTGGGGCAGCCATCAACACTCAGCACCAGCCCTCCCTCCCCTTGCAGATGGACCCGGTGCAGAAGGCAGTGATCAGCCACACCTTCGGCATGCCAGCCCCGCTCAAGAAGAAGCAGTTCATCTCCTGCAACATCTGCCACCTGCGCTTCAACTCTGCTGTAAGTGGGGCCACACGTGGGGCTGGGAGTGAGGAGGGGGCACGGGGCCAGCCCCTGCCAGGGGTGTCCCCAGCGATGGATCAGTCTCATCCACGGGGGCTGTGGGCTGCTGGAGCTGCTCTTGCTTACAGAGGAGCCATCCCAGCCTGGCCACGCTGGATCTGCAGTGTCTGGGGATGCTGCTGGCTCTGCCAGCAAAAAATCCCTGGTTCTGGGCTTCATGATTCCTCTCCATGGCCAAGCAGCTCAGAAAAAGCATTGCTTCCTTCATTGCTCATTGCTTCCCTGTTTCAGGCTTCTTCCCAGCTAGAGATGCTGTGCCAGGAGGGTCAGTCCCACAGCGTGCCCCCACAAGCACCCTGTGCCCCTGTTCCTGCTCTGCCCATGTCCCTCCAGGTCCCCCCTGGCTGGCCCAGACCCTCACAGCCCGTGGGTGTTCCAGCACGGAGGCTGTGACCTACTTTGGATGCACCCAGCCCCGTTCCAGCCCTGTTATCCAGGGGGAGTTTATTGTCTTTGCTAATGAGGCACCACGCTTGGACTCGCCCTCTGCTTTCCCACGTACCAGCCACAGCCCCAGCCCCCGTTCCCAGCCCTTGGAAAGCCACAGGGGGAGGGAAGGGAAGGGATGGGGTAGGATGCTTCCCCCTATTGAGCCCGGGAATCCTCAGCTGGCCCCCAGGAATGCTGTGCAAATTAATCTGTCCTACTCAGGGGTACAGTGTCTAATTCATACTGGGGTTCCACTCCATAAATTGCCAAACGGGGGTTGTTTTGGGGGACAATGCAGCATTGTCCCTGCTGGGAGGACACCAGTGTTCAGGGGAGTTATTTTTGTGGCCATTTTTATCAGTTTGGTGCAGACACGAATCCATCAGAGTCACGCTTCATTATCCAGCGTTCACTGAGAGAGGAGCTGGGGACATGAACCATGTGTTGAACACCCCTTAGGATACAGTGGGTGATGTGTCCTCCCCACCAAAAAACCTCTTTATTTCATTTTTACAGCAACAATTCATTGTACGTTTCTGGAGTCATAAATTTTGCCTGAAAGCTGCTTTTAGGAGTGACTCGATGCATTTAATCAGAGCAGGGTCCTTATCTCGCCAAGCAAGCAATGTGGGGATGTCTTAGAGAGTGATACCTTGGCCTCAACATGTTGGTGTCAGAGCACGCTGGGGAGAGGAGGGAAATGACTCTGTGAAACCCCTCTGTGCTACACCCACTGCTAAAACCCCTCTGCTGCACCCACTGCCAACACCCCTCTGTGCTACACCCCAGTGCCAACACCCCTCTGTGCGACACCCCAGTCCTAACACTACACCCCAGTGCTAAAACCCCTCTGTGCTACACCCCCCTGCCAAAACCCCCCCTGGGCTACATCTGCCTCTCTGGGCTACACCCCACTGCTAAAACCCCTCTGTGCTGCACCCACTGCCAACAGCCCTCTGTGCTACACCCCCCTGCCAAAACCCCCCCTGGGCTACATCTGCCTCTCTGGGCTACACCCCACTGCTAAAACCCCTCTGTGCTGTGTCTGCCTCCCTGTGCTACACCCCACTGCCAAAACCCCCCCTGTGCTACATCTGCCTCTCTGTGCTACACCCCACTGCTAAAACCCCTCTGTGCTACACCTCACTGCTAAAATCCCTCTGTGCTACACCCACTGCCAACACCCCTCTGTGCTACACCCCACTGCCAAAATCCCTCTGTGCTGTGTCTGCCTCTCTGTGCTACACCCCACTGCCACCACCACTCTGTGCTACACCTCACTGCCAAAATCCCTCTGTGCTACACCCCACTGCCAAAAATCCCCCCTGTGCTACCTCTGTCTCTCTGTGCTACACCCCACTGCCACCACCCCTTTGCAGTGGTCCTACCCTGGGGGTGGGTGCCACCAGGTAAGGTGGCTGCACTAGGAACCTGCCTGAGTGGCCACATCCTGGGTGTGAGCGCATCCCCTGCCCATGTCCGTCTGTCTGTCTGTCACAGCAGTGACCTGGCCATCCCTCTCTCCCCCCAGAACCAGGCTGAAGCCCACTACAAGGGCCACAAGCACGCACGGAGGCTGAAGGCCATCGAGGCCATGAAGAACAAGCAGAAGGTGGTGGGGGCTGCAGCAGGGACCCCTGGCCAGGACAGCACGGCCGACCTGGCCCCCAGCCCTGTGGGCAGTGGGGAGCTGGGCAGCACAGGTACGAGGAGGGGGTGTGGGGCTGAGGCTGTGGCAGAGGTGCCACCTGACCTCCTGTGGGGGAACAGGGGGTGTTTTCCCTGTGATTTGGTGTCTCTGGGAGCGAGCTCTGTCCCACACATCCCCAGGGCTCTGCCACATGCAGGGATGGGGCTGGTGGGAGCTGTGGCAGCAGCAGGGTTTGGTGCTGAGCCCAGCTTCCCTGCACTACAGATAACAGCTGTAATAGGAGAGACCTGGGGATGCATGCAGACGCTGTCTGGGATGGTCTTGGGGAAGATGGGGGGTCTCCCTGAAATCCAGAAAACCTGTTCAGGCACAGAGAGCTTTCTCTTTCTGCCCACTTCTTTTCCTCTTTCCCCTTTTCCTTCTCCTCCCACCAGCTGATGCCAGTAGCCCACAGGAGTCGGAGGGTGAGGGCAGCAGCCTGGGGCTGGTGCCCAGCACTGAGGAGTCACCTGTGGAGCTGCCAGGCACTGTTGCCCCGCTGGGCTCCCCGCCGGCCTCCGAGCTGTCAGAGGGCACCTCAGATGCCACCAGCGTGGCCTCCTCGTCCGCCCAGGCAGCTGAGGCACAGGCAGCTGAGTCAGGCAGCAGCGTCAGCTCGGCCCCTGAGAGTGAGAAAGAGGGGAAAAAGAGCAAACAGCACCTGTATTGTCCCACCTGCAAAGTGACCGTCAACTCCCTGTCCCAGCTGGAGGCTCACAACACCGGTAAGGGCATTACTGGGGGCAGGGGGATGGGCCCCCTGCCACTTCATCGGGGCTCTGAGCAAAGCTCTGAGCGTGCCCCATAACCAAGCAGTCTTGCAATGAAGTAGCGAGCATTAATGAGTGTTGCTGTAATTAAAAAACATTCATTAAAATGACCTGCACAGATAAGTCATGGGGCTTTACCTGGGCTGCAGCTTCTAGGGTGAATTTTCACAAGGTCAAACACTCTTATTGTTCATGTCCCAATTAAGGACATTTAATCAAGTGATTGACTCTACTTTATTTTCTTTTTGTCTTGAAGTTGATAGCCAGAGCTTCTTCCAAACCTGGAATAATACTTCCCAAGGTAGCTCAGTGGTTTGGGCTTGTGGCTCTGTGCAGAAGACCCTTGGGAATGCAATGAGCTGTGGAGCCCCATAGCCCAAAACGACTCCTGGGCTGTGTGGGGCAGCCCCTTGGGGTGGGCAGCTGTGGGAGCTGCTGAGGGTCCCCCAGGGTGGTAGCAGGGGGTGGCAGCCTGGTACAGGGATCCCCAGTAGGGTCTGCAGGCAATTCCAGCTCCTGGCTCACTCCTTTCTCTAGAGGATGCTGAAGCTGGGCACCCCAACTTTAAATGGAAGGTCCTTTCAAATACTGGGAAACAATTCCTCCCACCCCACTGCCTGCTGGGGCAGCAGCCGCTGCCGTGTGCAGGGTTGGCTCAGGACACTGCTGCGGCTTAGCTGCAGACGTGTCCTTTTGCTTTTGTCAGCTCCAGTTACAAATTCAGGAGCTGATTTGGGGAAAAAGAACAAACAAACAAACAAACAAACGTTTGCAGGCTGGCGCTGCTCTGTGGCTGCCACACAGCTCCTTGCTTCACGCCTTAAAAAATAGAATGAATTAGCAGGGGCTTAAATTACGTGTTCCCCATGCACCCTCGCCATCCCGGCGCTGGCAGGGACAGGACAGAGCGCCCTGTCCCCAGGTGTGTGGGGATCTTGGGTTCCTCCTTCCCCACCTGCTGTGACCCAGCTGAGCTATTCCTGGCTCTGCTCTGACCTTGGGCACGGCTCAGATGCTGCAGCACGGCGGGCGACGCGCGCCCGACTCCGCAGACTGTGCTAACGCCCGGGGACAGGCGACAGGCTCCAGCTCACGCTGGAAATAGCAGCTTCTGCAAAGCTGGCACATGGAGGGGGGGTCTCTGGGAAGATGAGCAGCTCTGCTCTGCCTGCGACGTGCAGTTTGGCAGGGTTTGGGAATGGCAAAAGTTCGGGCTCCCAGGCAGCTCCCTGTCCTCTCTGCCTGCATGTGCTGCTGGGCACAGGTTGGTGCTGTTGGAGGGCACTGTTCCTGCTGCTGTGGCACTGGCACAGGGCTGGGTTTGCTGAGTGTCCCCTCTCCTCTCACCAGGCGCCAAGCACAAGTCAATGCTGGAAGGTCATGGCACCCAACTGCGGCGAGGCCGGGGCAAGCTGCTCTCTCGGGCAGGGCACAAGTCCAAGCGGATCGGGAACAAGGGCAGCATCAACATCCAGAACAAGGCATTTCACTGCCAAGTGTGCGAGATCTATGTCAACTCTGAGACCCAGCTCAAGCAGGTGACAATGCTCTGGGAGTGCCTGGGCACTGGGTGTGGGCGTGCAGGGCCTCAGGGTGTGGGTACCTGATGGCCCCTGCAGGGTGATGGTGTCCCCACAGACCTGAGCCACACAGTACCCGGCTGTCCTGGCTCCCAGTGATCCAGCTGTTTTCCTCCCCAGCACATGAGCAGCCGGAGGCACAAAGACAGGCTGGCAGGGAAGCCACCCAAGCCCAAGTACAGCCCCTACAACAAGCTGCAGAAGAATGCTGCCCTCGCAGTGAGTATTCTCAAGGTACCTGTCTCCCTGCACAGCACTCTCTCAGTTTGTTCACAGAGCCTCGCTCACCATCAGCAATTCTTTCAGTGAGTTAAGGGAGCTGATTCTCTTAAACCTTGGTTTCCATCACCACAGCTCAGCTTCTCCCCTCAAGGATGAGCTGTGGTGGTGGGTTTTGAGTCACGGGGAAAACTTGGGAGTGCTTTGGCAGCAGCATTCACAATGGCAGCACTTGTGATTCCTCCACCTCTTCTGCAGTCTCACGGTGTCTCCTCCTCCCTCCCTGCAGTCCAAGCTGGCTTTGCAGAAGCACCTCACCAAAACCCTGGCAACCCGTTTCCTGCCGAGCCCGCTCACCGCCGCTGCTGTCTGCGCCATGCCTGGACCCCTTGCCTTGCGACCAGCAGCTGCCACCACCCTGTTCCAAGCCCCGATCCTCGGACCAGCCCTTTTCCGAACGCCGCCGGCCCACGTCCGCCCCACGCCGGGTCCCATCGTCTTCGCACCCTACTAGAGCTGCCGGCCCACCGAGGGTCTGTCCGCTGCAGCTGGGCTGGGCTGCGGGGGCTGCGCGCTGGGGGCAGCGCTCCTGGTACCTGCTCTCCTGGCTGGTGGGAAAACGTAGTCGTAGACATCAACCCCGGCTTCTCCTTTGCTCGGAGAGGGCTCCCACTGGAGAGAGGTGCCCCGACAGAGCCTGGCCAGCCCCGCCGCGCATCCCCAGCGCTCCCCCAGCCTGTGCTGGTCCCCTGCTCAGCAGATGAGCCCAGGCAGTGCATGGAAGGGACAGTGTCCAAATCAGCAGGACCATCTCATGGCCAGAGCCTGCCTGTCCTTGGCCTGGTGGTTGTTTCTTCATCGCCCTCCCAGTTACCAGGCTGGAAGGAGAGGAGCTGGCTGGTCCCTGGGAGAAGGAGCATCCCTGTGGTCCCTGCCGGTGCAGTCGGAAGGGAACTGCGAGGGGAATCTCAGCACAGCTCTTACTGGGAGAAACAACCCCAGCACAAGTGGGAAGCTGACAGTTTCTCTCTCAGCCTGGGCTGGCTGTGCCCTTGCCAGCCCTGCACCTACCTGTGCTGGCAGGGGGTTTCTGTGCCACCCACCAGCCCCCCGTCCCCACAATTCCCTATATCCCACCAGCCAAAGAGCCCCCGTGGTGGCAGGCACCGGCCACACTGACCGTATCCTCACTCCGAGAGCAATAGCTGACCCCAGGGCTGGTGCCTCCTCCCTCCAAAGCACACGGGCCCTGCCCTGGCCCCAGAAGCACACGATGGGCACATGGCTATGCTGGGCCCCACTCATGCCCAGCGAGGCCGGGGGTGCCAGGCTTGTCCAGTGCTGGCTCCCCAAGGAGGTGACCCTGTGCTTGGCACCTGTCCTTGTCTCTGTCCCACCGTGGGGACAGCCCTGCCCCTACCTCCCGGGAGACGCTGTGAGGCTGAGTGAATGTCCCTAAAGCACTTTCAGTTCTCCAGTGAAAGGCAACGCTGCTGCTCACCTGCCGTGCACAGCCCTCCAATCCCATCCTAGTTAGGAGCTTCCAGGAGGTTACTGATGATTCCCGAAATCAAAGGTGTCCTCAGCAGCCCGGACAATCAGGTGGCAGGTGCACCCATAGCCTGCAGAGTGCCAGGCTCTGGAGGGACCCCGAGGCCATAGCTCTGCATTTCACTGTGCTCAGACAGCCCAACCATGACCTGTCTGGGACTGTCACCGCAGCGCTCTGGGTGCCCAGCACACTGCTGTACATAGAGAGAGTTGCATCCCAAATGGACCTTTCTCTGGAGGAACACCCCACCCTGATCTATGCAATCCAGGGGGCAGCTCACCCACCCACCGCATTGGCCGCCTGCGATTCCCTTTGGTGCTGACGCATCCCTGCAGCCAGAGCCGTGGTGGCAGCAGAAGAACCAACATGACACTGAGCTCTGTCCTGTCCCTGGCCCAGGGTGCTGGTTCACACCTCTGCTGTGACTCCCATTCCCTCCCAGCCCTTGGGAAGAGGCAGGTTGGTGTGTGAACCTGGGAATCCACACGCACAAGCACACATATCTGACGTCTTGGCCATAAGCAGCGCCTGGATTTCAGAAGGATTTTGCCCAGCGTGCTCCACCGATGCTCAGGATGGGGCCTGGCACGGGAAGGTGACCAGGAAGCGGCCAATGGGGGACTCAGATGGCTGAAACATATCTGCTTCCCATGGCTGGAGCCTGAAACATATCTGCTTCCCATGGCTGGAGCCTTGGCAAGGGCAGGAAAGCTGCAGGAAGGAGCACACACCTGCAGGGTCTGTGGGCAGCACCAACCATGGAGCCACCACTGTGCTCCTGCCACGGAGACAGGAGAGTGAGGGAGCCCCTGGGTATGAATTCACCTGCTCAGGGCATCCCTTCCCCAGGGAAGGAGGAGAGTGGGGAGAGGGCAGCTGTGAGAAGAGAGTTACCAGCTGTGAGAGAAGAGTTACCAGCTGTGCATGGAAACAGTGGAAAGGTCTTGCAGCAGTGGTGGGATATGTGGCGTGGAGCACAGATGAGGGAAGCAAGGCTCCCAGCAGAAACGGCTTTACCAGGGATAGGGAGATGGTCCCACAGCCCAGGGGACACGCAGGGACCCCACATCCCAGGGGACAGGAGCCTGTGCTGGTGGGGTCCCAGGGGACAGGAGGGACGCTGTCCTCATCCCCCATTGCCAAGCAGCCCATGGCTGGTGTGTCCCCAGCCACCCCTGCCCGTCTCACTGTGCCCTTCCCAGGCCCTTGGGGTCACCCCCAGTCCAGCAGGACAATGGGTCCCCTCCTGTGCCATGAGCCCCTGGTGCCATGCCCAGCCCCTCAGAAGCCTGGGGAGCCAGGAGCAGCTGGGCTCCAGCCTGCAGAGCCACATGGCACCAGTGGGCCTGTTTCCCTCCATTGTTCCAAAAAGCCTGTGCTGGAGCCATGGCTGCTCCTTGTCCCTCACCAGTGGAGTCCTGACGCACTCCTGTTCTTGGCACTTTAACCCTGTGAAAGCCATTCCTTCTAGACAATAATACTGCAATGAGCTGCGTAAGAAACCCCCGTTATGGCATCCCCCAAATCCCCTCCTGCTCTCCAAAGCATTTACTGCCTTTGACTTAGCACATGCTGTACTAGGAGTAGGGATAGTCCATAGCGCTCGGTAACGTGTGCCCCTCTGTAAATAACCTTGGAGTGATGTGAAATTTGATTCAAAACACCAGAAAAAAAAAAAACAAACCAAACCCAAAATGGAATATCCAGACTCTAGGGACTTGGCCAGTACCCTCCTGTAATGTTCATTGTATATTTTTTTGATGTACTATAACTGTTGGGAAAAAAAAAAAGGAAAATATTTTGATAACCGAATCTCATCGCTTTATTGTGTTACTCAGTAAATAAAAGGAACAAGTATAAACACACTGGGGCTTTTCATCAATTCCTTTCCTACATCCAGACTACCTGAAGGGAATAAGTGTTGCTGGGTAAGGCTGGGACACCTGTGCCTTGTCTTAAGGTAGTTCTGAGAAGAGGCAGCATTGTGACAGGTGGGCAGTGAGAGCTGCCATAGCCCAAAGCATCTGGGGTGTGCATGGTAAGTACAGTCCCACTCCTCCAAGGATCTAGGTATGCAGGTGAAGCACAACCCCATCTCCTCCAAGCTCATGGCTGAGTCTGCACTCAGGAAGAGGAAGGCTGGAATGGTGGATTTGGGCACTCTGCCCTCAGGAACAGCACCTGCCCTGCTCTAGGCATTCCCTGGTGCAGCATGTCTGGATATTCCAGTGCATAAAGGAGCAGTGGACACTGCCAGGGTAAGGGACAAGCTGCCAGGGAGCAGCACAGAGGCAAGGAGAGCTGCTTGGCTGGAGGCAGGGCCAGCAAACAGGCCCTGCCCACATGCTATCAGGAAATACAAAAAGAGGGAGTTGTTCTCTCCAGATGTGGAGCTGATGCCCACGCTCCAGCCAGCCTGTGCTGTGCCTCTGTTCCACTCTCCCAGCCTGGACCTGAGAGCAGAGGGGGTCACTGAGTGAATCCTGACCTTCCTGTAGCACCTCCGACAGCTGCAGGGGCTGGGCAGGGAGAGGAGTGGTTCTGTCCCACTGCCTCTCTTGTCCACCAGGACCATCCCTAGCCCTGGCATGATTGTTCCTCCTGGTCACCTGCTTCCTACAGGCTCTGTGACACCAGACTCAGCAGGAGGTGTGTGCGAGGGAAGCAGGAAGGTGAGGAAGAGGAGGTGGCAACGGAAGGGAAGGGGAAGCAGGCTCATCCATCCATGGATCCACTGCCCTTGTTCTTGCGGCTCAGGGGGAAGGCAGATTTGCTCTGTGGCTGTGTCATCTTGCTGGCCAGGTAGATGAAGGGCTCGATCAGCGTGCGCCGGTCAGCCACGGACACCTCCCACAGCTTCACCTTCTCACCCTTGGCCCAGTGCTGGGCTGCATCATGGTCCACCCGGCGCTGCTCCTGCAGGTCACACTTGTTGCCCAAAACCACAATGGTGACCTGTTCCAAAAGGGTGAGAAGGGCCCCTGACAACCAAGTGCAAAGCTGCAGGGCTGGCTGGCTCTGCCATGAGCCCCTCAGTGGTGGGCCTGGCCCTGACGCTGATTCCCCGTCCATGTCAAGGCCTTTTGAAACCCAGTGCTCTCAGTGCTCCCTTCCCCTCCTGCTGGGGTCTGTGTGTCCCAAACCAGCCCCAAAGTGGAAGGAGCTTTTGAGCACCTGTATGCTCAGAGAGCATGCCAGGAGACAGCCTTTTACTGCTGGGAGTCTCCCATATCAGCGACCCATCAGTATCTTGTGACAGGCTGGAGAAAACAAAGGTGAGAACCTGCCCCAGGGGAGCAGATCCCACTCCGCAGCCCCTTCTCCGGGGGGACTCACCTCCTTCTTGTCCTTGGACTTGTCGATCTCCTTCTTGAGCAGCTCGACACGCTTGAAGGACTCCTTGCTGTCGGTGCTGTAGACCAGCACGTAGCCGTCGGTGCAGGAGAAGCAGTGCTTGGGCAGCTCCAGCCCGTCCCGCAGCCCCCGCGTGTCGTAGAAGCGCACCTGCTCCCTCACGCCCCGGTCGGTCTCGATGGAGCCCACGTAAATGTCCTCCTGGGTCTCGATCATCTCCGAGCCTGCCGGGGGTGGGCAGGGGACACGTGGGAACGCTGCCGGGGCCCTGGCCGGTGTGTGGGGGTGACATGGGGGATCCCCAGAGCCAGCACTGCCCAGGGCCCGACCAGCTACGCCCGGGGAGCCGCGGAGCGGCCTCTACCCTGCGCCGCACTCACCGACCACATGGTTCCCGTAGAGCAGCTGCTCCAGGATGGAGGTTTTCCCGACCGAGGCCTGCCCGCACACCACCACCTTGCAGCTCTTGCCCATCCCGGCTCACCGGGGCGGGCGCGGCCGAGCCTCACCGGCAGCGGCGGGAGGGACGCGGCGGCACCACAGCGCTCCCCTGTGGGCGGGAGGACCGCGAGAGCCGGCGCTGCCCCGCTATGGGAAGGGCCGTGGTGTGGATAAGCCACGCCCACCGCCCGGTCGAGTTCCGCCCTCCTCCCGGTACCGGCCCCTCCCGATGCCGCCGCCGGGCTCCTCCGCGGGCGCCCCCTGCCGGTCGGGCCCCGCCCCGCTCCACCGGCGGAGGTCCCGCCCGTTCCGGCCCTCGCCCCGCCCCGCCCCGGTCCGGCCCAGCCCCGCGCGGTAAGATGGCGGCGGCGGCGGCGGCTGAGGCCGAGTGCGATGTGGTCATGGCGGCGCCCGACGGGCCCGGCGAGACCGACAGCGACGAAGAGGCGCGCAGGTAGAGCGGCGGTCCGGGCGGGGAAAGGGCGGCCCCTGTCCCTCCCGGTGGGCGCACCGCGGCCCGGCGAGGCTGGAGTGCCGCAGGGCCCGCGGCCGCGGTGCTCGGCAGGGCCGGGAGCGCGCCCGGGGACTGCGGTCGGTCCTTGCCCGGGCGGACCCCGCGGGCAAAGTCCTGTGTGCGGGCCGGCCGGGGGCGGCGGCGCCCCGGGCCCGGCGGGCGGTGACAGCCTCGGGCCGCACGCGGCGGGGCCCGGGAGGCGCTGGCTTTGCGGTGCCGGTGTGTCCCAGCGAGCTCCGGGATTAGAACACCCACCCGTTACCGGGGTGGCCCAGAAATGCAGTGTCCCGAGGCCACACACCCTCACCGGTGCCGAGGGAGCGTCCTCCCCCTCGCCGGGGAGGGGAGGATTAAACTCGTGGGAAGGGGAGGCTCCAAACTCCTGAACCCTTTGCTGCTCCGTCCCCGCGTCCTCCCGGTCCTGTTCCGTTTGAAGCCTGCCCCGAGTGACTCCATCCTGCCTTGCTGTGGGTAACGGGAAGGACGCAGAGCGCTGCCCCGGGAATGCTCCATCATCCCGGAGCTCCCGGTTTGTCCGTGCTGTGCCCGGGGGAGCTGCCAGTGTCACCTGAGGCAGGGCGAGGTGGGATCCCCACCTTTCCCACACGTTTTCCCCCCAGGAGCTGTGGGAAGGTCCCTGTCCTGGAAACTCCAGTGGTTTTCCATAGTGGCAGGTGCTGGGTTCATATCCCTGGAAGGAAAGAGGTGTTCCTGGAGGAGCTGAGGTGTTTGCTCTGGAAGATGATGCAGTGGAATGAAGAAAAGGAAACAAACCCAAAAGTGGCCTCTGAGGAATGGTGGTTTCAGGCTCCCGTTGATGGCTGAAGGGATTCTGTGGAATTGAGGCCCGAGGAGCAGCTCCCTGGGGAGATCCTGCTGAGCAGGAAAGGAGGAGCTGCTGAAGAGGCACTTGGGGCTCGCAGAGCAGCGCCCAGCCTGCGGGGCTGGGACGGGCCTGTGCGGGCACATCCCTGCCCTCTGGGCAGGCGAAATGTGGCCTTTGAAACGGTGGAAATTCACAGAGGTAAAACCCTGGCTGAAGGCACAGGTGTCTGCAGGTAGTGACCTCCAGCTCCTGTTCTCTTTCATTAGGTGCTTTCACAATGTTTCCTTTTCGTGTTCTCTTGGGAATGTTGTACCTTTCCCTTGCTAAAATGGATCCGTATGGGCAGGAGCTAATTCCTTGGTGTTGCTCTGGGGGAGCCAGCCCTGCACACCCCGATTTCTTTGCAGTTCTGTGCATTAACCTCTTCCCTACCCCAGCCCTTCCCGTTTCACTGTGGTAGCTCAGTTGCTCTCGTGGAAATCAGAAGCCAGCCCTGCACACCCCGATTTCTTTGCAGTTCCCCAGCCTTTCCTGTTTCACTGTGGTAGCTCAGTTGCTCTTGTGGAAATCAGTGCAATAACTGCTTTATTGGTGTGGAGCTGGAGCTCAGAAGGTGTCAGGTGTTTGTGAAGCATCCCAGGCCAGGTAAGAGCTGGGTGAGCTCCTCATGGTACACACTGATTTGGTGCAGCCTTTGGGGTGTATCTGCGCTCACTTCCATAAAAATCAGCAAAAGTAAGGGGAAACCTTTTCAGAATCCTTATGATAACTCAACAATGAGGGTTCCATGTCCAGTTTAGGGATTACAGTAGAGCAGAATATGGATATTTTGCTCTAGGACTCACCTTTGTCCAAATGCACAATTGTGTTTTCCGTAGCTTAATAAAACTGGAAAGTTAGAAAATGTGCAAAAGGGGAGATCTGCATTTCAGAATGGCTGTAACTAACGCCCTGAAGCAGCTGCAGACATGCCAGAGGGCTCCCAGGGTGTCCAGGGCACAGGAATGGAGTGTGGTCACAGGATAATTATTGTCTGCTGCTGCCTCATGGATTGTTGGGGTCCTGGCAGAAAGTGTTGATGTAATTGTGTTAATTTTATCCGTTGGTGCACCAGGGCAGAGCAGCTGATGAGCAGGACTGGGCCTCACTTGTTTCTTCATTAATTTTAAAGGTTTCTCACCCATGGGAACAGTTTTTCCCTGCTCCCAGCTGCTTTGTGAGCTTGGGCCCCTGGAGCTTTGCCAGGGAGAATTTCCTTGTCATCTTCCTGGCACCTCTGAGTTCTGGCTCCCATGCTTGCTCCAGGCTGGATCTTTCTCCTCCTTCTTCAGCACTGGAACATATGGAAGCTTTGTTTTGTTAAAAAACCTCCAGCTGTCTGGAAAATACTGCTTGGAGATTGCAGAGCCCCTGCTGCAGGCTTGGGATGTCTTGGTGCCTCTTTGGGGGCATCAACATTTCCCACAGCAGAGTGATGAGCACGGAGTGGCCCACACCGAGTCCTGGAGGTTCTGGCCTGGCGAGGCTGAGGGTCACTGGCCAGGTCTGCAGGTGTTCCCTGGAGCTTGTCAGGTGTTGGTGAGCACCAAGAGGCTTTTCCAGTGCATGGAGTGAGGTGTATCTCAGCGAGGCTCCTCCAGAATAGATGTAACTTCTGGCCAGTTTTGTGGCAGCGCTGGCAGGAGGGGGTGAATCATCTGAGGGGCACCAGGTCGTTCTGGGATAACCTGGAAATGGCTCTCCTACTCCTGTTCTGCCCATACATGGACACTTGGGTTTCCCAGGTGATAAACCCATTTTACTCATCTGGAATTATTTGTGATCTCATGGTCATACCAGAAGCAGCACAAGGTACTTGTGTAGTTGTTTGCTTCCCTGTGCATCTGCAGAGTGTTTGAATATCTAACTTAGGCAGCTGTTTTATCCAGAAGGAAAAGGTGATCCATACCTACAGTTTCAACCTATTTCTTTAACATGACATGTGCTTTTTTGAGGTGAATCGTAATGTAGATGCAGTTGTTTTCCTGTGGAATTCTTAAGCTGGTTGGCTTCCTTCATTCAAGAGGAATTGCTTCCTTCAAAAAAAAAAGCAGTCTCAGGGTGATTCTAGACCGTTCCATGGATTTTCACAAAAGTTATGCTGTGGCCCTGCCAGGCAGGATGGGGGCATTGCTGGGAATTAGGTTAATTCTGAGCTCCGGGAATTACATAACGGCACAATTAAAGCTGGGGCTCGGCTGCTCTTCTCACTCGTGGCTGCAGGGAAGGTTTGGGTCAATTCTTGGATTTCTCGTGGCGTATTTTGGTCCTTGTGGCTCTTTTGGCCTTCTGAGTTTGCCCTCGGTTATGAGGAACGTTCTGAGGGTTTGAGCACCTTGTGGGTTCAGGTTCAGCTCTGCTCTTGGGGAGGCTCAAGGCAGCCCTTTGTTACGTTTCCATGGGTGAGTCCTTGGCCCATTCACGTAGATATTTGCATGTCCAGACTCAGATTTCCCGGGCTGGGGGCTGTGTGGAGTCTTTGCCATGGTGTCTGTGCGTTGGGGGGAGCTGATGTGCCAGGAATCAGCTCTGCTCTGCCCAGCAGGGCAGCAGCCTGTCACACACCACTGTGTGTGACCACTGCCTCAGGGAGCCTGTCCCACTGCCCACACACCCTCTGGGGGAGAAGAATCTTTTCCTAAAATCCAACCTAACCCTCCTTCACCCAGCTCCGGCCATACCCAGGGGTCACCAGAGAGAAGAGCTCAGTGCTTGCCCCTCTGCAGCCCCCCACGAGGAAGTTGTAAATATATATTCCTTTATGCCTAAATCCTCACTCAGTGTCAAACCTCACCTGAGGACAGGTCTCTAAAGTGCACCCTGTGTGTCTTTCTGGAGTGTTTTGTTTCTCTTCCAAGTTCTGAAAGAAGGGAAGGGAGGGTATTGTATGTCCAGGGGCAAACATGATGGCTAATTTTAAGCTCTAGACATCTGCCTGCTGTAAACTGAATTGAGATCACACAACTTATTTTACCCCAGCGGCTGAGTCACATCTGACAGCTGAGAATCTGGGTGGGATTTCACCCCCAAAAATGCCTGATAAAGGCACCAGATCCTATTGAAGGAAAAGCCTCTGCAAGAACTGCACAAAATTGCCAGAGCATAACAGGAAAGATTACTTGGTCAGGATAGGATTTTGGAGCCTTCCTTAAATCCTGGCTATTTTAGGGTTTTGCCACCATTTCATAATGGAGGCAAGCAGTGAAGTGGGAGTGAGGGTCAGGAGAGCTGGGAGATAGTGACTCTGCCACCTGCTTAGGTGTTGGATTTCTGTCACTGGTGGTATTGCCTTGGCACATCCCTGCCCAGGGGCTGTGCCAAGCACATCTGGATCAAGAGCTGCTGGGTTACAGATCCCTGAAGGTTCCCATGACAGAAAATCAGGTGTCTGCAGGAGTCTCATTGGGAGCTGGAGTGGGAGGTGGAAGCCACGATCGGCACTCGAGCGGGGGCAGCGTGTGGAAGCTCTGAGGAGGAGGCAGGAGTTGTTAGGCAAGCGTGGGATTGTGTCACTGTGCACAGGATGGCTTCTCCCAGAGCTGCTGTGCTGGGAACGAGCAGGGATTGAGCTTTCACAGGGCATGGGGAGGAGAAGGAGCCTTGTGCTGGCTCCTCTCTCCCCAGGCAGGCAGCGAGCTCCATCCTCAGAGCTTGAGTGTGCGAGGGAGGATCAGCACATGCAGCTGCTGCTGGTCTCCCTTGGTCTCCAGCTGTGCCAGAAGAGGTTCAGGTTGGACGTGGGGTGGAATTTCTTTTCAGAAAGGGTTGTCCAGGGAGCAGTTGGAGTTCCCGTCTCTGGAGATGTTCGAGGAGTGACTGGACATGACACTCTGTGCTCTCTGGTCTGGTTGACAAGGTGGTGATTGGTGTCTAAAATCTCACAGGCTTTTCCAACCCAAATGACTCTGTGGTGACAGGTTCTCTGCGGTGACTGGGACCAAAGTGCTTCAAGTATTAGAGATGCTGAGAAATACCATAGAAGAGAAAAAAATAATTGCCTAGTTTGCAAAAAGAGTCACTCCCACCAGCCCCTCCTGTGCCTGTGGTGCATGTGAGTGATGAAAGACAAGCTTCTTACCCAGCTCCTTGGTGCAGCTCTTCTCTGTTTCTGTGTCCAGCATGGAGCAGCCCAGTGAACACACCAACCCCGTCACAAAGACACCCATTCAGCTGGGGGTGTATTTTAGCAAAGCACGATTCTTCTTCAGTGTCAAAAGTAGCAAGTGGGGAGTGCAGGCCCCAGCAGCGCAGGAGGCAGAATGAGCTCATTCAGGCCACAGCATCTGTTGGGCTGAAACAATCCCCAGTGAGATCAGGGGCTGCAGTTCTCCTTGTTGGAGCCAGAGCCATGGTAAACAAGGGCTGTGTGCTCTGTATGTCATCAGGGCACAACAGGGCAGAGCTGCTTCTGTCCTGGTGCTGGAGCTGCAGCCCAGCCTGGCAGCTCCAGCAGGTCCTTTGCCTTCGTGCTGCAGAGGTGATTTGCTTTCACAATCTTCATGGTTAAGCCTTAGGCCATGTGAGCAGCAGAAATACCTGTGCTCTCCTTTCTGCCAGTGTCACCCGAGGCTCTGTGACTTGTTGATACATTGATCTGCATTAAAATGCTTAAAAGGAAAACAGACCAATAAAAAAGAGTAGAAAACAGTAATCTGTGTGTGGGAGTGTTTCTCTGGCATCTCACAGTGCCGGTGCTTTCTGAAAATTGGTTTTGCCAGGGTTATGTTTTCTTTCTCCCATTTTCCCAGCTCTTCCCAGCAGTTTGTGGCAGATGGGGTGCTCTGGCAGCCAGCCTTTAGCTGTGTCTATTAGATGGTAATTGCTCATGACAGGACAGGTAAAATGGCTAAAAGATTTGTGATTCAGCCCACTGTGCTGGACAGGTTGTGGTGGTGACTCGGGTAAGTTCTGCCATTAAGACTGTTCACCCATTTCTTTAAACTGTACAGCAAAGACCTGAGGGAAGGAGCTTTCCTAGAATCTGTGATTTTCTTTTCTATTTGCAATTACAGAAACAAGAGAACAGTGAAACTCTTTACTGCTCAGGTTCCAAAAGTGCAGAAGAGCTGAGTAGTTTTTCCACTGTATTTAGATATTTGATCTGTAATATTCAAAAAAGGTGGTTGTGTTTGGAAACATTTTAATCATGCAGAGTTTGCCTCCTCATGCTTGTGATATGGATCCACCCCACAGCATCATTGTAGCACATCAGTGTAGCTGGGAGAGTGCAGAGCTCCTGGGATTCTGGTGGGTACTTGAGGAAAAGCCAGGCTGCAGCACCTGCCTCAGGTGTGATGCTGGGAGGGCTGAGGCAGAGGAGGGATGGCAGTTTCCCATTTCCACTGGGCCAATTCATCATTTTCTGGAGCAGGGGCGGGAGGAGCTGAGCCAGGACAAGGCCCTTGGGGGGCAGTGGGTGTGTGCTACCCCTTGCTCTGCCACAGTTCTTACCCATCTCATCTCCTCCCGGGGTTTAACTCCCACAGAGCTGTGGCTGGACTCGGCTGGGGTGTAGCACACAGCAAAACTTAAAACTGAAAGTGAAGAGCACACTTCCCAGCTCCCAGTGTCCATTGTTCTGCCAGCTGGGAAATCTGTGATGGCTCAGTGAAAACAACCCCTGCATGAGGTGGTTGTGTGGGAATGGCCAATGGCAGCCTGAGCAAGGCTGAAAACATGGGAACTTGTTCCAACACAATTCCCTTTGTTCTCTCCCAGGTCAGCCTGCTGAGCACTGCTCACATTTGCTGTTCCATCACTGTGATGTGCTCTCCCTCTTGCCCTGTGCAGGTGAAAGGCTGAAGGGACATGAGAGAAGAGAAGGGCCTTGGTTTCCCTCAGGGGAAGCTTTGCTTTCGAGAGTTTAAGGGAAGCTGCTTTAAACCATATGTTGTGTGTTTTTAAATGTCCCAAACTGTCTCTGCAAATGCTTGCTCTTGAGTGTGAGGACTATTTCTAGACCTGTTGCCAAGGCAGTGCCAGGCTTCTGTTGCAGGCTTGTACCCATATTTCTCTTTGATTTAGCTGTCTTTTGAATGTGGAAATTGTTCTTGGCTCTGGTTTGTGAGTATGTGGGACTCCTGAAAGAGCCAGCACTATCTCTTTTGTTCTGAGGTGCAGCACCTTGCAGGAGGGGGCTGTTGGATGAACTCCGTACCAGGGTGTTCTGCTGGACTCTCCGAGGGGACTCAAAGGTGGCTTTAGGCTTCTCATGCATCCCTGTAAAATTTGGCCAGGAAGTATTGCTGAGTATCCCAGGTGAAGTGCTGGAGTAGCTGGGAGCCAGCAGGAAATGGGGTGTGCTGAGGAGATCTCACAAGAACCAGCTTAAATTTGGAGCATTAAACAGTTACACTGCTTGGGGGTCAAATGCTCATCATGGTCACAATCTGTCTGGTGCTCAGTTCTTCTGAAAATGTGGTGTTTTGCTTCCTTTCAGAGAAGCAGAAGCATTCAAGGAGCAGGGAAATGCATACTATGCCAAGAAAGATTACAACGAAGCGTTCAACTACTACACAAAAGCCATAGGTGAGAACAGCTGATAATATCAATCCTTACTGAACACCATGTCTAAAACTGGAGCTGGTTGCTGATTTCAAACACACCAGTGGGGTTTCTGACAGCACATGCTGAATGAAAACCTCTTGCCTGCTTTAATTACCTTGGGAAATGTCACCAGATCGATAATGCCAGTCAGGGCCAGTGTTCTTAAGTGCCAGGAGTTGTGCAGCTGCTGCATTACACTGATAATGAGTCTTGCATTGTCTCCAGATACGTGTCCCAATAATGCCAGTTATTATGGGAACAGAGCTGCCACGCTCATGATGCTGGGGAGGTTCCGAGAAGCACTGGAGGATGCTCAGCAGTCAGTCAGGCTGGACGACAGCTTTGTACGGGTACGTGGAGAGCTTCAAGCACCTCGTTCAGTCCCTTGTCTGCACCTGTCACAGCTCTTGCAAATCCCTTTTCCCTGTGTTCCCAGGGCCATCTCCGGGAAGGGAAGTGCCACCTTTCCCTGGGGAATGCCATGGCTGCCAGCCGCTGCTTTCAGCGAGTGTTAGAACTGGATCATAAGAATACCCAGGCACAGCAGGAGGTAAGAGGATCTTCAGACTGAACTGTGCCCAGTAGGTGCTCAGGAGGCTGAGCTGGCCAAAGGAGGAATGGATGGTGGTGTAAGGCAGCTGCCACTGTTGCATCTCTTTCACAGGGTACATTTTCCTGGACTCTCAGTTCAGTCACTTTATTTCAAACCGATTTTAATGCTGGGAAAAGCATTCATGTCACCTGCATTATTGGTCCATGGTCTGCAGTAGTTTTGGCTCTGACATTCAGAGGCTGCTCAAATGCTGCTTGGTGGCATTTCAGAGCAGAGTCTGTCCTGCAGCACTTGTGTGTTCTGTCTTTCAGCTGAAGAATGCCACGACTGTGCTTGAGTATGAAAAAATAGCTGAAGTGGATTTTGAGAAACGGGATTTCAGGAAGGTGAGATTGACTTGTTTGCTGTGGTCTGATACAAAAACTGGTGTGTTTGGCATGG
The DNA here is from genome assembly GCF_017590055.1 of Onychostruthus taczanowskii. Classification (NCBI taxonomy): domain Eukaryota; kingdom Metazoa; phylum Chordata; class Aves; order Passeriformes; family Passeridae; genus Onychostruthus; species Onychostruthus taczanowskii. The sequence goes on along the minus strand of NW_024507105.1, from coordinate 2,011,769 downwards.
CCCAGGCAGGTCTGTGGCTGGTTTCCTGGCTGGGTATTTGGAAGTGCTGTGCCACATCTCCTAGAGCAGGGCTGGCTGGTGAATTGTGTCAGCTCTGAAAGTGGCAGAGCTCGTGCTCCCTGAGCACTGGCCAAAGGACAAGTGAGGAGGTGACTGGCTCAGGCCAACCCTCTGTCACTGCTTGCTTTGCAGGGTGAATGGAGTCATGATTGAGTTGTTTGAGACAGATTTTGTTAGCAGCTTTGCTCCTGAAATGCATATCCAGGATTCTTCTTTCTCAACTCTTTGAAAGAAAAAAAAAAAATAAAAAAGGTGTGCTGTGTGCCAGGTCATACAAGGAGGAATGCAGATCTGCATGGGGCATTCTCTTTACAGTTTCCAAATCTTTCTTCCCAAGGATTGTAGCAGGATGCAGCTGGTACTGACTTGATAGAACAAGAAATGACAACATGAAATCTGAAAGGCACCAAGCGCTTCTCATGCAACTGTTTCTATGCTGTGGATGCATGTAAGGCTCAGATTTGTCCCAGGAAAGAGAATGTCTGGTACATTGAGCTCATTGTTCAGGTTACTCTTAGGTTAAGCTCAAGATTTTGGAAGGATAAATCCCAGCTTTGTATCACCTATTTCTGAGGAGCAAATGGGATGTGTGATCAACGTGAATTTCCTGTGTAGGAATTGCCCTGCCTGTGTGGCACGTCCTGGGCATCTGCATCTGTCCCTCACTTCCCCAGTCCCACTTCACTGGGGAGGCTAACATGAAACATGATCTTTGTTTCTGGAGAGCTGCTCCTGCCTCACCAGGAGCCCTTGGCTCTGGAGCACAGTGCTTCCCACAGCAGGAGCCCGTGATGTCACGGGCTGAGGAGCAGATGAACCTTGGGGAACAATGCCCCGTTCTTGCCCAGATGTCCCCACCAGAGTGCAGGGATGGAAAAGACCCATTAGCTCACCCTGCCCATGGCTGTCAGGCCAGTGGAAGATCAGTCCTTACACTGTACTTTTTTGTGTTTTGTCCAGTCCAAACTGTCTCAATCTATTGAATTTCTGTTCCTCCCACATGGCTTTATACTGCAGGAAACAGGAGCAGGATTGTCCTTCTTGGCCCTTTCTTTAGGGTTCCAATTTAGAAGAGTTCAAGGGATAGACCTCCTACAGGTGTCCCTGGAGTCTTGTGTAGTGCTCTGTCACAGTAACACAGCAGATGCCTCAGACCTTGACCCACAAAGCACAACCTTTGAAAAAGATATGTACTTTGAAAAGCACATCAGGAAAATAGCACAACCTTTCAAAAAGGTATATACTTTGAAAAGCATAGCAGCAAAATAGCACAACCTTTGAAAAAGGTATGCACTTTGAAAAGCATAGCAGGAAAATTTTCCAATGCAATGTGTCTCCAGCAGCAGTGCAGGTGGGTGTCTGCACGCTCACCTTCCTGGTCAAAGACAAACCTCAAGTGTTCAGAGCAGGCCCTTGGCTCTCTGCTGTGCTCAGGGCTGTGCTGTCTCCCACCCCAGGTTGTGTTTTGCATGGATCGTGCTCTGGAGTTCGCTCCCGCCTGTCACCGGTTCAAAATCCTCAAGGCTGAGTGTTTGGCACTGCTGGGCCGCTACCCCGAGGCACAGTCTGTGGCCAGGTGAGTTTCTGAGGGCTGGGGCTGAGGAGAACCTGCTGGGTGTCCTGGCTCTATGTGCTCCATGCATGGAATAAGTGAGGGAATAGAAAATACAAATATTCCTTAGTGCATCTTTGTGGGAAATGGGTTTGTAGAGAGCTTTTAGGGCTTGACAGAAGGCACACAGTGTGCATCCACGTGGAATCTTTGAGACAAGAAATGCTGAGAAACTGTCAAAACTTTGAGACAGATATTGGTGAGAGAGAAATGGAGCTAGAAGAAAGTTTCAAAAGATGGCCCTGCAAATAAGACTAGATAATTTTGGAGAATTAGAACTATGAAAGATGCCTTGTAGTGGGACCCACGAGGGGTAATTTTAGATTATGTAAATGCCTTTAAGGCATTTACAGCTTGGTGTGGCAAAAAGCTGATAGGCCAAGAAACACTTATAGTGTATTATAATTAGGAAATAGTTGGATTCTGGTTGTGATGGCATGAATTATAACATCTGTATTGTCTCACCCTTCACATAAGACTGAAAATAAAATAAATTAAATAAATAAAATAAATTTTTTTTAAATGCCTCTCAGTTGCCCCATCTCTGGGTCAGGAAAAGGGTATTATCCAACAAATGTTGTGATGAGGAGGGAGTGGTTGAATTTATCCCCATTAATCTTCATGGGAAGCTGCATCCAAACCCCATTCACACCAACCATCCTGCTCGAGGAGGCTTCTGTCCTTTTGCCTTTTCTGTACCACAGACTTGTTAAAATACCTGGGTACTGTAGCTATGATATTTTATGAAAAATCCTTTGCTAGGATTTTTTCTCCTGAGAAGCTGAAAAGCCTCAAGAAAGAAATGTAAACAATAACTATCTGCTGCTGTGGAATGCAGCAGGTAGATCTGTGATTGGTGCATGTTGGTTGTTTCTAATTAATAGCCAATCACAGTCAGCTGGCTCGGACTCTCTGGGAGTCAGGAGCCTTTGTTATCATTCCATTCTTGTTCTTTTTAGCCTTCTGATAAATTCTTTTCTCTCTATTCTTTTAGTATAGTTTTACTATATCATTTTAATATAACATATAATATAATAAATCAGCCTTCTAAAACGTAAAGTCAAGATCCACATCTCTTCGCTCATCCCGGGAGCCCCCTCACACAGAGCTTCAACCAAAGGGTACCTCAGTGGAGGGAGTGCTTGTGTCTGGGGAGGAAGCAGGAGCAGGGAGGATGTCTTTGTTGCTGTGTTGCAGTGATATCCTGCGGATGGACTCGACCAACGCCGACGCGCTGTACGTGCGTGGGCTGTGCCTGTACTATGAGGACTGCATCGAGAAGGCCGTGCAGTTCTTCGTGCAGGCCCTCAGGATGGCCCCTGACCACGAGAAAGCCTGTCTTGCCTGCCGGGTAAGTGCTGGAGATGGGGCTGTAAAATCACCAGAATTTGGGGTGTTTTTTTACTTAACATGTAGTTTGGTTCTGTTGGATCAATCCCTTCTCCCGCCCTCATCGCTGGCTGTCACTGTCATATTGGAAAAATCCCTTTGCCAGGATTTCTTCTCCTGGGAAGCTGAGAAGCCTCAGAGAAAAATGAAAACAATAATTGTCTGGTTGCTTCTCCTGTGTTTTGCTGCTTTGGAGATTGTTTACCAACAATGGTTGTTTGATTGGTTTCATGTGAATTGTTTTGACTTAATGACCAATCACAGTCCAGCTGTGTTGGGAGTCTGGAAGCTGTCATGAGTTTATTAGTATCTTGTTAAGCCTTCTCTATTCTTTAGTATAGTTTAGTAGAGCAGTCTTCAATATAATATAATACCATAAAATAATAAATTAGCCTTCTCAGAACATGGAGTCAGATTCTCAATTCCTCCTTTGTCCTGGAGACCCAGCAAATACCACAATTGGCTTTCCCAGCTCTCCAGGAGCAGGCAGTGTGTCCAACCCTTCCCAAAGACAGCCAGCTGCTGCCTCAGATAAAACCATGCTCCTAGAAACTATTTCTCAGCAGATACTTTGAAGCATCCTCCCCTTCACTCTTCTTTGTTCCCTGGTCAGACAGAGCAGCAATAAAACCAGATACATTGGTTTTAAAGGACCTCCTGACTTTCAGGTCCAATATCCAGGCAAATACCCTGACTTTCATGTAACACTGTTCCTTCATGTTGCTCCTTCCCTGGTGTGGTTCTTCGACTGACTTCAAATCTGTTCATGTGTTCTCAAAAAGTGAATTCCTGGTCCTTTTATTTTAATCCATAAATTTACTGCACTGTCATGTTCTCTTCTTAAAAATTAGGCAGCCTTTTTCCTATGGAGGATGCCTGGAACTGGCACTGGCTGTTCCTTAGTGCTTCTCTTGGGGGAAAGGCAAAGTGAGATCATTTCAGCTGCTGGAGCAAGGCTGTGACTTGTATCCTGCAGCAGTGTGTGAAAGCAGAGCAGAACTGTTGTGTCTCAGGGCCCTTGTCAGGCAGAACAAGGTGTTTGGCCCCCTGACCTCGTGTCCTTACCCAGGTGTGTTTCCTTTCAGAATGCCAAAGCACTTAAAGCGAAGAAGGAAGACGGGAATAAAGCATTCAAGAAAGGCAACTACAAACTAGCATATGAACTGTACACAGAGGCACTAGGAATAGACCCAAATAATATCAAAACAAATGCCAAACTCTACTGCAACAGGGGGACGGTTAATTCAAAGGTAAGGGACGGTCCCCTGGCAGGTAGCTGTTGTCATATCCCTCACCATGGCAGTGACAAACCACAGATCAGTTATTCTGGAAAGCACAGCCTCCCCTGGCTGCTGGGCAGCTGCATCTCTGAGGCCATGGGCAGTGTTTCAGGGTTTTGTGCTTGCACAATACTTGGATCAGTTCCCAACAGCCAGCAGTTGACTCCTGCAGAAGCAAAACTGAAATACTTGGGCTGCACAGAGTGGGAGGGAGAGGAGGGACATGCTTTAGCCTTATCTTAGTCAGCAAAAAGCACCCCTGTCTCTGTTTGTTTCCTTCCCAGGAATGAACAGATTTATTTTCCTATTCTTTTTATAAATCATGTCTTGCTTTGTGTTTTTATGTTAAAAAAACAACAAAAAACAAAACAACCTAATTTAAAGCCCCATGACACTTCTTCAGTTTGCTGTTGAATTTTAGTCCTGCACTATCCAGAGAAACAGCCAGTCATGGGACAGTGCTCCCAATTCCCACCCTGTGTCCTCTGGGCATTTTCCTTCCTCAGCTGCCCCAGTGTTGATGCTGCTTCCCCAGACACCCCCACTTGGTCAAGAGACACAGGCTGTTCCCAAAACCTGGGAAGTGGGATGAGCTGGAGGCCACATAATGCATGTCTTCCATGTTTGTGTCTGAAAACAAACAACACTTCTTCTAAAAAAGATTTGTTTTAAATATTTTTAGGTTTATCTTCCTGCCCAGGAATTAGTTTGGACACAGAATTGGGATTGTTATCAGGAGGGCCCTTGGTTTTGAGTGCATTTCTTACACAGAAGCACCTCATAGCTCTGTCATGTCACTGGCCAAGCCTCTGATGGTTTTTTTTTTTTCTTTTTCCCAGTGAACAAAAGCTGTGTATTTGTGGGAAACCAGAAAAAAAAAAAATCCTAGACAGAGACCCAGAAAACAGTGAGATTTTCCCAGATCCTTCACACCTTTCATTAGCCTGAAGTGGTGGTGCAGAGTTTGTTCTCTGTGTGGGGTTCACTCTCTTGTGTGTGATGTTGCAGCTTAGGAAACTCGAAGAAGCGATCGACGACTGCACGAACGCGGTGAAGCTGGACGACACGTACGTCAAAGCCTACCTGAGGAGGGCACAGTGGTGAGTACACCTTGGCACGGGGCACCAGTGTCCTCCTGGCAGCTCTGAGGGACAGCATCACGAATCTGGAGCTTGACTGAATAGAAGGGGTGGAGCTCTGAATTTATTCATCTTCCTTGTGCTTCTGAGGAGGTGGGGGTAGCTCTCTCTGGCCTCTCCTGCCTGCCTGGGTCTGGCACTTGCTCTTGGTGGTGTATTTATGGCATCATTTGGGTTGGGAAAGACCTCCAAAATCATTGGCACCAACCTTTGACCAATTACAGTCTTGTGCAGTAGACCAGAGCACTGAGCACCACATCCAGTTGTTCCATGAGCATCTCCTGGAATGGTGACTCCACCACCCCCCTGGGCAACCAGTTTCAATCCTGACCACCCTTTCAGTGAGGAAGTCCTTCCTCATATATGATCTGAACAGGATTTAGGGAGGATTTGTTCTAAAATTTGACTCAGCTGACTGTGTTTATAGACACTGACTGTTTATAGATGTTCTGTCCCAGAGAGCCCCTCTCCATGTCTGCAATTGCAGATTTACAGTGGTTGGAAAAGAGATTGAGCTTGGAGGTCTCTTTCAATCTTTTCCATCTCTAATTGCTAAGTTGCAGTGAGTAGGCAATGGGTGAGTAAGGCTGAGGGGTGAGAGACAGACACGTGTCCCTTGGAGGTGCCAGGGTTGTCACTCCTGACCAGCACTGTCACTGTGAAGCTCTGTGCCAGCTCTGACCCTGCACCAGCTTCCTGGAGCTCAAGCTGGCTGGGATCAGTTCCTGCAGTTGCATATTGGAATTATCAGCTCGTTAAAGCAGAACTTGTGCTGCCAAAGGAGTTTACAGTGTCCTCTTGGAGCCCAGAGTGCAGGTTGCTGTGACAGGGTTTCCCACAAGTGTCAGGGCTCCTCTGAGGTCTGATCTGCTGCAGTCCAGAGCACTTCTCTTAATCCACCTCCACCCAGACAGCCTGCACTGAACCCCTTCTGATGTTCCTGTGAAGGACACCTTGGCCACCTGTGTTTCTTTCCACAGTTACATGGACACAGAGCAATATGAAGATGCTGTAAGAGACTATGAGAAGGTTTATCAGACAGAGAAAACAAAAGGTGAGCACAAAAGCACTCTGTGTGTGCACAAGTTTCCCTGAATTGGTAATTTTTTGTTGTTCCTTTTTCCACCCACAATATGCTGTGATTTGCAGCCTAATACCCCAGCAGGACAATTTGGAAAAGCCCTCAGAAGCACTGGAAATCCGTGTCTCTGGTCTGGTTTCTCTCCCAGCTCTGAATCCTGAGGTGATAATTCAACTTGTGTGTGAGGCAGTGCACTGGGTTCAGAATGTCTGGTTTTGGTTCCTGTCTTGACTGTCCCCTTGCTTTTTGAGTGGCCTGAAGTGGAAAGGATGGTGTAACTCCTCCCCTGGTGTTGTGCTCCTTTCCAGAACACAAGCAGCTCCTAAAGAATGCACAGGTGGAGCTGAAAAAGAGCAAAAGGAAAGACTACTACAAAATCCTGGGGGTGAACAAAAATGCCTCTGAAGATGAGATCAAGAAGGCTTACAGGAAACGAGCACTAATGCACCATCCAGGTACCCCCAGCTGTCCTTACGTGCCCTGTGCAGCCATCACTGAGGCACTAATGTGTGTGGAAGAGGGAATTTCTGGGAAATAGCAGCTCTGACCCCAAATATCTGGAGATGATCTGGGAAGGAGTGTTTAACATTATCCATTTGCACTAGGAATTAAAAGTTTTTCCTGCTTGTTGTGTATCCTCAGACCGACACAGTGGAGCAAGTGCAGAAGTACAGAAGGAAGAGGAGAAGAAATTTAAGGAGGTTGGTGAAGCCTTCACCATCCTGTCAGATCCCAAGAAGAAGGCCCGCTATGACAGCGGGCAGGACTTGGAAGAGGATGGATTAAACATGGGAGGTCAGTGTTCTTTACAACACTCTGCAGCCTGCAACGAGATCAGACCCTTTAGAATCTGCCTAAAGCAAGCCTGCTGCTGGGAATGGTTCCATGAATTTACTTGGTTTAGTCCCTGATAACATTGGCATGAGCTGAGTGGTTGCAGCTGGGAGCAGGCTGGGACACTGCTGGGTGTTGGCTCAGCTGGTGGGCAGTAGCTGCCATGGGGCAGAAATCTGTCACAGGATGTGGTAAATTAGCCATTGTGAGTCCCTAAATGCTGCTTATCCAGATCCTTGGGCTGCCCTGTGGCAGGTTCTCTCTGGGACAGCTGCTTTACCTGTTTGTGGTCCCTACATGGCCCCAGGTGCTGGGAGCCAGCCCTGTGTCCCCTTCTGAGACACTCTGGAGCCTCAAGTGAGCTGACAGCTCCTGAACTGTGGGAATGTGATGGCTGTTTCTCTGCAGCTCATGAATTCCTTCTCTTCCCTGTAGAATTTGATCCAAATAACATCTTCAAGGCCTTCTTCAGCGGGCCAGGGGGCTTCAGCTTTGAAGGTAGGTGAGATGTTCTCCTCCCAGCCGTGGAATCGTGAGTACACAGATCCCCTGGCAGGGCAGCTGGGGCTCCCAGTGGATGTGCTGCTGCTTCAGGAGAGCATTTGGCTGTTGCACAAATCCAAGAGCTCTTTCCAAGTTCTGCCTGCACAGTGTCAGCTGGTTCTGGTTCTTCTGGGTTCCAAAGCCACAAACTTGGGGACTCCTCATTCTGGAGCTGTGTGTGGGCTTGGCCATCCATGTGCTGCTTAGGATTACACTAAACCAATTTCGATTTGAAAAGTCCTGATTATCTTCCATTTTCTTTTTCAGCTTCTGGGCCTGGAAATTTCTTTTTCCAGTTTGGCTAAGAAGCAAACAAACACAAATCAAACCACACATACCTGATCTGCTTCTTTTAACCTCGAATACGGACAGCCCCAGACTCCTCCTCCATCACGTCTTGTTGTCCTTAGAGCAGTTTCATTTCTGGGTTGGAGCCTCTGTTTGTGTGTTGTGTGTGTGAAGAGGAAACCAGCTCGGGAGGGGAAGGCTTGTGAATTTTGTTTTACTGTTAACTTTATTAAAAAAAAAAAAAAAAAATAAAGCTTTGAATCTTTTGGTCCCTCCATGCTGGCCCGTGCTTTCAGCTGCTTCTGCCCCTCAACACGAAGGATTTCCTGGAATCTTCCCAGAATCTCCACATGTGTGAGGGAGAAAGAATTCCTGGTTTGTTCTGGTTGCTTCCAAAGCAGCATGTCCAGGGTTTGGAGTAACTTGTAAGTTATGTTAATCGTTTGGAAATACTGCCAAGGCTCAATCCAGTTTTGTACAATCCCATTTCACCTGCAAGCCTGGCTTCTTTGCTCTTTTTATTTCTTTTTTTTTTTTTTTTTTTTTTCCACGGTTCTCCAAGCAAGGCCCACTTGGGCATTAAACTTCTGTGATAACATGTGAGCTTACAATTCTGTATCAGAGAAATGCTGCTTAGAGTTCAAAGAGCAGCTTATGTGAGAATTCCCTGTGATGCAGCTGGAATTAAGGGCTTTGTGTTCCCAAGATTGTCCTGTTTAAGGGAATATTGAATTTGCTCTGGGCTGAATTCCTTCACTGTACTTTTTTAAATTAATCCACTTGAATATTTTATATTTGTGCTAAACTTGATTTTGTTGAGCTTGATGTGTGATTTCCTGTTACTGATCCATGACGTGGGTGAGTCTTTCAATGCCAAGTGAATTCCAGGCAGGGATCCTGGGTGGTTTGGGATGTGCAGCAGCTGTGTGTTTAGTTAACCTGGCTGAGTGGTTTTCCTCTGGCAGTGATTTACTCCTCCAAAGCAGCAAGAAAATGCAAAGTCCAGCTCTGAACTGGCAGTCTGTTCTTTCTCTTGTGCAGTGTCAGGACAGGAGCTGGAGGGATGGATGAGCTTCTGGCCTGGAGCTGGTCCTGGTGGGTTTGGTGGGAGACACTGCCTGTTAGCAGTTTGATTTTCACCCAAAAGGTGGTGTTACAGCAGGGTCTCAGCTGGGGGAGAGCTCTGCTCCTGGAATTCCCCCCTTTTCTCTACAGCATGGGCAGCACCTTCTTGTCCAGGTGCCCTGTGTGAGCTCCTGTCTGAGGGTTCTGGAGCCTGGTGCTGTCAGGCCCAGTCCCAGGAGGTTGTGCTCAGCCTGGGATGGGAGGGGAGCAGTGGGGCCGTGGCTGGGGGTCCTGGGCTGGTGCTCAGTGAGGGGCAGAGGGGCTGTGGCAGGTCCTGGGCTGACCCTGGCAGTGTGGGGCTGCTGGAGGCTGGAGTTTGCTCAGAGAACGGGTGTTTGTGAGAGAGAACCTCCCAGTGACTCTGTAACAGCTGCTTTGCCTTCCCGCAGCAGAGCAAACACTGCAGGGAGCTCGTTGCTCGAGGTGATCACTCCGAGTGCCAGGTCTTTGTCTTCCTCCCTCCCGAGGGCTGGGTGTGCCCTCCAGCAGGACAGGGACTGGTGCAGGACCACGAGGTCCCAGTGCTGTCGTGGTCCTGCTGTGGTGTTTGGTCAGGATTCTTGACAATCTGCTTTCATAGAGGGAAAATTTAAGGGCTTAAATTTTAGCACTGCAGAATAACTCGTTTGAAACTCAGCTTTCTGAGTGAACCAGGGCTGAGTAATACTTTCAAAACCCAACTCCCACGTTTGTTCTGCTATCCTTCACACCAGGAGAATAACTCGTTTGAAACTCAGCTTTCTGAGTGAACCAGGGCTGAGTAATACTTTCAAAACCCAACTCTCCCACGTTTGTTCTGCCATCCTTCACACCAGTGTGAGGGATGGACCCACCCAGGTGCACCCAGAGCAGCTGGGGCCTGGCACTTTTCAGGCTCTGAAGTGGTGAATACGTGGGGAACTGAAATACTGGTCTATGCACACTGATGCTTCCCCAGCTTTCCTGGCACTGTAATCTGAGTTTACAAGAGTTTAGTGGCATTTTGGTTCCATGACATCTTGTCCTGTGTGTGTGTTGATGTCACTGTACAGTTTGGGCTGTTCTCAGTGTCTCATTGCTGAGCAGAGCCATGTTCTGTGTCTGTCAGTGGGTTTATTCTCATTTTCCCCTGCCCCAGGGAAGTGTGACCAGCTTCCTTCCTCCCTTCCTTCTCTCCAAGCTGACTGAGCCCGTTCCTTGGAGCACAGGAGTGGAATGGCTCTGCTTCTGGGAGAGAAAATGTATACAGCAGCTATTTATAACCTGTACATGAATGCATGATTTAATGTAGTTAAATATTCATATGGTGAGTGCCAAGACTTTCTGCAGCACGTGAATCAAGGTGAAGGCAAATGCATGGAACCATGGAATGGATTGGGCTTGAAGGCCTTTAAAGGCTGTCAAGTCCAACCCCCTGCCATGGGCAGGGACACTTTCCACTAGCCCAGAGTGCCCCAGGACCTGTGCAGTCCCTGTTCCCCCTGGCACAGAGCAGGGCTGAGCAGGGCTTGGTGGCACCTGGCACCTCAGGGCAGCAGCAGTGTCCAGTGGCACTGTGACCTCCACCGTGTCCCAGCACGGCTTGGGGAGACAAAACTCTGCATTTTCCAAAAAATGGACTCAGCTGTGCATTGCTTGGAGCGTTGCCTCCACACATGGTGGTTCCAGGACATTGTCCATGGTTGTGCTTGGGTGTAGCTGCAGGGAAGCTGAGTGCCAGTGCTCCAGCTGCTCACAGCCCTCCTGTGTGTCCTGCAGCCCCAGGGGGGCCACTGGCTGCAGGGATTTGCCACAGAGACCACAAATGAGCATCTTCAGGAGCTGCTGTGCCCGTGGTGTTCCCAGAAAGACAGAGAGCACACAGAGGTGCAGGAGGTGGGCTGTGGTGGCATGGACACGCTTTGGTGTGACTCTCAGCCTGGCAGCTCCTGCCTGGGCTCTCCAAGGGGGAATGGCTGGTGCTGTGAGAGCTGCTGCCAACACAAAGGGCCTAGAAAGAGCAGAGGTGCTGTGGCTGAGAGCCAGACCAGGCTGGTGTGTCAGGGGACATCTTCCACCGGCCAAGTTGGGAGAAGATGGTCTGAGCAGCTCGAGAGCTGGCAAGTGGCTGTCAGCTTCCCTGGGAAAGTTGTGAAGAGAAGTGTGTGAGGAGTGTGGCTGTGGGCAGAGCTGGCATGTGGGGGCTCTGCTGTAGGACCGCAGTTTTGGCAAGGAGATCAGGAATTGTGTGGCTGTTAGGCTTTGCCTTGGATGTGGTTTTGTCTGGCCATGCTCAGAGAACCATGGAATAGTTGGGGTTGGAAAGCTGTGAAGTCCATTCAGGAGGTTCTGGCCACCCTCTTAAGGTTCCTCATTGCTTTGGCTGCACTAAAACACCTGATTTGGTTTTGATCCTGGGAGCGTTCAGTGAGCAGGATCCCCAGTGCTGCTGGCTGTTGTAAATGCAGAAATGCAAGTTGGAAAATGGGAGAAAGACAAATTGTTCAGGTACAAGAGTATTATCCATGGAATAGCAGGCCCCTCAACTCTCTGTACCTGCTGAGACAGAGTGGATGCTGCTGTGCTGCTGTGTGTGTGACATGGAGGCTGCTGCCAGTCCCTGTGCAGCCACACTGGCCCTGGACCTGCAGCCATCAAACAGCCACAGGGCTGGGCCACGTGCTGCTTTGCCATTTCCAAATGACCTCCTCAGTTTCAGTAATAACTCCAGCTATTCTCTTATTTCTAATGGATGGTTTTCATCCTGTTTAAATTCGTGCCTTGTCCTTTCCCCTCCTTTTCCCTAGGGAACAGGACAACTGTGTGCTGCGCCCACCCTGGAGCAGTGCTAGTCCCTGGGCAGCTGTGGCAGGGCTGTGGCAGGGGTAGGTGGCAATAGCTGGTGGCTGTCCCTGCCCTTGGCTCTGTGGGGCCATTCTGGGTCCCTGCATGACTGTGGGAGCTGATGTGAAACACTTTGGCCTTCCTGGCCAGGCCCAGCTCTCCCCACTCCCACCGTCGTGGATGGGGTTATCCCCTCTTGGAGCAATGCTGGGCGTTTTCCCTCACCCAGATCTGAGCTTGGAGGGACAGTTCTGCTCTGTTGCTGGGAGCTGGGACACTGCACCCGAGCTGGAGCTCAGGGCTGGCCCTGCAGGGCAGGATCCTTGGGGAGCCCAGCAGGACGAGCAGCCCTGCTGCCATGCCAGCCTGACTGCCCAGCCCTGTCCCCAGTGTCCCCTAATGGCTCCTGTGAACAGAGTGGGTGAGGCAGCATCCGAGGGGCCGCGGGGGGAGCACCCAGAGCCCCCCAGTGCACGTGGGTCACAACTTTGTGGATTAGTCAGGACAAACCCAGGCACCGATGCGAAGCCACTTGGAGAGGAGCTTGTCCCTGTGCTGCCGTATTTATCTGAATTGGAATTCGGAATGTTTACCTCAGTGTACATAGCTCAACCTTTCCCTGGGGGGAAAGGGGAATTGCATGGAGCAATCGCTGTCCCGTTGCTTTGCCAAACTCCTCATCCTCTCCCAGCCGGGCTCCGCATCGGTACCAGCTGTCCCTCTTGGACCTTTCTAGGATGTGAATGGTAAAAATGTGAATATTTGTTGTTTACTTCCTTAGCAGAACTTCTGATGCCGTGTTTGTATGGGAAATCAGCCTGAGCAGACCCATATGCAATCGGTTTTACTTTATTATAAACTGTATATGATGTACAAACTAATAAAAACTCAAACGACGACAATGTCACTGTTGTTCTTGAACAGGCAGATGAAGGAGATGTTCCAGCTGTGTATTCCAATGCTGGAGTGATCTGGGCACTGGGGGTGTGGGCTCAGCCAGCCCCTGAGCAGGAGCTGGCAAATCCCTTGTAGAGCTTTGGTGGAACAAACCCTTGAGGTTCTGTCAGGAGAGGCCCTGGCTGAGCGTTGGGCACTCAGCTGCTGCCAGTATGGAAGGCTGGAGGGATTTCTCCAAGAAGGATCACAGGTGCTCTGGGTGGGTTTATAGCTCACTATTTTATGGTATAATGAGAATTTATTCTTATCCTTTGCTTCTGATCAGCAGGAAGTATTTTGTGTTTGGTACCACAAAAGCTCCAAAGCTCTCCCTGCTTTTGGCCTCAACAGTCAGAGAGAAATGCTCCTTGCCCCAGCAACATTGGACTCGGGGTGAGCTGTGCCCAGCCCCAGCCCAGCCCACGCCTCAAACACAGTCAGTATTTACAGTGTTAGTTGGGTTAATGTCACTCTGCTGCTCCCCAGACCCTGAGCCAGGGCAGGAGGTCGAGCTGGGACCTTACCTGGGGCTGTTAGTGGAGCTTTGTGTTAAACCATGCCCAGGAGCTGGGCCAGGGCCTGGCAGAGCACAAACCCAGGTTGCAATAAAACACATTTAATGACACAAGTGCTGGGTCAGTAACTTCCAGCTGGGGTTTAGGTTCGAGCAGACATAAGTTACAAGGTTACAGTGCCTCCACTTCCTACACTACAGGGTTACTCCAGCCTAACTCTTAACATTCAAGTGCATTAGAGGAAGGGAGTAAAATCTTGCATGAAGTCCAGTTGTGTACTTCAGACATGATTTTAGTTTCTGTCAAATAAGATGGAAAAGATGTTAGTTCATCTCTTCCACTCCCTGCCAAGGCAGGATTGTTCCCTACAGGACAGAGGATGGTGCTTGGTCCAGCCCAGGTGGAGGGAATTGGCTCCCTGTCCTGGTGTTTCACTTGATTTCCCCAAAGTTGGTGTCTTTAAGGCATCACCTGGCACAGTGCCCTCCTCCTGGCTGTCCCCAGAGCATCTGTGCTGTGAGGGACAGGAGCTGGGATGGAGCCCACTGCGATTAGGGCAGCTGCGATTAGGGCTGCCAGGACCTGCTGCCCTCAGCAAGGGCTGTCCTTAGGGGCCAAACCCCTGGTAAGGGCAGGACTCCTGACAGGAGTGACCCACGCCTGGGTCTCGCTGGTTCTGACCCTGTAATCAGCTGCCAGAACGGCCAGTGTCAGTTCCTGGGTGTGGGAGGGGAGGGACATCCTGCAGTTCCCTTGGCTTCAGACCAGCGACTGACAGGCTTTGGTCAGTGCCAGCAGGTACAGATCGAACGATTGTGGTTCAGAGGGAAGCAAAAAAAGCCCCAGAGTTGATCTTTCTCCAAGGAAGAAAACAAGCAGAACGCCCCAGCAGGTTCCCTCCAAAACTCACATCAAAATCCGTGACAGTTTCAGTCAGGAGTTGCTTGTTTTCCTCCTTTGCTGAGGCCGATAACTCCCCAGAGGCTTCACGCTGGGGTGGGCAGGAGGGTTGCTTTAGTAAAGGTAGAATTATTTCTCTTTACACTTTTAAGGTTACAGGAGTTACTTGCCTTTTAAAAACAAACCGAGGAGCTGCCCTGCCTGTGCTCCTAGATGATGGTGCAGGAGCTAAAGGCAGCGCCCCGTTTGTTGGTGCTCTGCGTGGGCACGAGTTTTCCCTTCCCGTAGTACCCCGAGAATATCGCCCTCACATCAATCTTTTTAGACAGGACAAGCATCCACATACCATTATCAAAATACAGCAGTTTCCCTCCTCCAATTTCCCCCACTTGCTCCCCTTTGTTCCCTGCCTTTTCCAGCTTCACAAACTCCAGCAGGTCGAGCCCCGTCTGCACGGCTTCGACGCCGTTGGCGCAGCCCAGGGTGATGTGGGCCCGGCTGCCCCGCGGGAGGTTGTCCGTGGGCAGGATCTTGTCAGCATCCCCGGGCCAGAGCAGCAGCTGCTGCTCGCTCAGCTCGATGCGAGCCCCGACAGTCTTTGTGGTGATGAACAGCGCCGAGATGGAGAGGGTGAAGCCTTTGCCGTAGGAAGACTTCACGGCCTGGAGGAGAGGGACACACACACGGGACAGTGTTAGTGCCTGTGGGGGGGGGATTCACTGTCCCCAGGCTTGGGGACAGCGTGGCTGCTCGTGGCAGCTCTTGCTGTGACATGGGCAAAATACCCAGAGCAAGGAGAAGGTTGGTGCCTGATGTCCCAGCTCTGTGGATCTGGAGCTGGTAATGTCTTTGTCCTTCACAAATTCCAATATTTAACCTGGGTTTATGTGCTGTGAAATAATTGATCTGGGGATCTAAATACCTCAATTCATCATCGTCCAGTCAAGCTGTCAGAGATGATGCTGGAAGTCATGTCTGATTGGGGAAAGTGGGAGTATTTTGTTTGGAAATAGGAAATAAAATCACCATATCCAGTTTGGAGTTTTCTCTGCACAGGCCACATGGATGTAGTTCCTATCCCTATATTTGGCCTCTTGGGTCAGATCAAAGCTATTCCCAACCCTCTCCCAGACTCACGGACATCCCAAAGGGGAGGGAGGGGACACGGGGGTGTGGGGGAGGTGGGACCCCAATACTCACTTCCTGCTGCGCATATTCCTCGGCTCCAGCTGCTTTTCCAAACTCAGTGTATTTCGTGGTGCAGTGCAGGACCCCAGGTGGCCTCTTCACAAAGTAGCTGGTGAGATCTATTTTTATTTTGGGATCTTCGATAGCAGAAGGAACTGCAGATATAGGTAAACAATGTCACTGTCACAAAGTGATCCCCCTGAGGTCAGCCCATGAGCCCTGGTCCCATCTCAGCTCCCTTCCCTACCTCAGCCTTCACATCTCATCTCTCTGACTGCTGGGTGGGAAACCAAACCCCTCCCTCCTCCCAGGCTCACTGCAGATGGAGCCAAAAAACAGAAGCTCCTGTGCATCATCGTGGCTCATCTTAAACCTGGTGGTTTGTTCAGCCTTTCCCATTTCTCTGCCTTTGCCTTTTTTCCCACCCAACCCCCTGGAACCAGGGGACACCCAGGATCCCATGTTCTGCTGCTGCCACCTGAGCTCAGTGCCCTGTGGGGCCAGACCTAAACAGACTTGGGAAAAGCTCTTTAATTTATTTTTACTTATAAAAGCAACTTCGTCAACTATGAACACCAGGTTAGTAGCTTTAAAAAGCTTTTCCTTGTTGGCAGTGTTAGAAATTGACTTTAGAAGCTAATCAGACTCATTAACATCAGCAGGTAAGAATGTGGTAAGAGAACATCAATACATACAGTATTTACTCTCCTTTTTGAAGGCTTTGAGACTCCCAAGCTCATCCAAGAATGCCTGGCCAGCCTTCCTCAGGATCTCCGAACTTCTTTTGCTCAAAAACCACCCAAAATACATGGGGAGGAATTCCTTCTCTAAGCTTGGCTTCATCTTCTTCAGCTCTTCCACAGACAGTTTCCATTGATTCTTGTCCTTTAGCTGGGGACAATCCAAGCGCCACGGGGTTTTGGGCTCGGCGAAGATGACTTTGTAGCGGTACTTGTCAGCAATGTCAAAGAGCTGGTCCAGCCGCTCCCGCTCGTGGTGAGTGTCATCCAAAACAATGACGCTGATCTCCCGTTTGCAATAGTCAACTAGATCCTCATCCACCTTGGAGTACTCTTCGGGAATGGAGCTTCTTATTAATGGTGTAATTTTATAGTGATCAACGGAGATGACCTTGCAGGCGTCTTTGTAGCGGTCGTGGATGGCCTGGGCGAGGGTGGACTTCCCACTGCCAGGCAGGCCCCGGAGGATGAAAAAGGTTTTGGATTCTTTCAGCGTGGAGATGGTGTCTTCGTCGTCCAGGAACGGGAAATGCAAACTCTCGGGTCTCTCTTTCGCTGATTGAGTAGACATTTTTCTAAATATTTTAGGCAGGAAAGGGTGACTCTTCTTGGAGAAACCTCTGTTCTGAAATGGAAGGAGAAAACACTTTGCAGGGCAGGAACCCCAGAGACAATGTGGCCCTGCTGGGACCTTTAGTGGAAAGGATGGGCACAGGGAGCATGTCCCCCACACTGCCTCACTTGGGTGCCCTGCTCAGCTGACACCTTCTCCCACAGCCTGGTTGCACAGCAGGAATCCACTGCATCCCACCCAAGGGCTGAAGGTTCAGCCCTGCTCCCCGCTCTGGCCTCAGCAGCTGCAGTCCTGCCCCACTAGGAGGGGGTTTTTCAGGCTGCCACAAAGCCCCAGCCCGGGCAGAGCTCCTCATGTGGCACATTTAGTCTGAGCAGTTGAACAAACACCTGTGGCCGCCGGATGCGAGGGCAGTGAGCCCTGGAGGAGCCCAAGGGGAACTGAAAGTCCCAGCAGGCTGAGAGCTGCCACACTCCTGTCCCTTCACCTGAATCACAAACTCTGTTCCCAGGCTGTTTCCTAGAGCAGCACAAGGATGGTGCTGTCTGTCTGGATCAGCTGAGCGCCTCACAGGAGGGAATTTGGGCTCCTCTTCAGAAGAGCAACTGAGACGGCTTCCAGGAAAACCAAACCCCTCCCAGCAGCTGCAAGGCGGAACTCGAAAGTGAAACCTCAAGTGCTGGAGGAAATTAAACACTCGTGGCTGGCACAGCGAGCGGGAGATGCCTCTGGGAGCTGGCATGGCTGTCCCTCCCCTCCTGCCAGCAGCTCCAGTTAGCAGAAACCCAGATTAATTCCCAGTAGGACCTGGGAAAACACGGGACTGAAAGGAAACGTGGGATTTCTTCAGCTGTGCAAGTCCTCAATAGCATCGATTCAGACATTGTTGGGTCAATACATGAACTTCCCATCCCCCAGCTGCCTGTGGGCCAGCCCAGCCTGGGATCCACTGGACCGTGGGAGTGATGCCCAAGAAATGAGTTTTGCCTTCAATGCAAAAATTGAGAAGTTTTACATAAAACATAACTGCTCTGCCTGGCCCAGAAAAATGTTTCCACTGTGCAGTTTTTAAAAAATACTTTTCAGATGTTGATTTCCTCATCTCTTTATTCCATAAGATGCAGATGGGTTTTGCTCCCAAATGCTCTGGGAGCAGGAGCAGGACCCCACATTTCCCACGGGCACTGCCTGCCCTGGGCTCAGCTGCAGCCTCACACCCAGCCGGGGACAAACTGAGAGCAGCAGGGACCTGTGGGCTCCCCGGCGACCCCCGTGCTGCTTTCCCCGCACACTCGGGGCTCAAAGTGCTCACACAGGAGGAAGCCGGTGAGTTACCTGCAGCGCTGCTCCTTCTCGCAGCCGCGGGCCGGGCTGTCCCCGCGCCGGGCTGTCCCCGGGCCGGGCTGTTCCCGGGCCGGGCTGTCCCCGCACCGGGCTGTTCCCGCACCGGGCTGTCCCCGCGCCGGGCTGTCCCCGCGCCGGGCTGTCCCCGCGCCGGGCTGTCCCCGCGCCGGGCTGTCCCCGGGCCGGGCTGTCCCGCGGGCGGGGACCGGGGCCGCTGTTCTGCCGCGGCAGCTGCCGAGGGGACTGAGGCGCTTTTCAGCCCCGTGAACAAAGGAACAATCGCGGCCCCCCCCGGACCATTGTTCGCCGCCGGCTCGGGGACAACGGGCGCCTTCACGGGCCGGGCCGGGCGGACAAAGGCTCCGCAGAGCCCGGGGCAGCGGGGTCTGGCCGGACAATCTCCCATTGAGCCGGGCCCGGCCCCCCCGCCGCCCCCACAAAGCTCCCGCTTGTCTCCCGCTCCCCACGGAACGGGGGCTGGCGTGGAGGGAGCCATCGCTCCCGGTCCCGAGCTGCCCGTGCCCCGGCAGCCCCCAGAGTGTCCCGGGACCCCCGGACGGAGCCACGGGCCCCGGGGCCGTTCTCGGTGCCCGGTTGGCTCCGCGCACCCGCAGACCCAGCGCCCACATGTCGGCAACGCCGCCGGCGCTCCGGGAAATCGGAACCTTTGCCGGGAGGAGCTGCGGTCCGGTCCCGAGCCTAGTCCTGATGCTAGCCCCGACGTTAGTCCCGATCCTAGTCCCCATCCCGCTGGTCCTGCTTACCATGGTGAGGGCAGCGGCTCCGGGGCGGCCGCCGGTGCGGAGCGGCGCGGCGGGGAAGCGGCTCTGGGGCGGGCGCGGCCGCGGCTCCTTTCATAGCCCCGGGACTCGCCCGCCCCCGAGGGCCGGGCCGAACCCTCCCCGGGGCGGCGGGGGGGCCCCGGGGCTCAGCCCCGCCCGGCCGCGGAGGAACCGGCCCCGGGGATGCTGCCGGGACAGTCCCGGGGCCGGGGGAGGCTCGGACCAGCTCCTTCCCTGCTAGGGACACACCGCTCCAGTGCTGGGTACGACGCTTGCTCAATATTTATTTCAACTTCCCGCCTAGGCTCTACTTTTCCCCACTGCTGTCCTTTACTTCCTTGTCCGTTTCTCCCCTTTAACGTTTCCGTCTGCTTATGCATCGTTTCTGGCTTCCTCTTATGGCTTTTTATCTCAATTCTCTTTCTCCTCCTCTTCCACATTATCAGTGGTGGTTTTTATGCTTTCACTGCTGAAAAGGCGATCTGGGAAGGGAAAAGGAAACTTAAGCCAAGTCCTAGAACTCAGCAGCTGGACACAAGAAAGGCCCCCGGGCTCCCTTACCCTCACCAGGAATCTCTCACTGCCCTCCAGGTCCTGGCTGCACTGAGGGGAGCTGCGGGCACAGCGCCCTGCCAGGACCTTCCCCGAAGCCCAGGAGGGTTGGGGCAGGGCCGGGCTGTCGGTGACACCGGGCCAGCCTGCAGGGGACACTCTGGGAGCGCTGCTGTCCCTAAGCTGGGCACGGCCGGAGCTGGGAGCGCAGCTGAAGCAATCCTGGACCTCCACCGAGATTTTAATTCAATACTTGCAAGGAAATGGGTGCTGTGGGAATTCTAGGGTGCTGCTGACGTGCAGAAGAGGAGAGTGGGTTTTTTTCCCATTTTTGGGTGCAGAGGTGTGAACAACAAGTACCTTCACGTGAGGAAATCATTCCATCTTCGTGGCCTTTGTTCAGTTCTGCAATGAAGCTTTTGCTCACGTTATCCAAGGCCTGAAAGGAAGGAAGTTCTTAACAAAAGCCCCAGAAATGCAGCTACATACCAAACATTTTCCTGTTTTCTTTTGCTGTCTGCTATCATTACCAAATCCTTTCCTACTGTAAAACTGCATTTTCCTGGCATTACCGGCTGGAGAATCCCAGCTGGGATAACAGCTACTCACAGAGGCTGCCCAGAGCTCCTCCCCTCAGCAGCCCTCTTACCGCAATGATGCCATTTTGAGCAGATTCACTGGGCACAAGCCTTGCCTTCTCCAGAGCCCTTTCAAAATTCAGGATTGCAGACCGGTAATCTTTCAATTTCACTGGAACAGACAAGGATATCAGCTGGTTTAGCCCAGGATCAGGAGAACAGCAAGAAGTAATCAAGGCAGTCTTGATCTGAGCAGTTACTTTGGCTGTTAAATCCTAGAGATGTTTTCAGACCAGCTTCTCCACCCTGAGAGCAAAACCTGTGCCCACATCTTTACCTTGTGCCTGTGCCACCAGCACGGTGGCATGGAGCTGCCACTCCACATCTCCCTCTTCTTCTGCTGACTGCAGGGACTTCTGGCCATAATCTTGGGCTACTTCAGCTTTATCCAGCTCGAGGTAGCACCGCCCAATTTCGTGGAACAGCCAGGCCTTCTCCAGGCTGGACTGGGCCAGTGGAATCTTCTCCTCCCAGCTTCGAGCAGAGTAAGACAGACAAACCTTTACCAACCCTCACTGGGTACAGTTACAACTCAACCACTGATTTGATAGCAAAGGGTTCAGGTGTGAAAATTTCCCCAGGCCTGGCTGCAGTGAGAACACACAACTGAAAAACCACAGCCTGGGTCACTCCAACCCCTGATGCCTCTGCTGCTGGGCTGTACATACGTGTTGATGGCCTGCTGGAACTTGCCAGTTCGGGCGTACACGTGGCCGATGTTGTCCAGGGCCCGGGACACGGCGTCTGTCAGAGTGCTGAGACAGGGAGACAAAGGGATTGTGGCACTGACATCCTCCTGTTCCTCACTCACTCTGCGTTTCTTCATGGTCCCCTTGGTGCTCCCCATGCCCTCAGAGAATTGTTAGGAAGTAAAGGGCACAGGTCAGGCTGAAAGTCATGAAATCAAGTTTGATTTTTCATTTTATCTACAGCTCTGGCAGCTGACCCCATGAGACACAGGGGAAATGGTTTCACTTTGCCTTTGATTATTATTAATTTTTGTGCAAATCTGGCAGCCCTTGGGAAAGTCTTTCCCTTTTCTTTGCCTCTGTTTCCCTTTGTGGGAACAACTAATGGATGATTTCTGTTTTTCAAAGCAAAGACACAAAAAGGTGTCTGCAGGCTCCTGACACCAGCCCTGATCCTGTGCTTGGACCGAGCTTTGCCCCATGCTACAGGCAGCTCCTTCTGCAATAAAGCCCTGTGGGTTTTAATTTTTTTCTTAATTATCCTCGTTCTCATCTTCAGAAGCAGCTTTGCCTACCCTTACCTTAGAGATGGAAAAGCCTGTGCGAGGAGCAGATAAATGCCATGGGAGTCATGGAATCACAGAGCGGTTTGGGTGGGAAGGGACCGTAGGGATCACCCAGCTCAAATCCCCATCACGGGGTCATTAACGCGAGTAATTAACGAGTCATTAGCGGCGTCTCCAGCGGCAGCCGCCAGAGAGCGCAGCCCGCCCGTCACCGCCGGTCCTCCACCGCACCCCGGGTGAGCGGGGTCCCAAAGCCGGCATCTCTCCCCCACTCTCCTGCTAATTCCTGCCTTTACCCGGGCTGCTCGGGGAGTGCGACCACCAGGAGAGAGGCAGCCTTTTCCTAAACCAACTTCCAAAAGGATTTTTGAAAATGAGAAACCACCACTCAGTGACATTTGAAAAGCTCAGAGCACTACTGCCAAAAAAGTTCTAAATCACTTCAAGGCACTGTTCCATGATTTCTGATATGATTTGCTACATCTAAGACTACGTTTTGCTTCATTTTATTCAGCTGGAAGAGCTGTGGGATGTGTCTGGTGCAGACAGCTAAGTGCACCTGGAAGGGACCTTTATTTCAAGCCATGCTTAATGGTCTCTATGAAAAGAAGTTTAAGACAAAATGTAGCGGAAAACTGGAGCAATTTCAACCCTGATCTTCCTGAGAAGAAAGTACCTGCTCAAGATTAAAGTGCTGAAACTGGGACTTGTGTTCTTTTGCTTTGCTACAGAAGAGGTTTTGATGTGCCCTGTGCTGTGGGTCCTTAAAAATCTGCTTCAGGTTCCTTATTTTGAAATAGTGAAGATAAAAAGTTACCACAGACCCTAATACTTGTGCAGAGCTGAATGTGTAACCCTTTTAAACCTCCCAGGTGAGAATTCCTTTACCTAATGCTAAAACGCCCCCAGAGAGGCATTTTCCCCTTTCTCCACCCACCTGAACTTCTCAGAACTTACTTCTGCCTGGCACAATCCAGATCCATCTTATGGCTGTGCAAAGCTGCCTCCATCTGCCCCATTGCCAACTGTGCATCCCCAATGTGGCTGTGGAGGTTCCCAATCAGCTCATTCTTGTTGGGAACTTCATCCTCTGACCACGCTTGTATCTTTTTCAGCAGACGCTCAGCTTTCCTGCAGCTTTCCTCAGCGGAACCTCTGGCCAGCACTGGGGACAGGGAGCAGAGTTTGACACTGGGGTGTGACACAGAGACATGGAGAAGCTGTGAATTCCCCATCCCTGAAGGTGTTCCAGACCAGGCTGGATGGGGCTTGGAGCAACCTGGGACAGTGGAAGGTGTCCCTACCCATGGAGGGGGGAACAGGATGAACTTCAAGGTCCCTTCCAACCCAAACCATCTTGAGATTCTGCTACTCGGGAACTGAGACCTGGTGAAGCGGCTAACCCTCAGCCAAAGCTCAGGAACAGACCTCCCCACAACAGTGGGAAGCACTCAGCTTCCAGCCAGGAACCTACTCAGCTCAATGTCCTCCACCTCCTTTGCGATGGCTCTGGCGATGTCGGGCGGTTTCTGTTTCTTGTCGCGCGCGCGGCCCTGCCGCAGGACCTTGCGCTCGTACAGCCGCGCGTACATCGGCTTCTGCTGCTGCCAGAAGTCCCGCCGCTGGTTCAGGTAGGAGATGCCACCCAAAACCAGGTCCATGACTTTGACCCCCTGCCTTGTGCTGCTCTGCATCAAGTCTGGGAATAAGATAAGGTAGAACCCAGGTGAGAATCAGCAGATCTGAGCTGCAGCTCAGTGGGGAATTGATTTGGAATGTTTTTCTGTTCTGACACAGAGAGTCCTGGATATGGAAGTGTCCCCTGCTCCTCAGAGCTGAGGTGATGGGGGAGCTAACAAGAAACTCTGTGGCATTCACATTTTCTGAAAAATTCCCTTCAATCAGGATTTTTCTCCTGGGAAGCTGAGAAGCCCTCAGAGAAAAAGGGAAACAATTATTATCTCACTTAATTCTCCTGTGTTTTGCTTGTCTGGAATGTGTTTGGAGATTGTTCACCCACAGGTGATTGTTTCATTAGTCTCTGGTGTGAGTTGTTTTCACTCTTTGGCCAATCAGTGCCAAGCTGTGACTCTGGAAAGAGTCACGAGTTTTCATTATTATCTTTCTAGCATTGTATAAGTATCCTTTCTGTATTCTTTAGTATAGTATAGCATTCTTTAATATAATACCATAAAATAATAAATTAGCCTTCTGAGAACATGGAGTCAGATTCATCATTCCTTCCTTCATCAGGGCACCTTGCAAATACAATAAACTCTGCTGCCCATGTGGTTCAGTGAGCTGAGCTGGTGTTCCAGCCTCATATCTGCTGCCTTCTCTGCTGATCAGAGCCAAAAAGGGGCCCAGTAAGTGGGGCCAGCTGTGCTGAGCACCTGTGCTCTGGGACAGAACATCTGCATGGCACATCTGTATTGACAGGGCACTTTGAACAGTGCTGTGGATCAGGCAGATGGAAACTGAGAGGGCTTTTACCTGCCTTCAAACCAGACTGCTCACTGTGTAATTAGTGCTGGCAACACTGTAAAACCTGTGAGCAAACCAAACCTTAATCACTTCTCTATTTCTGGGTGAAAAGTTCCCTACAAATATGATTAAAGGAGCATCCTCTTTGTGCCTTTTTCTAAAATAAGCTACTTCTCCAATTCCTACATCTTGGTCTTAACAGCATTTATAACAAACCCACAGAGGAGTCACAGCTCCATGAGCAGACACCTGCCTGTGTCCCCCCCACTGTGAGCTCTGGTATAAGTAAGAGTCAAGGGATTTAAAAGAAGAAAAGAAATAAAGAAGAATAAAAAAGGGATGAAAGAAAAATAGAATCTGCTGAGAAGGAGAAACACCTTCATCCTTGAGCAACTTCTCCAGATATGCCTTGTCAGCATAAAGCTGCCCCAGAAGCTGTTGCTCTGTTTTTGGACTCTGCTTCTTCGTCTGTTTTTGATCCTTTTGGTCCTTTGGTTTGTTTTGCTGTTTTTGCTTGTTACTTTTGCTCTGGAGCTAGAAAAAAACAAAAGGAGGTGGGGGACATCAGTGGGGAACACTGGAATGAGCAGAATTCTGTTTATACTCCATTTAACACAACTTATTTTTTAAATAAAAGCAAAAAGTGTCTCACCAGCTTTGGCCATGAGCAACTGAAATTCTGCAGCCAACTGAGCTCCCTGGGGACCACAAGGGTGTTACAGAAAGAGTAAGAACTAGTTCTGGCCTCTCAGAGGAGCAACACTACTGCAATGGATCACCCAAAAGTGAAGCAATAAAGAAAGTGTCCATTATCAAAGCTGTGACCCTTAAACATCAGGTAAACCCAAAGTCAATATTGGAGCTCACTGTACCCTCTTTGACCCCTGGGCTGTTACTCATTAGATGGGTGGCTGGCAACACCCCCAGACATGGGCTGGAGGAGAAATTCCAGGTTTTGTTCCTGCATGGAGGCTCTTCCTGCCCTTCTGCCTCCCCCTTTAAATTCTGGGTGGCTTGAGCCAGACCTGCATTAGAAGCAGGTGACAAACACCCCCATGACAGGCCAGTGTGTTTTAAAGCTCCCTTCAGCAGGCCCACTGCTGCCACAGCCACATCCCTGAGGGGACTGTCACTCCTCTGGTGCCCATTTCAGCGTTACAGCAACTCCAGAAGCTTCTCCAGCCAGAGCCCTGTGCTGTACCTCTGCCTGCCTGCTCACAAAGCACAGCTCCTCCTTGGTCTCCAGCTTCACCGAGGATGGATCTGCAGACACAGAGGATCTGTGTTAGTGCTGCACAGCAGCCATGCAGGCTGCTGTCAGTGAAATGCCCATAAAGGTGCCAAGCCCAAAATGTTCCGTTTCAACCACTTTTCTCATCTTTCCCATGGAATAAGGGGTGTTGGTGTGTTCTGGGAGCAGAGAATGCCACCAGCTCCTCTTGGGATTTCAATTCATACAGCATCAGGGGTGAATATTGCATTCACTGTTGCAATATTCCTACAGATAGGGCACATCCTGCATGGAAACTGAAGGAGAAGGATGCAGGTTCTTCTGGGGGATCACAGCTGGAACACAAAATGGAAGGAAAGGTATTTTAAAGGTTTGGGCATTGATTAGGGCAAAAGGCCCATTGTGTTTACCACCATCTGTCTGCACCCTGGGAAGGAAGAGTGAGGAACAGCTCTTTGTTTGGTCTGAGGGAAGGACAGAGCTGCCAAGGCTGCTGCAGAATTCCCTTCAGCAGCACAAACACAGGGGGCTCACAGGGGCAGGTGTTCCCATCCACCCAGGGAAGCAGCTTGGGATGTGCCCTGTTAATGTGTGTGCATTTCCCAAATGTTCAAACATCCACGTGTTTCCATGCTTCCCTGCATCTCACAGCTATTGAGTGACTGAAAATATTTTTAGTTATTTATCAGTTGAATAGTAGTTATATTAGTTTAGTTATGCTTAGGTAAATATCAGTTTTCTATTTTTTTAAATACATTTTTGTGCCTGCAGCCCAGGGGGTCCAAAGGTGGTTAGAGCTCTTGGCTCAGGATATTGAGCTGGGAAGATTTCAGCTGGAGCTGTGATGATATCTGAGCATTGTGCTAAGCTCAGGAAGCAGCAGGAATGGAGGAGAGCAAGCCAGATCTGGAAACCTTCCCTGTTTTTTTAAACAACTCTCCCATCTGAAAGCGCTGCAGGCTCTGGTGCCACTGGCACCTGTCAAACCCTGGCACTGGGGGAGGGCTGCAGTTTTGAAATTTTGGGAGAGGGCGGCCCTGGCCTACCTGGGAATGTGTGTAGGGTGTGAGTGGGGTGTGCCAGGAGCTGGGCAGGGACAGGCTCCAACCCACCCCACAGGTTTGGCAGCCCCAGAGGAGCCCTGCACACGTGTTACACTCACATGGCAGAGGTGGCAGCCCCAGGTGAGGTGTGCCTGTGCCCACACTGGGACACGTCCTGTCCCTGCCTGCTGGCAGGGCTGAGAGACAAACTAAGTGAAAAGGGATGAGTTTTCTGTTTGCTTTAAACCCCACGAGGTCCTTGGCCTTTCCTGTCTCTCCAGGACCTGCTCAGTGATCTGAGCCAGGAATGGTGAAAGCAGAGCTCGTTACAAGAGTCAACAGTTTCACTGCTCTTTTGCAATGAAATTTGGAGGAGAGTCAGGATTTCAGGAGGCCAGTCTGAGGTAGCATGGCACATTGCATTCCAAGCTTTGAATACAGGGATAAAGGTCTCAAAATGGATTCTGTCATTAGGGCTGGAGGTAGATCACAGAATAATGGAATCCCAGAATGGTTTAGGTTGGAAGGGACTTGAGAGCTCATTCCATCCCCTGGAATTGCACCTCCCAAGGGCAGGGACACCTTCCACTACCCCAGGGTGCTCCAGGCCTCATCCAACCTGGCCTTGGACACTTCCAGGGGTGGGGCAGCCAAAGCTTCTCTGGGCAACCTGTGCCAGGGCCTCCCCACCCTCACAGGGAAGAACTTCTCCCCAAGATCCCATGCAACCCTGCCCTCTGGCAGTGGGAAGCCATTCCCCCTTGTCCTGGCACTCCAGGTGTTTGTAAAAAGTGTCTCCAACTTCCTTGTCAGCTCCCCTCATGTGGGAGGCCACGAGCAGGTCACGGATTAGATGAGCTGCTCTGGTCTGTATCCTCTGGAAAGTTTCCACGATGATTTTGGAAAATGGAGCCTCAGGATTTACCTACAGAACTAAAGGGATCAGGCACTGTGTATGATCAGCATTCAGGGGAGAAAGAAAGAACAAAAGAAAAAAAAAAGGAGAGGGGTTGGCTCTTTGTGCTGCTTCCTGGTGCTTCTGGATTCATCTGCCACAAAGAACAAGAGCCCAGAAGCAGGGAGGCTCTGCTGTGGGGCTCCTGGGTCACTTGCAGAGCTGATTTGCCATCAGCTGTACCCTGAACAGCCTTGTCCAGGCCCATGGGAGCCAGAAAGTGACACTTCTTACTCCCAATGCAGTTGATAATGGCCTCCTCAGCCTTGTTGATGCCCAGCTGGAACTTGTGCAGGTCAGGGCGGAGCCTTCGGCCTCGGTGGTAAAACACCAGAGCAAACTCAAAGTCCCCCATGGCATACAGGGCCTCTGCTTTCTGGTAAAGCCCCTAAAATAACATTTGGGAGAAGAAATTCATAAAATGAGGGAAATTTTGATGGATCTCAAGTAACTCCTGTCACCAGTGCAAACTCAAAATCCCCCATGGCATACAGGGTCTCTGCTTTCTGGCAAAGCCCCTAAAATGACATTTGGGGGAAGAAATTCATAAAATGAGGGAAATTTTGATGGATCTCAAGTAAATCCTGTCAGGCACGTGTGAGAGCCCAGAGCTGTCACAGTTTGCATACATTAAACCCCAGATGTGGAGGTGCCTGAGCACCCCAACAGCTCTGAGAGCAGCAGAAATCTCAGGAGGGTTTGGAGTTTCCTCAGAGCTCTGCCTCAGAGCCTGCAGGGTCTCACAGATCACCTCCCTCCTGCTGGTTACCTCATGGAACGTATTGTCAATTTCGAGCGAGGCTTCAGCATCTTTCAAGGAGTTTTCTGTGTCTCCAAGCTTCAGAAAACACCTGGAGCGGGTGATAAGGCAGTGCTTGTCTCCTGCTCTCAGCTTCAGCGCCTGGAACCGCAGACATGGACACGTCACCAGTGCTGGCTCAACACCACAAACACACAGGTGTAGCTACGGTATTTTATGAAAAATCCTTTGCTAGGATTTTTCTCCTATTCCAGCTGAGGAGCCTCAGAAAAGAAATGTAAACAATTAACTATCTGCTGCTGTGGAATGAAGCAGGTGCATCTGTGATTGGTGTTTTTAATTAATAGCCAATCACACTCAGCTGGCTCGGACTCTCTGGGAGTCAGGAGCCTTTGTTATCATTCCATTCTTGTTCTTTCCAGCCTTCTGATAAACCCTTTTCTCTCCATTCTTTTAGTATAGTTTGAATACAGCATTTTAATATAATATATATCATAATGTAATAAATCAGCCTTCTGAAACATGGAGTCAAGGTTCTCGTCCCGGGAGTCCCCGTGGGATCAACGTGCGGGTGATGCCACAGTTCCCACGTGGATTTTGATGACGGATGAGGAGAAAACTAAAGGATTTTACTGAACAGTTTTGAAGACACGTCCCTCCGTGTCCCCCCCTCTTGCCGCGGGTCCCCGCCTGAACCGAACCGGGTCCCGCCGCCGCGGCCCCCCCCGAGGCCCCTCCCGCCGTGCGCATCTCGGTGGCCCCGGACTGCGGCGCCCTCACGTCATTGAAGCAGCTCAGAGCCTTGTCGTGCTGGCCGCGCCGGCTCAGGGTTGTCCCCTCGGTCATGAGGCTCCCGAAGGAGACGACGGGCAGGTCATCGTCCGCCATGGCTGCGCCGCGGCGCCGTTGCCAAGCAACGGTTACCGGGTAACGCCCGCTTCCGGTGGGCTGCCCCGCCCCGGAAGTGACGGGGCGCGCCCCGCCGCTGCCCACGTGCGGCGCCGGTGTGCCGGGCGGCCCCGGCCGCGCTCCGGTGCTCGCTGTGCTCTGACCCGGCCCGGCTCCGTGCCCGTGGGGTTCTGCGCTTCCACGCGCGTTCCGCGGCCGGGAGGGGCGGGAGCGCGGCCGGTGCCACGGCGGCGGCGGAACACCGGGCAGAGCCGGTTCCTCTGGCCCGGCGGGCGCTGGCCCGTGCGTTCCGCAGGGGCAACACGAGGGCAGCGCTGCACGTCGGTTACACCGCCCTGCAGCCGGTTATTCGGTACTCGGGAATGCTGTGGGACAGGGAGGCTCGGTGCCCGCCGCTGGCCCCGGTACCGGATTCGCCGCTCAGGGCTGCGATCCTGGCCGGGTAAACGGCGAACGCTGCGGGTTCACTCCCATCGGCACTCCGGCCCTGACTTTATTTTGGCGCTGGTCCGGACTCTCCGCCAAGATTGCGCTTGAAACACTTTGTCCCTGCCAAGTGACTCAGACCAGGCCGGGGGGAGGCGGGCGGCGCCCGTCCCGCTCGGTACCGGCGACATTTAACGTCACCGCGGGGCGCTGCCCGGGGCTTGGCCCCGGCCCAGCGGCGCTGGCCGGCCCCGCTGGGGCGGGAGGCGGGCTGGGGGTCACGCCAGGGTGGGGAGACACTCGGGAGTGGGCGGCCGGGCTGACACGCCCCGTCCCCGGGGAACCGGGCCGGCGATTTCAGGCAGATGAAGCGCTCGGGAGCTGCTTTGCCGGGAGATTCCCCCCCTCCACCGGCACCGCCGGGTGTGGAACGCCGCCCCCAGCAACGCTGTGTTCGTGAGGGCTGTGGCAGTGTGTGCCCAGCCCGGTGACACTGCCGCCGCACCGGGACAAGGCGCGCCCGGTGCTCCCTCAGCCCTTAGTCACGGGGAAAAGCGAGCGTGGGGTGGGGGTTCCCAGGCAGCGGCGGAGCCGTGGGGCTGTCCCGACAGGCTGTGAGCAAACGGAGCGGCGCACAGGCAGCACGCTCCCGGTGCTGCGGGAGGCACCGGTGACCGGGCTCTGGCAATGCCGCCGCTGCCCCGTGGGTACCGCCGGGCACAGCACGCCCGTGGGAGGTTTCTCGGCACCTCCCGCCGCCGGTACCGCTGGCCGGTGGGCCTGTTGACGTCATCGTGGCCGGTGACGTCAGCGGCGGCGGGCCCGGCGTGGGGGGTCACGGCCGCGGTCTCCGCCGAGGGCGTGGCGATGGTGCCGGAACTACGACTCCCACAAGGCTACGCGGCCGCACCCCACCGGCGGCGGCCAATGGCTGCGCGGCGGGCGCTCAGGCAACGCGCACGTGGTAGCGGCGTTGGCCAATGGGCGGCGGCGGCGGCCGTAGCCCGATGGGCCGGGGAGGCCGCGCTCCGCGAACAAAAGGCGGCGGCGGCGGCGCGAGCGGGGCCGGAGCGGCAGCGGAGCGGGGCGGGAGCGGGGCCCAGGTGAGTGCCGGGGCGGCTGCAGCGCCGGCGCCTCGCACGGCCTCTCTGCCGGCGGCGCCCACGCGTCCGGGGCGGGAGCCGCGCCGGTTGTGGCCGGCCGCGGCCCCCATGGCGGGCGAGCGCCGGGAGCGGCCCGCAGCCTGAGGGAGCGGCCGGGCTCGCTCGAGTGGCGGGTGTGCCGGGGCGGTGCGGATGGAGCCCCTCGCTGCCGACCGCGCGGGGGCTCCGGGCAGCGGTGCTGATGGCCGGGGCGGCTCTGGGGCACGGGCGGTGTGCGGCGGTCCCGGCGCAGGGATTACCCCGGGGACGGCAAAGGCTCCGGCTTTACGCGTTTTGTTTCCCCCTGGTGCGAGGGGGCTTTGGCCAAAGCGCTTTCCTCGGTGCTATGAGGAAAATCCTGGAGGAGCAGCCCCGTGTCGGGATCGCGCCGTTCCTGTACGAGCGTGCACAGCCCGTGCGTCCCTCCCCTGCCGGGACGGCCGGCTGGGTTCCAGCTGTCCTGTTTGCTGCTTGCAAACACCTCCTGTTTGCCTTGCTGCTTTCGAAATTCTCATCCTGCTCTGCAGACTCTCCCTTCTCTGTGTTGGACAGTTTGTTGTCTGCAGGCTGAAAACTGAGCTGCGCCCTGACTAGCCTGTTTTTGGATGCCTGTATTCTTTCTGATCCCTAAGCAGGTTTGGAGCTCAGAGTATCAGCTCTGCGCTCCGGTGCTGCTGCCCAAACCCTCTTGGGTGTCCTGTGAGACTCTGCAGCTCTCTCCAGGTATCAGGGCTCTTCCCATGCTTCCAGCACTGCCTGAAGTGGTTCCCAAACAAGGACAGCCACAGTTGGAAGTCCTGCCCAGCCATGGTGGCCAGGGAGCCCTTTACTGCTGTTCACTGTGCATGTGATTTAAGGAATAAGCTTGTTAAGGAGCCCTGAGGGTGCAGAAGAAGATGATCTTTAATGACAGGATTCACAAATTCCCCCTTGTGGCACTGGGTGCCCACCGGGTCTGTGTTAGCCACATGTAACCAGTCCATGGTCTGTGCTCCTCCCTGGCTGCCGTGTTTCTCTCAGATTGTGTGTGCAGGAGCCTCCCCCAGAGCTGGGCATGCAGCACCTGTTTGCATCACCCCACACAGCATTTCCCAACCACAGCTGGGGGACCATGACCTCATGTTGGCTGCAGCTCTGAGCCCTCACCATCCTCTGATGAAACACACGGGTCTGCCAGGTGGGAGCTGATGTAATTTTTCATGCTGCCATGGGCTGAAAATACTGGCTTGGCTTGAACTGTGTTAATAAATTACCCAGAAAGGAGGGGCTGCTTTATGGTGTGGGTTTGTTGACACAGTTCTGGGGAGAGTGGGTGTCAAGCCTTCCCTGGAGAAGGAGTCCTTTCCTCCTGGTCTGAAGGGTTGTTCTGGTGCAACTGGAGCACAGTACCAATCTGGATCTCAGAGAATTCCATGTGTGAGCACCACATTCTGTGTGAACACAGACTGGTGAAGCTGAGTTACACCTCTTCTTCTGGTTAGAAGAAAAACAAACAAAATCAATGTCTGTAATACTTTTTCTCCCCTCACAGAGCAGACCGTGTCACAGTGAGCAGTGCCACATCCCTCATCTCCTGGGAGTCAGGGAGACTCCACCTGAGTTCTGTGACAGGAATGCCTCCCTGTTTCTCCATCTGTGTTTCCTTTGGATTTTTTGGGTGCACCCTTCAGCTTGTTGCTGATATATTGGAGCAGATATACCAGTTGTGTCACAGCAAACACAACATCCAGCTCGAGGGCTCTTGCCTGCCTTGCCACCATCCTGCTGATTTTCTTTGTCAATACACTCAGGAAACTTTCCCCAAGCATCAACTTATTTGCATCTATTTGGCAGGTGATGTTTTGAGGGAATAAGTGCTGCTGAGCCCCTGAAAATGTGATTTAATCCGTGTCACTTACTTGCTAGCAAAAGCTGGAATTCAGCTCTTTTTGAATCAGTGAGTATGGATGATGAGAGA
The DNA here is from genome assembly GCF_017590055.1 of Onychostruthus taczanowskii. Taxonomy (NCBI): domain Eukaryota; kingdom Metazoa; phylum Chordata; class Aves; order Passeriformes; family Passeridae; genus Onychostruthus; species Onychostruthus taczanowskii. The sequence continues at coordinate 1,979,285 of NW_024507105.1, read as the reverse complement.
AATGTCTCCGAGGTGTTGCAGGGAAGCTGTTGGTGTTGGAGCCTCATTTAATGAATACAAATCGTTCATGGAAATCTGTGGCACTTGTCCTGCTGACATGAATCTGCCCCTGTGTGTGGTGGGTGCAAGGTCTGGGGCTTGAAATGCTGCGAAAATTGCAGATCAGTCTTGGCTAATGAGTGCTGAACAGAGCAGTGGAAGAGAACGTTGTTATCCCTCCCACAGCTTGTTCTGGGCAGAGAAAAGGAAATTTTCCCTGAGTTTACCCTCAGAGGTGCAGCCTCTGCTCTCCCCAGCACTGCAGGTGCTAACATGACTGAAAATAAGATTAATTCTGACAGATGAGAGTTTGAACCTGTCTCATTCCTGGGAAACTGAGGAGATTCAGTTCCTCTGCCTCTGTAGTGACCCTGCTTGGTGTTAGCAGAGCAGATGCAGTGAGTTAATGGACCTGCACGAGCACACACAGCCAGGAATTGCTGATGCCCTATGGATTATTTTCCTGCTGATCTCTTAGCTTAACAGTTCAGCAGACTGAAGCAATTGCTTTGTACTCCCTGTCCCACGAGAAAGGCAGGGTTAGAACAGTGGAAAAACTGAGTGAGGGGTGTGATTAAAGACTTGCTAATGTTTAGGAGATGTGAAACTCTGGCAGATAAGGTCAGAACAGCCTCATTCCTGCTGTTCTGTTGCCATGACACAAGGGTGTTATTTTTCATCTGCTGCTATTGTAAGAATTTTGTAGTTTCCTTTCTTTACCCCAGTAGTGTTACTGCAAAAATGAGGTGATGAAGTTGTGAGGGAAACCAAAGGAGCAGCAGAATGGAGCAACATAAAAAAGACCAGAAATGGTTCTGGAAAGGGAACAGCTCTGCTTTGTGACCCTCAGGTTTAGGGAATCCCATGCATATCACTTGTTCCCACGGAGGTTTTTTTACAGGACTGTTTTTAATAAGACCTGAGGGACAGCCTAGCTCCAGTGTCCTGCAATTGCAGGGTATTCATTGGCACAGCCAGCATCGGCCTGAGCGGTTTAATTTGTAATTGTGGACTGAAGTTCTGCAGTGCTGTTCAGAGGCTCTGTGATGCCCTGGAGAAATGACAAATAGGTTTCTTAAAGAAATATGTTTACCATTTTCTTTTAGCCATCTGCTTCTGCTGCAGTGAGATGTGACACTGTTTCTGTGGGACAGGCCCTGAGCAGATTGTGGAATTGATGGATTTTGAAGGGGTTTGAAGCAGGAATATTGCAGCTCCCTCTCAGGCAGAACAAATGGTGCCTGCAGGTATTGTGGGAGCAGGTTTGCTCTCAGAAATAGCTCTGCCTAAAGTACAAATTCCAGTGGAAAGTTTTGGGCTCTGCAGTACAGATGAGGTGTGTGTGTGGCTGGGCAGTGCTGTGGTGCCTGTGGGACCGTGTCTGTGTGTGCCTGCAGGATTGGTTTGGGGTTTGGTGTCCTCTGGCTGCTCACAAGAGCTCCTCTCTTGTCAGGCCACCTTGGGGCTAATAAACTAACAGAGCTGTTTCAGTAGGCAGCTGGGGCAGGTGTTCCTAGTGGCAGGAGGGGGGGTTGAGTCTGATGAAAGATGGGGTGCTGCAGAAACATTGCCAGATGCTGTTTTGAAATGGGATTAAATTGGAAGCTGTGCTGCAATCCTGTTCGGGTTTTACATCAGAACTCTTTGAAAGTGGGACTGCACTTTTGTCTTTTGCCTTTGCTGTAGCTTTGTGATTTTTAACCCTGGAATTGCATTTGACAAGATGGCACTGGCAAAGTTGACTGCTGGTCCTTAAGCACAGTTATCAGCTTCCAGTAATAGCACTTAGTCTGACCTGGTTGGTTTTGGAAGCTCAGGGAATGCAACCTGCCTTCTACTATGGAGTAGGAGTTGGGATGGACCCACCTCCTCCTTTCTGCTCTAGGGAGAAAAGTTCTTTATTTTAATTATGGCTAGTTAATCGCTGCCTATTCTGTGTTTGCTTATAGGATGAATAGCCCAGCTGATTACTAATGGTTGTTACCCAGAGGGCAGCACAAGAAATAACTGGAATTTGTTAACTGTTTCCCTCTGCAGTGGGGTATGTGTTTTGTGAGGGCAGGTAGTCTCACTGAGCAGTTCTAGTACTTGGCTGTCCAGGTGCTCAGGTGGAATCTGAATTCCTCTTTTTTGTGTTGGTGCACCTCTGCTTTGCAGCTCTCCCAGAATCCATCCCAAGGGTGCTTTTGCTTGCTGCCACACTGGCAGTGCTTGGGAGACAGTGATGTGACCCCAGTCACTTAAAATGCAGGAGGAGCTGCTGCTTGAGCCTCCCTGTCAGCAGTCTGACCCCCAGACACAGCAAACCTGCTGGCTGGTCACAGCACTCGGCTCTGGTGTGTGACACATGCAGACAGGGTCACTGGGAAGAAGTATTATTTTAAATAAGTGTTTATGGCAGCTAAAAATAAATGGATCTTTGACGCCTTACCAAAAAGAGTAGTTGCACTCTTGAGGCCAGAAATCATTTGCTTACATCAGTTTGGAATATACTCGAAAAGAAAAGAAAACCATCCATAGGAAAGGGATTAAATTTGGAATTTTTCTTAAAAAGATCAACCCCAAAACGAAAACAAACTGTCTAAACTTCATCTTTGTTGTTGTCTTGAGCGTCTTATTCTCTCAGATGTAAAGCTCTTTCCAAGAAATCTGGTTCTGAAACAAGAAAAAACAGTGATGTAAACCTATTCTAGTTTTGGTAATCCTGGCAGTGTTTTCTTTTCCCTTTAGAAAAGGGATGGGGATTGCTGACATGCCCACAGTCAGGCTTGGCTGGGGATATGGGATACCTTAGAGAAGTGAGTGGGAGGGAGGGGATCCCTCCCTGGAAATGCACCAGGAAAAGGGCTAGGTGGGTTACACCAGGAGCAGTCCTGGGGTGCTGCCCTGGATGTGAGGGGATGCTCCAAGCTGTGGGTTTGGGAAAGGCTTGGTGGTGGCTGGGACAAGCTGCAGGGATTCTGCAGACAGGGCTGGATGAAAGCCAGCCCAGTGTGCATGGCAGGGGAGGGAAGGGGTAGAAGTTTTAAGCAAAGTGAGTAGTTCTTGCTTATTTTGGGGAGTTTTATGATCTTACATGTAATTGGTTTGCCTTGGGTTTGTGTTGAGCTGAGTGATGCTCAGTTCTTTGCCAGAACAGGGCTCTGTTCCTCATGGATTTTTGTTTTTTTTCCCCATCCAGACTAGGTAGCCATGTCAGCCAAAGCCATCTCTGAGCAGACAGGGAAGGAGTTCTTGTACAAATACATCTGCACGTCCTCTGCCATCCAGAACCGCTTCAAGTATGCCCGGGTCACGCCAGCCACGGACTGGGCACGGCTCACCCAGGACCACCCCTGGCTCCTGAGCGAGGTAAGGACAGCAGGACTGCCTTCCTGCAGCCCCTGAGCACTGCTCCAGAGCCTTCCTGAAGGAGCAGTCGCTGCTGCTGCTGCTACTCCCAAGCCTGATGAAACAACAAATCTTTCTGCAAGGCTCGGTATCACTTCATGGGGGCTGATTATTCCTTTAGGAGTTTGAAGTACAGGAGCAGAGAGAGCTGTGAAGCAGTTGCTCATAACTGCACAGAAGGTGAAGGAGGTTGATTCAGGCAGAGATGTCAAAGCCTTGCTCTCTGAAATGGGGGAGTACTCTCCCCATGTCAAGTTAGGACACTGCTTAGTTTTTTTGAATCCAAGCAAAATGTCAGGGAAAACTTCCTTCATAAAATTTTTCAGTGCAAAATCATTTATCTCTGTGTTTCATATCCTCACACTTTCTGTAGAGAAAACATACCCAGAGCTCTTTTTTATTAGCTGTCCAAGCTGGCTCTTTTCCAGTGGTTAATTATATTAAGTCATTGGCTGGAGAATGTGAATGTCTCATAGTCCTTGACTGACTGACTGATAGAAGCCCTGCACTAATTAGATGTTCCATGCTCAAGTGCCTGAATGAACTGCAGGAGGAGATCAGCAGTGCTTCTGAAAGCCTTGCAGGAAGGCAGAAAGGGAGCAAGGTTGCTCTTGGGCCTTTAGGACAGGTTCTGTAAGGCTGGAAAGGGCTTCAGGTCCAACAGCAAGACCATGCTCAGTGTCCTTTCCTGCAGCACAGTGTGTTCTGACTCTTAAGTTACTGAAGTTCCAGGACATGTCAGTGGTACAGGAAAATGACACCCAGTTCTAGTTTGGTTCTTTAAAAGGATATTTGCAAGCTAGAGATGTATGTAACCCAGGAGCAGCTACCCATGGGTATCTTGTCAAGAGGCACAGTCAGCTGGCTGAAATGTGCATGACCCTGGCTTTTTTTTTTTTGCTTTTTTTTTTTTTTTGTGAGCGACTGTCTGTGTCTGTCATGACTTTTATTGGGTTTTTCATCAAAAAAAGAACAAGCTGTCACCTCAGCCTCCGATGCCTGCTTACAGCTGAGTAGAAACAAGACAGCTTTTCTCAAAGTACAGCATAAGAAAACCCAAACTTGCAGGCATATTGTACCAGGAGCTGGATTTGCCAAGAATAAAGGAATTTTACAAGGATGGATGCTGTGCAGAACTGATTTAACTTTTTACTTCACTATTTGCAGAGAACCACTCGACCAAAGTCACTTTCTAATGCTTTTTCCTTTGAATCTCTTGCCCAACCTCTGCAGCGTTTAGTGGTGAAGCCAGACCAGCTCATTAAGAGACGTGGGAAGCTTGGACTGGTTGGGATTAACCTCACTCTGGATCAGGTGAAGGCTTGGCTCAAGCAACGCCTGGGCCAGGAAACCACGGTGAGTTCTTCACTTTTGTTCCCAGGACAGGAAAAAAAGCTGTAAAATCCCTGGTTCTCTCCTGCAGCCAGCCCCTGTGTTTTGGCTGATGACTGAGTGTTACTTCAGGCCTTTATTTTAACTCAGTGCTGAAATATGGGTCTCCTCAAGCCAGGTCTCACAAGCTCTTGGAGATGTATTTCACACCCAAGATAGCTCAGCTACCTCAGAAGGCATAAAATCAGCAGGATGGCTTCTGTGGTAGTGTTGGAAACAAAAAGGTTTTAATAAAAGGCAAAATAACAAAACTCTTTACAGAGAAAAACTGAGCCAGGTGCCAGAGGTTCTTGCTCCTGGTAAAACACCTCACAAAAGCCATTAGTTTTTGTTCTTTTCTTTTTCTAGTAAATTGCTCAGGCTGGACTTTTTGGCTTCCATCCAATTAGCTATCCTGAAGTTTGAGGTCAAGTCCCCCAGATCCTATGAGATGCCTTTTCACCTAATTGAGGAGAGAAACTTCTGGGCTTATTTCCTTTATAAGGGGACAAAGGATAGTTTTGTCACTCCATCAACAAGGGGCACATTCCTATACAGTGCTACCACGTATTATTTATTTTCCTGGGAATGACAGTGCAGAGCTAATGATAATGAAGTGCCTGCCATCCCTGCTGCTGCGTGTTGGGAGCTGATGGAGTTGTGCTGCCTCAAGGAATTTATGGTTTTGGCCCTGCTGAGATTGATTTGGCTCTGAGCCTGTGCAGCAGGAATTGGGAAACAGCAGGAGCAGCACTGTGAGTGCTCCCTGTTGGGAAAACCATGGGTGTGGAAATTACTCCTTTAGCACAACACAACAACCATATCAAAAGCAAGGTTTGGGCCACAGACTCGGGACTACTGGTGTCCTCAGAAGCAGGGAGTGTCTCCCAGTGTCTTTTGGGTTTGGATAACAGGAAATTGCCTACACAGAACAGTTCCTGCACCCATAAGAAGAGGCTAAAGGATTCTCTTGCTCTTCTGTGCTCCCTGATACCATTTCAGGCTCTGAGGCCTCTGTTCCTGCCACTAGCTCAGGAATTCCTCACTTCTGAATTTTCCACTACTCCAAGTCCTCTCCAGCCCTTGTGCCTCACTGTGCTGAGCAGGGCCCAGTGACAGAGCTGTCTGTGGGACAGGAGAGGAGAGCAGCTGTCCTGGTGTAATTCTGATACCCCTCTGTCCTGTTAGGAATGGGAAAGGTGACTGACTCCTGTAAGCAGATATCCTGGGGTGCCAGTGCTGAGTGCTGTGCTGGACAGGGAGGAGTGCAGCAGGCAGAGGGAGCAATTTTAGAGCAGTGCTGATTAACTCTCAAAGCTTTCCATGTGCTGGACAAGTGTTTATGGGTGTTTATCTTGTTTTCTGTCCCCAGATTGCTAATGCCAAGGGAGTCCTGAAGAACTTTCTGATTGAACCCTTCGTCCCTCACAAGCAGGTTAGTACACCATCAAAGCAGGCTTTTAAATCTTTTTGGGTTTGCATGCTTAGCTGGATTGGTACAGAGGAGAAAGCAGAAGTTTGGGAGTGTGCTGTTGAGCTGACAGTGTTGCTGCACACTCCAGGCAAAAACATCTTCTGTATTTCCCTACTGAAATTTTAAATAGAAAATAAATTAATACACCATCATATTCTTCATAATTTTTTAATCAGTTTGCCAATGCAATGAAAACTCCTAAGAGAATACATCATAGCAGGGGCACTATAAAACAAATAAAACTGCAATTAGAAGAAGGGCCTGCCAGACACTTCTGCACACTGATCTTTTTGTTAATTATAGTCATTGCTGAGATAATATCACTGTTTCCTTTTCCTGATTCAAATAAAAATGACTGGTGAGTCTTTCTCAGTGTCAGGGCCACTCTAGCACTGCTGCTTCTTGGGAAGCTTGACTTGGGCTCAGCCTCCCCAATCCTAGCACTGTCACAAGAGCTTTTAGGGTCACTGCTAAATCCTTGTCCCTGCTGTGTGGCACAGGAGGAAGAGTTCTATGTGTGCATCTATGCTGCCCGTGAGGGAGACTATGTGCTCTTCCACCACGAGGGGGGTGTGGATGTGGGAGATGTGGATGCCAAAGCTCAGAAGCTGCTCGTGGCAGTGGATGAGAAGCTCAATGAATCAGATGTGAAGAAGCATCTCCTGCAGCATGCACCAGCTGACAAGAAGGAGTAAGTAGAGATGCAGTTTTGGGTAGGAGCAGCCATGCAGTAGCTGCTCTCTTTTGTCTCAGTGCCACATCCCTCTATTTTCTTAACCCTGAAGCTCACCCTCCTGCCCTTCTTGCTGGTCTCCAGAATATGCCATGCATTCTGAATCCAAGCTCTGTGACCTTATCTCAGCTGCCTGTAAAACCCAAAAATAAGGTTTCCTAGTGCTGAGCCTTTACTTGGCAGCAGCACTTGTCAGCCTGCTTAGGTCTCAACCTGAGACTGGAGACATGTGCTGAATTCTGATCCTTTGTGCCAGCACAGAAGTTTCTTTTGTTTAGTGAACTGGTGATGAGATGTGGCTCTGACTGCTAATTCAGAACTTCCCTTTCCCTTGCTCTGGCCTGATCTCCAAAGTTATTCTCCTGTTCTTCCTTCTGCAGGCTTATCTGTGGATCTCAAGGCTTCTGCATCTCCCTCAATTAGGTGCCCATATCTAGTTAGCCTAATATGAGTCATGATTTTTCCAAACAAAGCTTAATCCTTGCTGACATTGTGCAGTTCTGAAGGGTGAAGGAGCCTGTCACTCCACCAGTTCACTGCAGCCTCCTCCCCATCACAGCTGAGGAAGCTCAGATCTGACAAAGATGGGTATCAGCAGGGAGGCAAAGATGTGCTTCTGTCTTATAGGGGGATAAATCAGACAGCACAGCTCTGACAGTTGTGAGCAACTGTGTCCTCAGCAGAGTTTGGTGGAGGGTAATTAAGATGAGTCATCAAGGTCTTCCTTCCCTTGAGTCATCCATCACCCAGGCTTCATCCAGAGAAGATGAATGAGAATGAAAGAAATTGATGCCAAGTAGATTTGCAGAATGCCACTAATACCAATGAACAGAGCAGGCTGTACTTAGATTTGGCTGCTTTCATTAACTTGTGTTAATTTTTTTTTCCAGCATCTTGGCCAGCTTCATCTGTGGCCTGTTCAACCTTTATGAAGATCTGTATTTTACGTACCTTGAGATCAATCCATTAGGTAATGAATATTTTGGGAAGCAGAACTGTCTGTTCTGAGCTACTGAAATGTGTTCTTGATCCTTCCTTTGCTTCTGTAATTCACAACAGCAGCAGGTGCCATGTGCAAAAGTATGGACATGGCAGTGATCTGTCTTTGAGCTGTTCATTCAGTGAATTAAAAATGAGGAAATGACAAATTCCCTTGAAGGAGATGTTAAGGCAGAACTGAAGAATATAGAAATTGCACTGTAGAACAAAATAGCCCCTGAGACAGAGCCTGGGCCATGGCCACAGTTACTGGTTAATTCCTCAGGGAACTTGCTGGGGCTGGTCAATACTGCCCAGTGCCAGGGGAAACAGCAGCCACCCGGCTTTTGCAATGATGCCTGTGTGGTACCAGCTGTTGGAGTAAATCTGTGATATGTCTCTGTACAGCCCAGAGCTAATTGTGATGTTTTTCACTGCAGTGGTGACTAAGGATGGTGTTTACATCCTGGATCTGGCTGCGAAGATTGACGCGACGGCTGACTACATCTGCAAAGTGAAGTGGGGGGATGTGGAGTTCCCCCCTCCTTTTGGCAGGGAAGCTTACCCTGAGGCAAGTGACAGCTGGAATTCCTTCTCTGTGTCCTGAATTTATCATTGCTTGTATGCCATGTATCACTGAAGGGGTGTCAGGGACAGACAGAGGTGAAACAGAGACTCCATCATCAGAAGGCATGAAAAGGCACTTTGTTATTAGAAATCCACAGTTCTTACAGAAACAGTGGTGGACCTAAGACCTGATTGGCCTTTAGGAATCTTCTCTCACTTACTGGTCAACTCCTTCTTGTAAACATCTTTGACAAACAGAGATTGCCTGCCAGGTACAGAGGTTGAGATAATAATTGTTTTAATTCTTTCTCTGAGCTTTCTCACAGCTTCCCAGGAAAATCCTGGGAAAGAGCTATGTCTCTGTTCAGAGGATATGTGATTACCATATCCATGGTGTTGCTGTTTCCAGTGGTTTTGTTGCTGTGTCTCAAGTCCCTTGGCAGTGCTGTCCATGAGTAGCTGCAGTCCTAGGATTGCTCAGAATCACACTCTGAACTGCAGTTGCTTCCCAGCTCTGTTTGGTCAGTTCTTTAATTCAAAATTGACTTATTTTCTAATGGAGGCTGATATTTATCTTTTGTCAGCTGTGTGCCAGAGCTCTGTGCCTGTGCAGAGCTTCCTTTTGTGCTTCCTGCCCACGTTGCTCCCCTCAGCATCAGTATTTTTCTCTTGGAGCAGTGGTTACTGGGAGCCCTGTGGGAGCTGACATTCCCTCAGTGTTTCAGTGACAGTTCTGAGAGCAGAGCAGCAGCTGTGTGCACATGCTGCATCCAAGGGTGAATCCAGAGAAAATAATCACCACTTCTAGAACTTAGAAGATGTTAATGCACCTATTTTTCCAAAAAGTGAGGACAATTTACAATGAGCACTTTACAATAAAGCTAGCAGTGCCTGTTCCCTCTCCAAATTTCCTGGCTCTGTACTGCTGGATGCACAAGCACTGCTGCAGACAGGTCCCAGCAGCTTCAGAGGCTGTTGGAAGTAGAACTCTCTCCTTAATTATTCTGTTACTTATTTCAAGGGTCTGTTCTTTTCTCTCCAAAAAGATTTCTGTCCTGACTTTTTCATTTGAATGATTATAATTATGCTTCAGTTGGAAGGTTTTTGTACTGTTGCCAGAAAATCCATTTAGCTGTTCCTTTCCGTGTAGCTTGCTGGATGCCAACACTCAACTCCGTTTGCTCTTAAAAGGATTAGTTCAGTTTTTGTCTCTGAATCATCCCTCTCTGAGTCCCTGGGAAGGTTGTTATGGCAGAGTCTTTGCTGGGAATGTTAATGAACTCTGATGAAGTGCTGCTCAGCAGTCTGGCACGCTGGGCTGCAGGGGCACCACATTGAGCCAAATTACAGCTCTCAGTGATTGTGTTCCTGGCTCCAGCACAGCCAGAGCGCTCACCATGGGCGAGATGATTTTTAGATTTCCTCAGGTCTCAGTCTTGGACAAGGCCAGAACAGAGTTTACAGTTCTGTTCAGATTTTGTGCCTGTTGTGTGATGGAGGGATGGCGCTGTCCCTGGCAAATGCTGAGTTTGTAGCTCTGCTGTCCCTGAGGTGTGATTGCTCTGTGTTTCCACATGCACCCAGCACTATGAACCCTTGGGATGGAAAAGGGTGCAGGAGGAAGCTGAGGTTGTGCTGCTCTCTCTGCAGGAAGCCTACATTGCTGACCTGGATGCCAAGAGCGGGGCCAGCCTGAAGCTTACAATCCTGAACCCCAAAGGCAGGATCTGGACCATGGTGGCTGGTGGTGGTGCTTCAGTGGTGTACAGGTAATGGGAGTGAGGTTTCCAGAGGAGGATTTCATGTGCTGGGAGAACATAATTGCTGCAGCCTCTGGAAAGTAGACTCTCCTAAAGCCATTTTCCTGTACTATGACTGTTTGGGATCTCTGTTCAGAGTGATGATGCTGTGCAGATATTTCACCAGGCTATGGAACATAGTGTCAGCTGTGGAATTTAGTTTTGGAAGGGTTATGGTTAGATACAATTTCTTACAGATATACAGTTCCTTTCTGGCTTACAAAGAAACAAGCTGGGTGGAGGCTGTTGAGGGTAATATGATTGTTGTAGTGGCCCCTGAGTTTGCTTCTGGGGAGCATGACAAGATTAATTGTGGCTGGCAACAAGATGAGGGCAGCTTTGTTTTCAGCAGACAGCACTGTCCCTCTGTTTAGAATCCCACTTCCCCATGGATTTGAAATACTTTAGGAACTTTATAGTGACTCAAATGATATCTAATCTCTTAAATAACTGCTTTTTGTGTACAATTTCTTACAGATATACAGTTCCTTTCTGGCTTACAAAGAAACAAGCTGGGTGGAGGCTGTTGAGGGTAATAAGATTGTTGTAGTGGCCCCTGAGTTTGCTTCTGGGGAGCATGACAAGATTAATTGTGGCTGGCAACAAGATGAGGGCAGCTTTGTTTTCAGCAGACAGCACTGTCCCTCTGTTAAGAATCCCACTTCCCCAGAGATTTGAAATACTTTAGGAACTTTATAGTGACTCAAATGATAACCTAACATCTTAAATAACTGCTTTTTGTGCTGTTAGTGACACCATTTGTGACCTGGGGGGTGTGAATGAACTGGCCAACTACGGGGAGTACTCAGGAGCCCCGAGTGAGCAGCAGACCTATGACTATGCTAAAACCATCCTCTCCCTCATGACCCGAGAGAAGCACCCAGAAGGTAAGGGAGCTGCTCAATTCCAAAGCTGTGAACCTGTCTGGCAGAAAAACCTGGATAAATCTGGGCTGTTACTATGCTTAGCCTTCCCTGGCAGAGCTTTCAATGTACTTCTGCCTTCTGAACGAATCAGGGCTGGATTTCTGTCAGCTCTTGCTTCAAAGAGAGGACTTGTGGTTTTTCATGGGGCCTGAGAGATCCTTATCAGACATTCTTGCTTGGTACAAAGCTCTTATCTTGCAGGCTCTACTAAACTCAGCTGCTTTAGGGTTGTTTTTTCTGCTAAATACAGCTGGTTACTCTGCAGCTTTGTTTCACTTGATGTCCTTAACTGCTTCCTGATCTAGGAGCACTCTGCTCTTGAAATGGCTTCACTTACCTGTGTTTGTTCCCTCAGGGAAGATCCTGATTATCGGAGGCAGCATTGCAAACTTCACCAATGTAGCAGCCACCTTCAAAGTAAGTGACCAGTCTCAAACATCAGCAAACACACAGCTGTCAGCCCCCAGCCCTTCTTCCCAGTTCCATGCTTGTCTGAGGCTCATAGTCCATCTCTTCCAGGAGTTTGAGGTGATGGGACAGGGTAAATGTCTGGCTGCCTGGGTCACCTGTCCTGTGTGTTTCTTTTAGGGCATTGTGAGAGCAATTAAGGATTACCAAGGCCCTCTGAAGGAGCATGAGGTGAGGATCTTTGTACGAAGAGGAGGCCCGAACTACCAGGAAGGGTTACGTGTCATGGGAGAAGTTGGTAAGGACCAAGCTCGTCCTTAAGTTTTATTCTTGCATCTTGTTTCTTCCACTGGCTTTCTCTGGGGGTTTCAGTCGTTGGTTTCTCTGGGTCTAGATTGAAGGCACTTGAGACAGTAATTCATGTTCAGACTCAGGTGTTTATTATTCTTATCACTACTGTGAGTTCAGCTTTTCAGTAGAAGGCACAAAATGGCCAACATCTCTTGTTACAAGGTCCTTTAAGACTAAACTATCCAATTAAGAACTGACACCTAGATTGTTTTCTCTTTTAACCCAATAACTCCCAAAGAGCCCACAATGCAGACTTTTGTGCCCAATTACAAAATGCCACCCAAACCCATGAAGAAGGAAGAAGCATGAAGAAGAAACCCAGGATGACATAATGTGCCCTCCATCTTGCTTCCATCCACAACACACTAAAAATCCCAAAACCGAAATTTCTCTCGAAGTGATACACCTACACTACTCTCTATAATCTATTTCACACTTTTGTGGATTCCAGTCTATCTTGAAGTCTAAGAAACTTTCTTCTTGCATGAGAGTCAAAGTCAGTGCTCCCCTGGGGGTCAGGGTACCCCAGAGCAGACAGAGAACTATTCCCTCGGTGCCCTGGGTTTCCACAGCTTTCTGCCGAGCTTTCCCCTGAGGATGCTGACTGCTCTTGTGTACTTCCACAGGGAAGACCACAGGGATCCCCATCCACGTGTTTGGCACGGAGACCCACATGACAGCCATCGTGGGCATGGCCCTGGGCCACCGGCCCATCCCCAACCAGCCGCCCGCCGCAGCCCACACCGCCAACTTCCTCCTGAACGCCAGTGGCAGCCCCTCGGTGAGCTCCCTCCCTCTGAAAGGGGACAGGGTGAGGAGCCTTGAAGGTAGTGCCTGTCCAAACAGGCTGCAAAGGCATTTTGGCCACTAGTGTATTGGTAGGATGGTTTAGGGAAACAAACGTGGCTCTGCTGGTGCGGTTTATCCAGAGAGGACACCCCAATGCCCATCTCACTCGTGCAGAAAATGTGGCCTCTCAAAGCTGGCAGTGGGAGTGTTGAACCTAGTGGGTCATTCAATTTTCTGTTGCTTGACTGGAAACTCATTTTCTTTGGTTTTATTTGTAGTAGACCAGTATTGTATTTGCGGGGTGCTCCATGGCAGGAAGGATCAATGAATCTGACTCCATGTTCTCAGAAGGCTAATTTATTATTTTATGTTCCTATATTATATTAAAGGATACTAAAGTGTATGATACTAAAGAATACAGAAAGGATACTTACAGAAGGCTGAAAAGATAATAATGAAAACTTGTGACTCCTTCCAGAGTCCCAGCAAACCTTGGCCCCAATTGGCCAATGGGTGAAAACAACCCACAGCAGAAACCAATGAAACAACCACCTGTGGGCAAACAATCTCCAAACACATTCCAAAGGAGCAAAAACAGGAGAAGCAATCAGATAATTATTGTTTTCATTTTTCTCTGAGGCTTCTCAGCTTTCCAGGAGAAGAAATCCTGGGTGAAGGGATTTTTCAGGAAATATGACAGTGACAAGGCCCCCTGCTCCTCTGTGCTCCAGGCCATACCTGGAGCACTGTCTCTCACTGACTTGGCTTCTGAATCTTTCAGACTCCTGCACCGAGCAGAACTGCCTCCTTCTCTGAGTCCAAACCAGATGGCATTGCTCCAGCCAAGAAGGCAAAACCAACAGCACCTCTTGGTAAGTCCAGCCCTGGGAGTGCTGCTGGCAACGCTCTGCTGTTCCCAAAGGCAGGATGGGCATGAGACAAATGCTTTTTTTTCCTGGCTATAAAAGGAAGCAGTTTTGTGGTACCTGGCTATCTTTCTCTTGAGTGTAGTTAAGTGGTTTAGCAGCTCACTTGTGCCATGAGCTCATACACACAGCAAGTCAGAGTTGCCCTGAGCTGGGATGTTCAGGAACAGCACAACGAGAGGAAGTACAGTGAGAGGGCTCCAGTCTGCTTGTTTTTTAACAAGAGCAAACCCAAAAGCCCTGAGTGCTGCAGAGAGGAGAGGAGGGCTGCTGCAGCACCTGCCTGGGTGCCTGGCCAGCAGGCTGGCAGCAGTCAGCTCGGTCATGCCATTGCATGAGTGATTCTCTCTTCAACAGATTCAGTCCCAGCCTCGAGACCTGGTTCAGGTAGGACCTGTGTGACCTGCTGAATGTGCCTGGCCTCGCTGGCAGCTGACTTTTTTTTGTTCTTAGTTTTGTTGCTGTTTTAGCTCTCCTAAAGTTTGCTGTGTTGTCTGGTCCTTTCCTCCTGGCCAGCATTTTTAGCTGTCACCATGTGAACTTCTCATCTGTTTTTTCAAGTGCAGATCACATATGTCTCTGCACAAATATTTCCTATTTCTGGGGGAGAGAGGGCCAGGTCTCAAACAAACATCGTTTTTTCTTCCCTTCCCCCACACAACCATCACAGAGAACAGCCTGAGGCATGCAGTGAAAAGCTCTGTTCTCTTTGCTTTCCAAAAGGAGCGACCAATAACTGGTATCTTATTTCAAAGGGAAGCAAAGTAGTGCAGGGGACCTGGTTATCGGGTTTGGAAAGTACAGAGAAGTCACAAATTAACTAAATGTTGCCTTAACAGTTCAGCAAACCATTAAAGCTTGTGCTTAGTGAAGTTATTTTACTGGGACTTTAAAACTATTGGGCTGTGTGAGAGTGAATGGGACCTGGTTATCAGGTTTGGAAAGTACAGAGAAGTCACAAATTAACTAAATGTTGCCTTAACAGTTCAGCAAACCATTAAAGCTTGTGCTTAGTGAAGTTATTTTACTGGGACTTTAAAACTCTGTTGGGCTGTGTGAGGTTAAACTGCTGAACTGGAGACAAAGCAGAGCTCAAGTTACCTCCCTTATCATGAGGAGGGACAGTAGAAGGGGAATTCTTGGATTGTTGCTCTCAGACAAACATCTGACACCCATTGTCTCTGGGTCTACATTTTGGTGTTCCTGGGAACACTCATGGTACCTCCTTGCAGGCACCTGCAAGATAAACAGAATTTTCAGTTTCCTAATAGCAAGTCATGTTGCAGTGAATCTGAGCTGTGAGTGTGTAGGGCTGGAGAGCAAGGACTGATTTTTTTTTTTTTTTTTTTTGAAGCCAGAGGAGCAATGTCCTGTTTAATCCCTAATGCTGTTTACCTTTGATCCAAATCCAGGAAGAACTCAGCAGTAGCCCAAGCTGGCATCAGCAGGTGGATCAGCTCTGAGTTTTTACAAGTTTTAAAATTAATTCTGCCTGGAGTCAGAAGGAGAGACTCATTGTTGTGCTGTGACGAGTGGTTTAAATAGACTTTAAGCCAACAGTCCATCCTCACTGGCTGAACTGTTGCTTTTCCTGTGACTCTGTCCCCTGAAGCCAGGTTTTGGGCCATATATAAATTCTTGGAGCCATGAATTTGTGTTGGATTCTGGTAATTAAAAAAAACAAACAAACACCAAGAGAAAAGAAAACCCAAGTATGTTGAGCTCCTTTTATTTTCTTTGTCCCCCCCATTTCCTGCCCTTTATGTTTTTAAAGTTTTCCATCATTCTACTATGGTGCCCTGACCAGTCCATCATGGTTCACCCAGACTGTGAGCTACCTGCAAATAAATACATGAAATTCAAAGTTCTCTTCAGCTTTGCATAAGAAAACTGTGAGAAATATAAAAGGCTCACGAGAGGAGAGGCACTTTTTACTTCTCTCCTATACCAGCTCCCTCCTGTGGTTCACTTGCCCATTTAGTGAACCCCAAAACCTGGCTGTTGTGTTCAGAATCCAAGGAAGGGATTACTAATTCATCTACAGTTTCTTAATTTGCACAGTGTGGCTACTCCATCCTGCAAACTGCAGTTCATCTCCTGGGTTCAGTTTGGAGGAGGGGGAATACACCCACCCAGGAGCCTTTCAGCAGCCGTTTGGCAAAGTTGCAGTTTGTGTTTGCTCAGGTTTGAAGCTGAATTTTTTTTTTTTTCCCCTCTTTCTGAGCAGGTAAAGCCACAACCCTGTTCAGCTGCCACACCAAGGCCATCGTGTGGGGGATGCAGACCCGGGCTGTCCAAGGAATGCTGGACTTTGATTATATTTGCTCCCGGGACGAGCCCTCGGTGGCTGCCATGGTTTATCCCTTCACGTGAGTAGCCTGTGACTGTGTCACTTTTCCATTTCCCTCCAGCTCTTCTGTGACATTCCTCTTCTCTCAGTGTCTGTGGTTCTTTAGTGGGGCTCTGCCCTGGTCTCTGTCCCTGCTGGAACACCTTCTCCTCTGCTCCCTTCCACCCCTGGGTTGGCTTTGTAGGCTGCTTTCTTCAACCATTGATTTTGGGCTGTGCTGTTGAAACAGCTTAGTGTTCACCACAGAATTGAAGTTCCACTTTTTAAAATACATCCAAATTCTGTTCTTCACTCAGTGAGTAAGGCAGGTGTGGCTACTTGGGCTTTCTTTCCAGCCCCCTGGCTCAGCAAAGGCAAGCAGGCTGTGTAAGGCTTCTTCCACTCACCTGCTGTTGGCTGTGTGCTTGTCTAAGACACCTTGATTTGTGCCTGCAGCAGCAGGAATTACCCCTCCAAATATTACCCAGAATCATGGCAGCTCTGCTGACAAACCAAAGCAGGTATGCAACCAAACAAAATTTAAAAAAAAATAAAAATCTTGTTCATATTCTTTCCAATGTAGCAGCAGGGATTTCTTAGCAGGCAGGAAGCCTGTGGATCCTTTGGTGGGATAGAGAGTTCCCTTGTGGTATTTACCCTCTTTTACTCATCCCTGCAGAGATGAAAAGGGCTGCTGGGTGTGCATGAGCTGTTTTATTGTACCTCCTCAGTGTGGGGGTCTCCCTGTGGGACAGGGCAAGCAAGGAGAAGGGAAACAGCAGCTGTTGCTTCCAGTACAGTGAGGTGGGAGCCCAGAGCCAGGCAGGAGCTCTGGTTCATTCCTGTGGTATTTACAGACATCCTGGAGAGCTGATGTCTAATCAGCCTCTGTCCTGCAGAGAATTTCTCCTCTTGACAATTAAGACCTTGTACTGTTATTCTGGAGCTCTGATGGTAATTGCAGCTCTGTAATGACTTCTCAGCAAGTGCAAACCTTGGGGTACTGAGTGCAGGCACACCCATGTCCATAGCTGAGTGGCAGCCTCTGGCAGTGCTGCACTTGATTAAGGAGGAAAAAGCAATAGGAATTGAAGTTAAAGGCTACCTGTAATTATCTGATTCTGCTTGACCTTTTGGAGGGAGCCAGGCTGGCAAAACCTGGAATGTTCTGTCAGGAATGTACTGGTATGGGAGCACAGCCAGTATCCACACACTCAAATGCCTGCCCAGTCAGACTTCACTGCAGTGCCACTCAGAGCATCTACTGTGTACCAATACCAACAGTGAAACCTTCCCAGGTGCTTCCCCCCAGTGCCTGTGGGATGAGAGAATCCCTCTGTAGCAGGATTGGGAAGCTGACTGGCCCTTCCACTGCTGTCCTGGCTGTTCACTACAGCTACTGGTTTGCTGTTCCCTCAGTCCAGTGTTAGCACCAGCCCAGTGACACAGCTTTGCCTCTCATTCATTACTCTTTCTGTGCCTCATTCTGTCTTCCAGCTTGGAGTAGAGTTAAGGCTCTGGTAACTTCACTGTGGGAGAGCTTATTCATCTTGCTGGATGCCTCTGTCCCCATTAGCCCGTCTCCTTCCATATGCTGCTCTGTCCTATTCTCTGAAGAACCTTCTGCTGTCATATGGTCCCTCCCCAGACATGCTCACGTGCTCGTGAGTGTCTCAGTCAGCTCAGGGACTGAGGATGGGGTTTGTAAACTCCTCTGTCTGCATGCACTGTGTCCCTTTGCCTTTCCAGCAGCCTTCAGGTCAGGGCTTTCCCATCTTCTCTCCCGCAGCGGTGACCACAGGCAAAAGTTCTACTGGGGCCACAAAGAAATCCTGATCCCAGTCTACAAGAACATGTCAGATGCCATGAGGAAGCACCCAGAGGTGGATGTTCTCATCAACTTTGCATCCCTGCGCTCTGCCTACGACAGCACTGTTGAAACCATGAATTACCCTCAGGTGAGAACAGGATCCAGAAGAAGCCCAAATGAAGAAGGAAGACCCTGTCAGCATGGTACTGGTGTTTCTTAAACCATGATGGCATTACCAAATTGTCTTGGTTTTCTGACTTAGCAGATAATCCCCAATTTTAACTCTTTACAGAATGTAAGGAGGATACTGGGGGTCCCTGGCAAATCCTGATGCTGGACTTGCAATTTATTTAAGAGGATCTTGGTGCTTCTGGGTTAGCAGTAACTACTTCAGGCTGACTATAATAGAGTGCACAGAGTGACCTCCCAAGTATGACCTCCAGGGCCTGACAAGAGGCAGCTCTGTGGGGTACCAGTGGATTTCTTTCTCTCACTGTTTGCAGATCCGCACCATTGCCATTATTGCCGAGGGCATTCCGGAGGCCCTGACACGCAAGCTCATCAAGACAGCTGACAAAAAGGGAGTCACCATCATTGGGCCTGCAACTGTAAGTACTGATGCCACCTTCTCCTGTCTTTTTAACCTTCAGATCAGCTTTCTGCAATGGATGAAGTGTATCCTACAATCCACTTTGTCTTTGCTCACAGGAAGTGTGTGCCAGTGAGATAAAGTCTTTGCCATCCTCCCTTCTCTACGGAAATGCTGCCTTACACAAATGTTCCTCAGTTTCATGATTTTAAAGGGCTTTACACCTTTCTCTTATTCTTTATAGGTTGGTGGGATCAAGCCAGGTTGCTTTAAAATAGGCAACACAGGAGGCATGCTGGATAACATCTTGGCATCGAAGCTGTACCGCCCTGGCAGCGTGGCCTACGTGTCCCGCTCTGGAGGGATGTCCAACGAGCTCAACAACATCATCTCCCGGACCACTGACGGGGTCTACGAGGGGGTGGCCATTGGAGGAGACAGGTATGAGTTGGTACCTTCAGCACACAATGGTTTTCAAGTTGGTCAGCAGAGGAATTGTTGGTAATTTGGAGAAGGAAGAGTAGGTTGGGTGTTAGTTTTTTTTCAGGAAAGTATATTAAATAAATTTGTACCATTTCTCCTGATTGCACACAGATATCCTGGTTCAACTTTTATGGATCATGTCTTGCGTTATCAGGATACTCCAGGAGTGAAGATGATTGTAGTACTGGGGGAGGTGAGTGAGATCACTTAACTCTGAGAAATAACTGCATGTGGCTTTTGTTTTGGGAGCGTCTGACCTTGTTGCAAGGATGCTAAATAGTAGCTTCTACTGTTCTTGAATATTCCTAATTTTATTTCTTGCTGCTTTCATCAAAAGAAATTGAATGTGTTCCACAGGCAAGCATAGTCTTCCCTATTAAAAAAAAAAAAAAAAGATAAATCAGGAGGTTTGTTCTGACACTTCAGCCATTATTCTGTGAAAAAAAAGATAAAAACTCCCAGCAATGCTTCTTTGTATTTCTTGGAGCTGGTTTTATCAAAAGTGCAGCTTGGAACCATCTCTCTCTCCCTGCAGATTGGGGGCACAGAAGAGTACAAGATCTGCAGGGGAGTTAAAGAGGGCCGGATCACCAAGCCAGTGGTGTGCTGGTGCATTGGCACCTGTGCCACCATGTTCTCCTCAGAGGTATGTGTGAAAATGGGGCAAATGCATAAAATAGGAATATATCCACAACAGGAAGGAAAACACAACTTCACTCATTGTACCTAAACCTTCCAGAACTGGCAGTAGTAACTTTAATGTGTAAAAGTTCATAAAGACAAATTATAAAGATATCTTGTGCTCTATAGTTCTGTCACAGGAAATTTCCAGGGGATTCTTCTTACTTGTGAAGGGAGCCCAAAGATGCCAGGGAAAGCAGCAAATTCCAATAGCTGCCTGTTTCTGGAGTGGGGCTGGCAGAGATTTCTGTTAAGCAGCACTGAAGTGGGGCAGTTTAGGGAGGCAGAAAGTGAATGAGCCTGGAGGGATTCCAGACCAGAACATCCCTGTGATTGCCCTGTTGGCTCTGACTGCATCCAGGAGTTTCGGTAGCCCAGAGGAGACAGATGTGCACCCACTGGTGTTCCCAGTCAGGGCTCTGTTCTGTTGCACTCTCTGCAAGTAACAGTCTGTATTTCTTAGTGCTCTCTTTTCCTGTTTGTAGGTGCAGTTTGGCCATGCAGGAGCTTGTGCCAACCAGGCCTCTGAAACTGCTGTAGCAAAGAACAAAGCCTTAAAGGAAGCTGGGGTGTTTGTTCCTCGGAGTTTCGATGAGCTGGGAGAGGTCATTCAGTAAGTCACTCTCACAGGGCACCTTCAGCAGTGGACAAAAGCTGTCAGGACACTGATCCTGGCCTGATAGGGAATACATTTCTGCTTAAGGAAAGCAGATTCTACTTATTGTGGGGTTTTAAAGTCTAGGTTAGATCACCTCTCGTGGATCTCTTAGAAGGACCAAAGTTACTGAATGGATTCTCTCCCTAGGTCTGTGTACCAGGATCTTGTGGCCAAAAGAGTGATTGAACCAGCTGAGGAAGTGCCTCCTCCAACTGTGCCAATGGATTACTCCTGGGCAAGGGTGAGCTGTGCTGGTTTACCTGCTTTTGGGTTTCTTGGAATCAGGCAGGGCATTGGCTGTGATTCTGGATGCCACGTTGGGATTATACCTTGTGCTTTGTGGTGTTACTTGTGAGCTGTGCTGGTTCTGGGCTGTGGAAGCTGCTCTGAGGGCAAACCTGAAGCATGGCTGTTTGCCTGCTCTGCCTTGTGCTGCCCCTCTCTGCTGGTGTGGGGTGTTTAACGTCCTGTGTTTACCCTGCAATTCCAGGAGCTGGGGCTGATTCGCAAACCGGCTTCCTTCATGACCAGCATCTGTGACGAGCGAGGACAGGAGCTGATCTATGCTGGGATGCCCATCACAGAGGTCTTCAAAGAGGAGATGGGAATTGGAGGGGTTCTAGGCCTGCTCTGGTTTCAGAGGAGGTGAGGTGGTTCTTGTGAAAGATTGCAGATTCTTTGTGGGTTTTCTTGCTTATTAATAGACTTTTAAGCAAAAAAAAAGTAACTCCAGGATTCCTATGTGAGGGTAGATTCACTGGAATGCTATCTCTGTATTTCCTCCTTGACACTATATCAGCATTTTGGGTTGCATACAGTGTGTTTTAATCTCAGGATGAAGTTTTCCATGAGTCTTGTGGTGCATTGAGGAAACTTCTGTATTCTAGGCCTGATTCACACTCTGTGACTACTTGTGTCACCTCAGTTCTGGTGAGGCTGGGGACTTTGCAAACATTTGCATTTGTGTTCTGTTGATGATTCCTCTCCGTGTGTGGAGACACGAGGCTTGACTCCATTTCAGAAGGCTGATTTATTATGTTAGATATTATATTAAAATGCTACATTAAGACTATACTAAAAGAACAGAGAGATCAGAAGGCTACAACAAGAAAGAACAGAATAATAAAAATCCTGTGACTGCTCACAGCCTTGGCACACGTGGCTGTGATTGGTCATCAATGGAAAACAATCCACATGGACCAATCACAGATGCACCTGTTGCATTCCACAGCAGCAGATAGTAATTGTTTACATTTCTCTCCTGAGGCTCCTCAGCTTCTCAGGAGAGGAAAAATCCCAGCAAAGGATTTTCCATAATATCATGGCTACAGTGTTCTGTCCCTGACTGATGTGGTGTCTGTGCCCAGGTTACCCAGGTATGCCTGCCAGTTCATTGAGATGTGCCTGATGGTGACAGCAGACCACGGGCCAGCTGTGTCTGGAGCCCACAACACCATTGTCTGTGCCAGGGCTGGCAAAGATCTGGTTTCAAGCCTCACTTCAGGCCTTCTTACTATTGTGAGTACCTGATATTCAGGAGGTTTAGCTTTGTTACTCATTACTCTTCTAGGTTTTATTCCTGCTAATTTTTGGATGGCTGCAGAGTCACAGACTGGTGGTGTCTGTCCACTCACACTTTGAATATCAACTCTAATCGTTTGGTTTTGGTTTCAAATCTCATCCATTTTTTCAGTAAGCCAAACTAGTTTGTCTCCTTTGAGTCTAGAAATATTTCTTAGTAGCCAAATTTCTGTCAGTGTTGACTCTGGTTGCCGGAACTCTGACAAGAGTTACTAAAACAGACACTGGATTGCCTTTTCCCCCACATTGTCTCTAGCAAAGATGCACTGGCTCCAAACTGGCATTCATGTGAGAGATAAGCAAATGCTTTCTCTCAGGTGCCTGCCCAACTCTAATGTCATGAATGCCAGAGACCAGCAGGGTGGATGGGGGAGATAATCTTGGGTTTGTATCTTAATTGTCGAGTCCTTTGATGTAATTGCCTTTGTTCTGCACCCAGGGTGACCGGTTTGGGGGAGCACTTGATGCTGCAGCAAAAATGTTCAGCAAAGCTTTTGACAGTGGGATTATCCCCATGGAATTTGTGAATAAGATGAAGAAAGAAGGGAAGCTGATCATGGGCATTGGACACCGAGTGAAATCAGTAAGAAAACTGCATTAGGACAAACTGGAGGGATTTTTAGGGACGGGTGGGGGAAGAGCAAAAACAAAGGGAAGAAAATCAACAAGTGTCAGAGGCAGCTGTTGACCAAATTCTCCCAAATCTACAAAGAGTATCAGTAAGAGGCAACATCACTGACTGTAATGTGCTCTGAACTTGCAGATAAACAACCCTGACATGAGAGTTCAGATTCTCAAGGACTACGTGAAGCAGCACTTCCCAGCCACTCCGCTGCTGGACTACGCGCTTGAAGTAGAAAAAATCACAACTTCCAAGGTGAAGGGCACCAGCTCTGAACTGCTCTGGGCACTGCTTCTCATGGGAGGGAAAGTGACTGGGCCTTAGCTGTATTTTCAGTGCAGAGCTTCATAAATTGTTGCTGGGGATTGTGTCTCTGGGGTGGAGTTGAAGCCAAGTACAGCTGCAGTTTGGGAAGGCTGAAGGCATTTGGCTACCAGGGAAATGCTGAACAAGCCAAACCTTCCTCTGTGTGGCCACTGTCCACACTGGCACTGCTGGGTGTAAATCCCAGGCTGTTGGCACATGTGCTGGCCCTTGGCAGGGAACCTCAGGGCTGAACCAAGGGACCCCTTGTTTTGGGTTGATTTTCCAGCATTCCCACTGAGTGTAGCCCTTGCTCAGGCTGCTGGGCTGGTGTGTCCCCAGCTACAGGCAGCCCTCAGATCACCAGTGGAAGGTGCCATGTGGACACCATTTGCACTGTTGACATCTTTGTTGGGGTGTGTTTTATTTCCTGCAGAAACCAAACCTTATCCTGAATGTAGATGGCTTCATTGGAGTGGCCTTTGTTGACGTGCTCAGGAATTGTGGCTCCTTCACACGGTGAGTGAGGGGAAGCTGTTCTTGGATCGTGGTCCTGTGAAGCTGCACTGCCAGCTCCTGAGGGGCAGAATTCCATGACATGGGAAGGAAACAGCCTGGTTTTGCTTTTGGGTGCAGAAATCTGCCAGGGGAATTTGTGTGGCTTCTGGCACTAGAGCAGGTGGCAGCCCATCTGAGATTGATTCCTTAAACAGATGATTACCAGGAGCCATTTATTTTCCTTTGTTTTGCAGGGAAGAAGCAGATGAATATATTGATATAGGAGCTCTCAATGGCATCTTTGTACTGGGCAGGAGTATGGGATTCATTGGTGAGTGTGCCTTGTCCTCCCTGCCCCTTCCCTCCTCCTGGGCTGCCCTGCCTCAGGAACACCAGACAAACCTGAAACCCAGGGGGATTCAGAAATCCAGCTCAAGGCAGAGACTAAGAGGAGGGATGAGAATTTTGTAACATAAACTACTCTCCTTTCAGGACACTACCTGGACCAGAAGAGATTGAAGCAGGGCCTGTACCGTCACCCCTGGGATGACATATCCTACGTCCTACCAGAGCACATGACCATGTGAGAAGCTGCTGTTGCCTTGGAGTGCTCCAGGACAGAAGTCTGGCCAGGGGACAGCCACAGTGGGACTGTGATGTATAAAGATGATTATTGGGACAGAGATGTCGAGCTGCCTGGTCAAACTGTGCAAAGCGACTGTTTTATAAGGATAGAAACTTACTCTAATAAAACCAAAACTTGTGCTATTCCCTCTGTTACCTGCTGTATTTAATACCGTCTCTCACACTTTTATTTTTTTCTATTCTCATTTCATTTTGTTTCCAGAAGTGATTTAGGGTTTGGGGGGTAGAGTTTGGCTCATAGGTATGCCTTACTGAACTCTGGTAACAAGCTGTACCTTTCCCGTGAGGGGAACGTGCCTGTCATTCCCATAAGCCATCACTTTGGATTTTTTTTTTTGTTGTCTGTTGTTTTTCAATTTGTTTACCATGGTCTTATCCTTGGTCTGACTGTACCTGAATCCTGGGACCACTGCTAAAGTATAACCAATGTTACTCAAGCTGGTGTAGTAATTTAAAGTGTAAAGTTGTAACATACTGCTGTGAAAACTGTGAAATCCCTGTACTCCAGTGTCTGTATTTATGCAAACCTCTCCTTTCCTCTGACTGCTGCTCTGTGCACTGTCACTCATGTAATCTGCAGCTGCAAAAATATCTCAGTAATAATTTGTGTCCTCCTTGTCTGTGTACTGTAACCAAACGCAAATAAATACACATTACTAATTTATTCTTTTTCCATGTGTGACTTCTGTGAGTTGTCCCTAAACGGTGTCTAAGGGGATGTGTGACAAGTTGTCATTTAACAAAATAACCTTCAAAGCAATTACTCCTCAGGGTCTGTTTCATCAGGTGATTTAAAAGGGGAGAAATAAAAATCAAACTGCATATAGACTTCAGCTTGCCTGTTTCAGAGTAGGTCAAAAAGATAAAAATGTAGTTAAGTAGAGAATAAACAGAAGGACACAAGCTAGTTAGGATAGCATTATACAAGAGTTAGAGAACTGCACTGTATGTATAGCAAACATGAAATAACCACCTATACAGCTCACTGCGTTGTAATTAAAAACCCAATGTACCATGGAGTGAGAGAATTCCTAATTGCCCGGGTGCAGGGAGGGTGTGGGGAAGAAGAAAATTATGAGGATTGCCTGAGGCTCCGAGTGGAAAAGGGCCCGGCTCTGGTCCGTGGCACTGGGACCCCCATAACGGGGAGCCGGGGGCTCCGGGCTGAGGGGATGGAGATCTGGGGGGTCCCGGCCTGAGGGAACCGGGAATGCGGGGAAGTCCCGAAGGGTCCGGGGTGAGGGGACGTGGTGTCTCGGGGGTCCGGGGTAGGGTGGTGGAGAATCCGGGAGGGTCCCGGGGGCTGAGGCTGAGGGGATGGAGATCCGGGGGGGTCCCGGTCTGAGGGGACGGGAATACGGGGAAGTCCCGAGGGGACGAGGTGCCCCAGGCGGTCCCAGGCTGAGGTCCCGGGCTGAGGGGATGGGGAGGATGCATGGGGGTCCCGAGTTAAGGGGAGGCGGGCTCTCGTAGGGTGCCGCGCCTAGGGGAGCCGCGGTGTCTCGGCGGCTCCCGGGCGCTGCCCTGGCCGCGCTTCCCCTCACGGCGCCGCCGCCATTGCCCTGCCGCGGCTCGCTCTCTCCGCCAGGGGGCAGCGCCGCGCCCCGCCCGCCATGTCGGAGAAGATGGCGGCGGCCGCGGCTTGTCCGCAGCCGCAGCCCGGTCCCAGCCACGGTCCCGGTCCTGGCCCCGGTCCCGGTCCCGGTCCCGGTCCTGGCCCGCTGGCAGCCGAAGCGGAGCGCGGGGCCCCGCGCGGCAGCGCGGCGGACGGTGAGGCTGAGGCGGAGGAGTTCGGGTGCCCGGCGCACTGCTCCGACCTGGCCTGGCGGCAGAACGAGCAGCGCCGCCACGGCCTGTACTGCGACATCACGCTGGCTTTCGGCGGCGCGGGCATGGCCCGCGAGTACCGGGCGCACCGCTCCGTCCTGGCCGCCGCCACCGAATACTTCACGCCACTGCTCTCGGGAGGGTTCGCGGAGTCGCGCTCGGGTCGCGTGGAGCTGCAGAAGTGGAGCTCGGAGGGCGGCCCCGACCCCGACACGGTGGAAGCCGTTATCGGTTTCATGTACACCGGCACCATCCGCGTGAGCCCCGGCAACGTCCATGAGGTGCTGGAGATGGCGGACAGGTAAGTGCGGCCCTGGCGGGGACCGGGTCACAGCATCAGAGGATCACAGACTGGTTTGGGTTGGAAGGGACCTTAGAAGTTCATCGCGTTCCACTATCCCAGGTTGCTCCAAGCCCCGTCCAGCCTAGCCTGGAACACCTCCAGGGATGTAAAACTCCCTTGTTTGTCCTGCAGGTTTCTGCTGACCCGGTTGAAGGACTTCTGTGGAGAGTTTCTGAAGAAGAAGCTGAACCTCTCCAACTGTGTGGCAGTTCACAGCTTGGCCCACATGTATTCCCTGAATCAGCTGGCCCTCAAAGCGCAGGATATGATCAGGAGAAACTTCCACAAAGTCATCCAAGATGAGGAGTTCTACACTTTGCCATTTCACCTTGTCCGGGACTGGCTCTCAGACTCAGAGATCACGGTGGACTCTGAAGAAATCCTCTTTGAGACTGTTTTGAAGTGGGTTCAGAAAAATCCTGAGGAAAGAGAGAGGTACTTTGAAGATCTCTTTAAGCTGCTACGGTTGTCTCAGATGAAACCCACGTACCTGACTCGCCACGTCAAATCCGAGCGGCTGGTGTCGAGCAGCGAGGCCTGTGTGAAGCTGGTGTCCGAGGCCGTGGAGAGCCATGCCCTGCGCTCTGAGAACCTGCAGTCTGGGAACCTGCAGCACTCGGCCTGCCCCGCCGCGCTGCTGCCGCGCTTTGGCCAGAACATGGACGTCATCATGGTCATCGGCGGCGTGTCCGAGGGCGGCGACTACCTGAGCGAGTGCGTGGGCTACTTCATCGACGAGGACAGGTGGGTCAACCTGCCTCACATCCACAACCACCTGGATGGGCATGCCGTGGCCGTGACGGAGTCCTACGTGTATGTGGCTGGCTCCATGGAGCCGGGCTTTGCCAAGACCGTGGAAAGGTACAACCCAAACAGAAATATCTGGGAGCAGGTTTCAAACCTTATCACCAGGAAGCATTCCTTTGGCCTTACTGAAGTGAAAGGCAACTTGTACAGTATTGGTGGACACGGCAATTTCAGTCCAGGCTTTAAAGATGTGGCCATTTATAACCCTGAGCAGGACAAATGGCTGAACCTGGAGTCGGCACCAAAGATCCTGCGGGATGTCAAAGCTGTCTCCGTGGAGGACCGCTATGTGTACGTGGCCGCCCGCACCCCGGTTGACAGTGACAGCGAGGACGGGCTCAGGGCTGTTATTATCAGATACGATGCTGAAACCAGGCAGTGGCAGGACGTGGAGTCCCTGCCCCTCATCGACAACTACTGCTCTTTCCAGATGTCTGTTGCCAACACCAACTTCTACCACACGGCATCGTGCTGCCCCAAGAGTTACCCCATAGACAACGAGGAGGCCAAGGGGAAGATCTCCAGCAGGGCCTCGGATGAAATCCTGGAATCTTTGCCCCCCGAGGTCCTGAGCATTGAAGGAGCAGCTATTTGTTACTACAAAGATGACGTGTTTATCATTGGGGGGTGGAAGAACAGCGATGACATTGACAAGCAGTACAGGAAGGAGGCCTATCGCTACTGCGCCGAGCGGAAGCGCTGGATGCTCCTGCCCCCAATGCCACAGCCCCGCTGCAGAGCCACTGCCTGCCACGTGAGAATCCCCTTCAGGTGCCTGCAGGGAACGCAGAGGTACCCCATGCCACAAAATCTCATGTGGCAAAAAGATAGAATAAGGCAGATGCAGGAAAGGCAGATGCAGGAGATACACCGATACTCCCTGAGCTTACGGAGGATGCCGCGCTCCCAGATCGAGTGCTAGTGTCTGCAATATCACTCCTGATGAGCCTAGGAAATAAACCCATTTGTTAGGCTTCATGTGTCTTTATAAGACATGAGGGTGTGGATTTGATTTGATGCATAAAACCGGCATCTGTTGTGTACTGAAAATTCAGAAGCTCAGAAGTTGAGGGTGGGTGGGAATTGAGACACTCCATGAATCCAACAGTATTCCTTAATGATACCCAGGGAGAAGCTGTAGCCTGTATCGGGCTGTGAAATGTCTCTGGGAGCATTAAGCCTGTTACTTCTTTCCTCAGATCTTTGGTTCTAAGGATTTCTGTAGAGTTAGTCTCTAACAGTTCTGCTTGGAAAATCAAAGATCTCTCTCTTAATAATTTAGTGGTTACATTTGTGTGTGCTTGAAAGCACCTGTTTCATTTGCACTTATCTCTTGACATTCCTTTGATTCTCTCCTCAGTGACTAAACTTCACAGGATTGGTGTTGGTGTACTTGGCTTTCCCAAGCTGGAGGCAAGTGCAATAGTTCTATATGAAACAAAAGCACAATCTTTCTTTATGAAATTACTTCAGGATGTTTCTATGTGTATTAAATATTTTGTATTTGTGTTGTAGAGAGGCTGCAGAGTTTGTTTATAAATGGATGATTGGTTGGACACAAGACACTTGCTAAAAAAGAGCTTGAGGCAATGAATTTTTTTTCAGGTATATTTGAAGGTTTGAGTCTTACTCAACTTAAGAATTTGGGTCAACAGTCTGAGCGAAGGAGTGACACCAGACCATGAGCCACCCACCCACACTGGTAGTTCAGTTCTGTCAGAGTGGATCAGTGAGAGTGGGATTATTTCATGGGAATATAGTGAAACCTGAGCTACTTGTAGGTCTTTTCTCAAATGTTGCACGTTTTAGGTCTAGTGAAAAGTGATGAAAGAGCCCCTGCTGTTCCAGCCTCTCTCTGACAATCAGAAGCCTTTGCCCTCCTGTGCTGTCCCAAGGGACTCCCAGCAGCTGTGCTGCAGCTCTGTACCAAGCTGGCACGTGTGCTCCTGCAGGGGGGAGAGCTGGGCTTTCAGAGTCTCCAGGTATCTGAATTTCCCCACTTGCTGTGAGGCTGAGATTTAAGCTCATTTAAACACCTTTTGGCATTTTGAGGTGGCTGTACATGCAAGTGCTCTGGTTGGCTCTTGCTGCAGTCCCAGGGAACAAAACGTGGGATAGTCCCTTTGGAGTATCCCTGCCTCTCTGTCCCACTGAACACTCCTTCTCCCCAGTCCAAGAAGCTCCAGGACCCTTTCATTTACCAACAGTTTCAGTGCATACTTCCTACCTCCTTTTCTCCCCATCCTTCCCTTCTTTTGAATGTTCCAGGTTTTTCCATGCAGTCTTAACTCAGGATCTTAGGGAAGGGAATGGGAGGAGTAACCTGGGTATTACAAAATTTGTGTAGACAAATCTTTCTGGAAAATCTGTTACTGTTCTTGGTTCATTGATGATTTGCTAGTGGTTTTGCTGTGGGTGAGTTCTTTGCAAAGAACTTTTAACCAGTTTGGGGTTTGTTTTGGTCTTAATTGTTCTACTTCCTGAGCTGCTCCTTCTCCTTTTCCAGTTCAACAGGCAGCCCAGATCATATCTGAAACTTGGGGTAAGTCTTTCCACCACTCAGTGTGTAAAGGTTTCTCTGATGTGTATGTCCCTTAATGCTCCACTCTGTGGTTTGTGGGCCACTTTGATATCAGCAACTTGTCTGTTTGTGAGAGAGTCTCCAGCCTTAGTTAAAAAAAAAATATTACCAAACTTGAAATTCTGAACAGTTTGTCTTAGCTTACTCCTCTGTGGTAACCATGTTTTATTTTCTTTGCCTCTTTGGTTGTTGGGGCAGGTGAAGTCTATGCTACTGGCTTCATGCAAGAGGAAGTAGGTGAGTTTAAGGTGATGTTTGTAGGTGACTGTTCCCAAGCAGCTGCTGCAGGATTATAAGCTGGGGGTTGATCCATGGAGTCTTGCTCCTGGACTCTTGCAGGTCTGGCTGGAGTAGGTGCAGAATTGCTGCTCCTGCAGCAGTTTGTGTGCAAATGCCTCTGGTGCTGAATCCATCAATGTAACAGCAGTTTGTGGGAGCTGATTTTAAGATGCTTTCCCAGACTTTGCACCAAAGCAGCAGAGAGGAGTTCACATCCTCCACCCTGCAGAACCAGCTGGCAGGATTTAACAGGCACTTGGACAGTGGTTGGTCACCACCACAGCTCTCTCCAAGCTCTCTTGTAGTCTATCATCAAATACAGACAATTTGTAGGGAGGAACACCAAGATGGTTCTTTCAGTTGGAATAGGAGCTGAATATTTAATGCATGGCACTGTGCAACAAAGAGGCAAGAACAAACCTTGCAGTCTTGCTTTTTCTAAGCAGAATTGATATTGCAATTCCCAGGAGGACTTTGGGCTGATGGACAAGCTGTGGCACTTATTCAAAGCAGTCCCCTCAGAGCCAGTGTGAGCCCAGCCCCATCCCTGAACAGGTAACCCGTGTGTGCCAGCCGCATGCTGTGTGTGCCTTGCTGTCCCTCCATGTGCTTGGGGTGGGGCCTGGCAGCAGCACAGGCTGTTCTCAATGTTTGCTCTGCCAGTTCTGGGGTAGTTTAAAGCAGTTGGGGTTTTTTAGCCTTGAATCCCAGGGGATCAGTGGCACTGATGTGGTTTGTGACTGATAGGTCAGATAATCCACTGCATCACATGAGGTGTTGAATTGCTTTCGTGGCTCTGGCTGCAGTTTAGCCCACAAGTCTGTGAATCCATAACAATTTCCTTGTGCCCTTGACCACCATATCTTGCTGGGTGTTTATCAAATGATCCCATAAACAAAAGCCTGGGAATTCCTCCCGTGTGTTTCTGGAGGCGGGTCAGCTGGCAGCAGGATCCCAGTGTGTGTTCAGTAAGGGTGAGAAGGCTGACTGCTGCCTCACGGGGGGAAAGGACCTTGAGGGCAGTTTTCCTCCTCCTTAGGACAATCACACCTCTACAGCTGTCCTGATACCTGCCACCAAACACATGTGTCATGTCCTGGCTTTCTGCTCAAAGTACCAGTGGCACCTGCCAGGTGCTGGTGATCACTTTAGTATCTCCCAGGGGTCACATGTGTACATAATATTTTATATTAACTACCTGGATACTCCATTAGTAGCCACGGGTTGTGTTTTTAATGACTCCCTTGCACATAGTGGGAGTCCATTCCAGAGATGAAGCAAACAGCCTGATTTTACATGTGCTGTGAACAGCTGTACCCAGCATTCTGCTTGACTATTGCAATGACATTTTTCTCCATTACAGTAAATATTAAAATCCAAACTCTTGGATCATCTTGTGTGTTGTGAAATACTCTGGTGGCTGAAAGCAAACCCAATCCCAAGGAATTAGAACTTTTTATGTTCTTAATACCGCCTTGTAACAGGATGTTGTAACATCCAGTGAGCTTTGAAAAGCAAGTGTAAAGAAATTGGTCTGTGACTTGGATTTATTTTCAGCTCTGTCCACCTTAGGTTGGGGTACAAGCCATCTCCTGTTTGACAGTCCTGGATGGAATCTGATAAAACAGGTGCTCTTGAGGATCTAACCCTGTTACTAATATGAATGTAGAGTGTGGAACTAACAAGCTGTTTGATGACCATTAATAGTCAGATTTTCCTCGTGGGTCCATGTCACTGTGGGTTGCAGCAGCTCTGCTCTCCTGTCATATTAACAGAGGGACAGCAGTTTCCTGGGGAGCAGCTCTCCTGTCCTTACCTGTGAGGTAAAGTTGTGTGTGTCATAGGCCCTTTGAAACAGACCCTGCTGTCCTTTCTTGACCTTAAATACACTGTACTAAAGTCTATTGTAAGAGGTGAATTAATGAAAATAAACCTTTTATTTCTCTAGCATTCTGTTGTGCTTTTGATTTTTTTAAGTTGATGTATAGGGTGTGGCTGATACACATTGGGTAGTGCTGTTGAGTGAAATTTTGAAATCCTAATGATCCTTTTGGCCTGTTACAATTACTTCTATTTTAGAGCAAGAGAACATTCTCCCTTGCTGCCACGGGGATTTTATTACCTAAAGAGAACTATTTACCCAGGTATCCAGTGATGGGATGCTCAGAAGACTTTATTAGATACGCAGAACTATTTACACAAGCATCCAGTGATGGCTGATCACAACACTCCTAGCTAAGGGGAACTATTTACAACGGCGAGCTCCGAGTTGAGCTGGTGAACAAGATGTCCATGGAGGAGCTGTGCTGGTAGTAGTGTTGCCTGGCGATGTATTCCATGACATTGGAGAGTCCTGGCACCACGCAGCAGCTGACGGCGCTGCGGGTGATGCCCATGCTGTGGGCGTCGTACCACTCGTTGGTGTCCTCCTCGTAGCACTCGGTGGCAACGGTGGTGCTGAACCCATTGAAGCCCCCCACCACGAACAACAGGCCGTCCATCACCTCAATGCCAAAGTTGCTGCGTGGATTTAGCATGGAGGGCACGGCGTGCCAGGCGTTGGCGATAGGGTTGTAGGCTTCCACGCTCTGCAGCCGGCTGTTCCCATCAAACCCTCCGACCTGTGAATGCCAAAGGCACAGAGCTTGAAAGGGGCCTTTCCTCAGGCAGGTGCTGGCAGGCACAGTGAGATGGGAACTGCTCCTGCCTCCCTGGATGCAGTCTGAGCATGGCGGAGAGCACAAGATCTCCCACCACGGCTCTTGCTTATTGCTCCCTGCTCTCTGAAGAGCTTTCCAAAGCACTTTATGCAACTGTCAATTTTGACATTTCTCCAGAGGCTGGATGCAGTTCATGGAGAGGATAAACAATGGATGAGCAGGCCCAAGTCCGTGCTCTGTGCTGCTGATGCTGTTGGCACCAGCAGAAATTACGTTCTTTGCTGTAGCTGCTTAAACATTGCCAAACACCCTTTTTATACTCAAAAATGTGTGATGGGTGATAACACTCTCAGGAAGTGCATCGACCGTTCTGGCTCTGACTTCCCTAAACCTCACATGAACACATGGCCACCCTGGAGGTCTGGGAGCTGCAGCCACCCACAGGACTGCAGTGCTGGCTGGTGTTGGCCCTTACCGCGTACACCTGGTTCCCGTACGCCATCACCCCAACTCCGCTTCTCCTGCTGCTCATTGGGGCGATCAGGGACCACTGGTTTGTGGTGGGGTTGAACACTTCAGCTGAGCTGAGGCACTGATCACCATCAAACCCACCACAGATGTACACCTGGGGAGAGGAGAGGTGTGAATGGGGTGGTTAGACCCTTGGTGATGTTGAAGAGAAAATGAATGGTGAAGCAGGATTTTTGGGGTGTTGTGTTTTAGAGTGGGAATGGTCATCCTGGATTCAGAGTAGCAGCTGTGCAAAGAGCTGATGCCAGCAAGATTTCTACCCTTGATTTTTAAGCTGCATGAAGCAGACAGGCCTGGTATTGCACCTGTGGCCAGGAAAAGGGCTGTCGGGCACCAGGTTGGCAGCAGCCCTGGAAGAGTTTTTGTACTCCTGGTCACTGCCACACTAGGCAGGCTGCTTTGTAGCTCCAGGATTTAGTGAACTGTCATGAATTTCAGTGTTACAAATTTAGTGAAGGTTTATGTGAACTTTCTTCATGCTGCAACCCCAACCTCTCTTATTTGGGATTAGTTTACCTTTCCATTCAGCGTGGTTGCACTGGCGTCGCTCCTCTGCTCGTGCATGGGGGTGATCAGGGTCCACTGGTTGGTGTCTGGGTCATATCGCTCTGCTGTGTTGAGCCTCATGTACCCATCAAACCCTCCCATGGCATAGATGAAGTTGTCCACAACAGTGACGCTGACGTAGCAGCGCCGTGAGTGCATGGGCGCTACCTGCTGCCATGTCTTCTGGAGGGGATCAAACCTTTTGACGATGTTGAAATAATCTGTGCCATCGAATCCACCGATAACATAGACGTGGCCTTTCAAATAAGCCGAGCCGTGATAGGCAACAGGGCTCTCCTGCTCCCAGGGGATGTTCAGCCACTTGTCAGTGCGGCCGTCGTAGGTCTCGATGGCGCTGGTGGCGCCGCCCCCGCTCCAGCCCCCGATGGCAAAGAGGATGGCGTAGGGCAGGCGTGGCCGGGTGAGTGGGTTGGCGTTGACTGAGGAACTCTGGCCGTAGGAGTTCAGGTCGTAGATTTCGGACAGGGCACTGATGATGAGATCTTTGCAGTTGGCGTTGTCTTTCACGTACTCGTGAGCTTTGACGTTGTTCATGAAGTAGTCGGATTGTAGGAGTGCCAGTCGAACCTGAAACACGCAAGGAGGAGGTTGGAGTACTGACAGTGATGGTTTCCCCCTCGGTAGCCTTTGGGGACAGCTCCAAGGCTGCGCTGTACCCACCTTGCTGAGCAAGCAGGCGATGTGCTGCCTCCTGTTCTGCGGGTCATGAGCGATCCACCTCAGCACAGCCTCAAACACGGCTTCTTCTCGCCGCACGTTAAGCTCATCCTTCTCAATGATGTGTGCCAGCTCCTCGGCAGAGAGGTCTAGGAACTCCTCGGACACCTGGGACACCTCCTCGAAGTGGTGCAGGATGTACACGCAGGCAGCTGCGCGCAGGTCGGGGCAGTGGTAATAGTCAGTGAGTCTGCAAATGCCAATGCAATTCTCAAAGCACAGCCTGGAACTGAGGAACTCACAGCACAGGCTGACTATGCCCATGACATTGAACTGATCTGCTGCAGCCAGCAAACTCTCAACATTGTCCTCTGTGATCGGTACTGTCCCGGTGTAGGCGTAATTGATGATGAGACCCATCATTTCAGCTGAAATGCCAGGGATTTGATAGACCATCTTGTCTGCGCTGTCCCAGTTGGTAAACAGAGTCCTGAAAACATGGCGTTGCTGAGTTAAACCCTGCCCCTGAATCGCCTGTGCTCCCCCTGCCCCAAGGGCACCAGTTTTGGCCTTGGTAGGAGCCATTCTGGGAGGCCCCGTGGTTTATTGATTAATGTTTTACTTGCTGGCTGTTTGAAAAAGGAGACACAGCCTCTGGAGCATACCAGAACTGGAGGCAGCAGGGCAGGGGGTTTCACCTGAGAGGAGCAGAGGGGCAGAATCCCCCCACTGCCTGCTGCTCACACTGTGGGGATGAGCCCAGGACAATGAAGGGTTTCTGGGAGCCAGTGCACACAGCCAGGGCATGTTCAGCCTCTCACCCACCAGCACCCCAAGCCCTTCTCCCCAGGGCTGCTCTCACTCCATTCGTCCCCCAACCCAGACTGACACTGGGGTGGGGTTTCCCCAACCCAGGTGCAGCACCAACACTTGGTCTTGGACCCCAGAGAGTCACAGGGTGTGGGGGAGGCAAAGCTGGGCCAGGCTGGCCAGGCTCCAGCCCTGCATTGTGTCTGGGGCTCCTCGGACACCACTGCCAAGAGCCACTGATATGTGGATTAATCCTGGTGTTCAGGGAGGTGTGAGGACTGTGAGAAATCACTTGGTGAGAGGTTCAGGGCAGGTGGAAGTCCTGGAGAAGTGCTCAGGTGGGGTGACCTCAAGCAGGGCATACTGTTTGTCCCCATCCCCTTGTGCTTCAAGGACTGACCTGAAGTAGATACTGCAGCAAGAGAGGATGAGCTTGTGAGCCTTGAATTCCACCCCATCTACACTGATGATCACATCACAGAATCTCCCTTCCAGGCGGAGTTCATTGGAGATGCTGCAACTCCTATCGCTCATCTTCCTCTCCATGGTGGAGGATGAATATTTGGTAGGTGCCAAGCTATCCCGCAGGTTGGAGCCAGAGGCAGTGGACCTTGCTGAGGTGTGTGGAGCACTCTGGTGTTGTCCCCAAACATCCAGCACTGAACCCCCTTGCTGGTTCTGGACTGTGCCCCATAATGACATCACAGATGCAGGGTGACCCAGGCCCAGCATTCTGTGGTTGCCCCCAGGCCTTGCTTCCCCACAGCCCGGCTTATGCTGGGTCCTGGACCTGCACTGTCTTGATGGAGCAGAACCAGCCACATGCTCGATCCCCTGGCAGCCCTTCAGTAATATTTCACTGCCCCCAAATGTGGGCATGAACCTCTGCTGAAGTGCCCTGTGCTGCCTCGCCCAGGAGGAAGCTGAGGTACAGTCCAGCTCATGTCGGTGCTGTCACACACTGTCCCTGCTGCTTTGTCGCTGACGTTGTGCCTGGGGAGGTTTAGGCTGGATATTGGAAATGTTGGGAATTGTTTTTCCTGAATGGCCTGTTTAGCCCTGGCATTAAAACCCAAACTCTTGGCTCATCTTGTGTGCTGTGGAGTACTCTGGTGGCTGAAAACAAACCCAGTTCCAAGGAATTAGAACTTTTTATGTTCTTAATACCGCCTTGTAACAGGATGCTGTAACACCCGATGTTACAGGCTGCCGAGGGCAGTAGCGGTGGATCCTCATCCCTGGAGGGGTTTAAAAGCCTTGTGCATGTGGCACTTAGGGACATTGGTTAGGGTCAGCCTTGGCAATGCTGGGGGATGGTTCTTTGAGGGCTTTTCCTCCGCCAGCGTTCTGTGACTCAGCGCTCAGTGCTCCCGGGGCTGCGGAGCGGTTCGGTGCCGGGAGCCCTGCGGGCACGAATGACTTTTTTTGTAATTTAATTTTTTTTTTTTAATTTATTTATTATATCTCGCCTTCCCGGCGGCGGGCACGAATGACTTTTTTTTTTTTTTAAATAAAAAAAAAATATATATTTATTTATTTATTTGTTTATTTTATTATATCTCGCCTTCCCGGCTCGTCTCTTGGGAAACTCAACCGCCGCCAGGAGCCGCAGCGGGCGCGGGGCGGAGCACGGGAGGATTCTCCGGTTCTCCGCCCGCAGCAACCACGGAACGCGGCCGGAGCCCCGCCCGGCGCCCCCGGGCCCCGCGTTCCGGTCCCGCCCCGCGGCTGCGCGGCCCGGAACGGAACGGAACGAGATGGTGAGAGCGGGGCTGTGGGCCGGGAGCGCGGCCACACCGGGGGACAGAGGGGCCCGGAGGGTCTCGGTGCCCCCGGAGCTGGGGAGGGGCTCCGGGCGGCACCGAGCGGGGTCTCTGCCTGCAGGTGCCCGAGCTGGAGAAAGGCACGGTGCGGATCCGGCAGCCCGAGCGGGTGCGGAGCATCATCCGCTCTCTCCGGGAGCAGGGGGTGGCCAAACTGCAGGTACCGCTGCTCCGTCCTTTCCTCAGCCGCCCCTTCCTCGTCCCCCCGTTCCTGCTCGGCTTCTCCCAGCCCCGCGGGGAAGCACCTGCGGCTGGAGAAGAAGCTGCCCCCGAGGAGAGCGGGAAGGGGCTGGTGGCTCCCTCTGGACCGACCTTTGGGCTCCCGGTTATGGACATTAACTGTGCGCCGGTCCCAGGGCCCTGCTCCGCCCAGGCGGGATGAAGGAGCTATTCGGTGCCGATAAGAGCTCCGGGGTGGGAGGGTGAGCACATCCCCTGTCTGCCTCGTGGCTGCTAGGGGCGGCCACGGGAGATTAGCGGTGCTGGGTGCGCGTTCTCGCAGGTGGCAGCACCTTGGGCTCACTCTGGGCAGCGCAGAACGCGCTGGGTCACACAGGGACGTGCTTTGTGCTTTTCTCCCCTCTTCCAGGTCATTTCTGACTTTGACATGACGCTGAGCAGGTTTGGTTGCAATGGCAGGCGCTGCCCCACGTCTCACAGTGAGTGGAAGCTGTTGTTTTTACTGTTGCTAGTTCTGTTTGGTTTCTGTGTTTGTATTTGATGTGGTTCCTGTCATCCCCTGTGCCCTCCTCTGCCAAGCCTGGCCACTCTGTCCTGTCCTCCCCTCGCAGGTCTGGGCCTCGCTGCCTGGTGCCAGCTGCCCACTGCAGGAGCCAAGAGCCAGCTCCTGGGCTGGCTGCCTTCATCCCACTGCCCACGGGCACCGAGGCTGCTCAGGGGCTCAGAGTGGGAGCCACTGCCTTGGGACCCCTCAGCGAGCCTGTGCTCAGGTCACGGTGTCACCACGGCTTGTACTGGGAGCAGCCAGCACTGAGACACAGGGGAGGTGCTGTAGAAAGCCTCTTTATGATTCTGTGCTACACCATTTTATTTTCTTTGCAGACATCCTTGATACCAGCCGTGTGATCAGCGAGGATGGCAAGAAGAAGGTGGGTGCTGTGTGTAAGGCTTGGTGGCTGTTGTACCTGTCATTGGGAGGTCACACGGGCTGCTGTGGCAGCTCTCCCAGCTGTGGTGGCTGCCAGAATGGAGTGAGAAAGTGTCCAGGCTGCATTTCAGCCAGCAGTGACAGAGGAGAAGTTGAAAAGGGAACTCAAATTTGCATGTGCAGCTGTGGGTGTTTCAGTTTGATAAGAGGAAGAAGGGAGGGCTGTTTGTACCTGCAGCACTTGGAGTGAGGTGAGGGCCAGCCAGGCTGCTGAGAGTTCCAAGTGTGCTCTGAGGGAAGCTGCTCGGTGACAAGGTTTTGGTCGTGTTTGGGAAGAGCAATGCTTTGGAGAACTTCAGAAATGCTAGTTTTGTTTAGTCTCTTTAGACCTGATGTTCACTTTGTTCCTTTTCCCTCTGTGTGACACTCCAGCTGAAGGATCTGCTCCACTATTACTATCCCATTGAAATAGATCCCAACCGGACCCTGGAAGAGAAACGTCCCCTCATGGTGGAGTGGTGAGTGCTGTTTGTGGTGAGACCTTGTCCTGACAACCTCTTGTCCCTGAAGATACAGGACATGGGGCTTGAATCATCCCTGGCCTTGGCAGGGATCCCACAGGGTTTAGCTGTTGTGACTCTGCCTGCAGCTCTGTCACTGCTGCCTTTCCCTCATCAAATACAGGTGGACCAAAGCCCATGAGCTGCTGGTGCAGCAGAAGATCCACAAAAGTGACATAGCCCAGATCGTCAGAGAGTCAGAAGCAATGCTCAGGTACCAGCTGGGGGATGTGATGCTGAGTTTTGGGCACATAGGGATGTGATGCTGAGCTTTGGGCACACAGGGATGTGATGCTGGGCTTTGGGCTGGGGATGTGATGCTGAGCTTTGGGCTGGGGATGTGATGCTGAGTTTTGGGCACATAGGGATGTGATGCTGAGCTTTGGGCACAGGGGTGTGATGCTGAGCTTTGGGCTGGGGATGTGATGCTGAGCTTTGGGCACACAGGGATGTGATGCTGGGCTTTGGGCTGGGGATGTGATGCTGAGCTTTGGGCTGGGGATGTGATGCTGAGCTTTGGGCTGGGGATGTGATGCTGAGCTTTGGGCTGGGGATGTGATGCTGAGGTTCAGGCTGGGGATGTGGTGCTGAGGTTTGGGCACAGGGCTGTGATGCTCAGGTACAGCTTGGCTGCCCACAGCCCTTCTCTCCTGCCCATATAGCCAGTGCTTTGCTCACTGGTCTCCAGCCATGTGACCAGTGCCAGCCTCCCTTGCTCACTCCCTGAGGCTGAGTTCAAGCTAAATCAGAGCATGAGACACAGCCTGAGCTCACTTCTTGGCTGCAGGCTGCTCCCTGCCTGCTCTGAAACCAAGCCCCTCTCTTGGGCCTTGGCAAGGAGCAGCTGAGGGGCTGGTGCTGGGCACAGCTCCCCTTTGCAGGGCAGGGTGCAGGGGTAGCCTGCAGCTCCCTGCTTCCAGCAGAGCTGTGCTCTTTGCCCTGGAACTGCCAAGCCTTATGCAGGCCCTTGGCCCTTGGCTTGATCTCACCCACGGCACAAAAATGTTGTGCTAGAACTTGCTGCTAAAGCTGACCTGGCAGCTGTGGCCCTAAGGCTGGCTCGGGGAGCTGGGCTCTGCCAGGCTGCTGCCAGGCTCAGGGAGGAGATGGCTTTTCATGAACCCAAGTTCCACTTTTGCATGGAATTGTGTCCTGGCAGACTGGGGCAGCCACAGGTTGTTCTGATCATCCTCCCAAGCAGTCTGAGCTGCTGCACATCTCCCACTCGTGTGGGTGTGTGTGGGCAGGCTGTGCCCTGTGCCCCTGCTGAGCTGCTGATGTGCTCAGGAGATGCCAGGCAAAACCTGGAGTGCTCCATGCTCCCACAAGTGCCCACCCAGAGCTCTGGGGCTCTGCACAGGGTGTGCTGGTGCCACAGAGAGCTCCTGCTGTTTGCAGAGCTTCCCTGTGTGTTTGTTTGGGAAGTGGTGGGCAGGAACAGGAGCTGGGCTGAGCCTGCTGCCAGCACAGGGCACCAGGTACCATGCTGGGAGCTGGAAACACAGCACTGTGCAATGGACACTGCTGCTCTAGGGATGGCTTCGAGGAGTTCTTTGATCAGCTGCACAAGAACAACGTGCCCCTGTTCATCTTCTCTGCTGGAGTTGGTGACATCCTGGAGGAGATCATCCGTCAGGCCAACGTCTTCCACTCCAATGTCAATGTGGTGTCCAACTACATGGGCTTCAGTGATGATGTGAGTTCTTGCCTTGCACCTGTGTGCTGAGTGTGTGAGGAGAGCAGTGTGGTGTGGTATTTTCTGGGTCCCCTGTCAGAGGAGGAAATGATGAATCTGACTCCATGTTCTTAGAAGGCATTATATTATATTATATTATATTATAATCATGTTATATCATGTCATATATTACATTATATTACATTATATTACATTACATTATATTACATTATATTATATTACTTTTATAGAATGGTATACTAAAACTATACTAAAGAATAGAGAAAGGATACTTACAGAAGGCTAAAAGATACTAATGAAAAACCTGTGACTCTCTCTTCCAGAGTCCTGACACAGCCTGACCATGATTGGTCATTAAGTTAAAACAATTCACATGTTGGATAAACAATCTCCAACCACATTCCAAAGCAGCAAAACACAGGAGAAGCAAATTAGTTAATATTTTTTTCCTTTTTCTCTGAGCCTTCTCAGCTTTCCAGGAGAAGAAATCCTGGTGAAGGGATTTTTCAGAAAATATGACAGTGACAGTGTGGGGCTGGGACTGAGGACTGGGACGTGATTAACAGTGACACCATCGGGTTAAGAGCTGTCTGCCTGTCTGTCCCATGTGCTCAGGGTGTCCTCACACACTTCAAGGGACCCCTCATCCACACCTACAACAAGAACAACACCGTGCTGCAGGGCACAGGGTACTTCCAGCAGCTGAGCACGAGGACCAGCATCATCCTGCTGGGGGACTCCATGGGTGACCTGACCATGGCAGACGGTGTTCCCAGCGTGGAGAACATCCTCAAGATTGGCTTTCTCAATGACAAGGTGGGTGAGAGCAGCAGTTCAGTGCTTCCCTAGCTTCCCCTGGGGCCAGCAGGAGGCTGCCCCAGTGATTTGGGTGTGTAAGAGATTTGTAGGAGCTCCCGTGGGGTGTGCAGAGGTCTCGGGTTTCCTGCAGTCAGGATGACCCCAAGAGTTCTTTTTTCCCAGCCTGATGGTCGAAGGAAGAGTCAGAATTCTTCTGCTCTGGTTCACAGGGTTGTTTGTTGTCTCTTACCTAAAACATTCTTTTTCTGACCCGCAGAGGTCTGTCTAGCAGGTCTGTCAAGGGCACACTGCCTGCCCCTGGGTTGGTGTCTACATTTTATACCATGAGTTACGTGTACTTTATTTATCATTATTTTCCAATACCTATCACCTGTGTTAGACTGTCTGCCTCTATTCTAAACCAATCCAAATGTGCCAACATCACCAAGAAGATGGAGGCTAGGAAGAAGAATAGGACAACACCCAGATCCCTCCATCTTGCCTCCTAGACCCCCTATAGTAAAGTCCCCAAAATTCCACTTTTCACCCAGTGATTAATTCATTATTACTCTACTTAAACTTCTGTGACTTGTGATTCTTCATACAAGGTTGGTAATTTGCTCCATGGGTTAAGATGGAAATCCCAAATGTCTTTGGCTTCCTGCCAGGGGCTAGTGTCACCCAGGGCACCCAGAGGGGTGTCTTGGTTCTGACACAGAGGGACCTGGGGGTGTCTGCTGAGCCCCTGCTGTGTCTGGGAAATGTCAGAGCAGTCAATGACCCCCTTTTTGGTCATCCTGACCCTCAGCTGTTGGTTGTTCACTGTCCTGGCAGGTGGAAGAGAGGAGGAGGAAGTACCTGGATTCCTACGACATTGTGCTGGAGAGCGACGAGACGCTGGACGTGGTGAACGGCATTCTGCGGTACATCCTGGCTGAGACATGAGCTGGGGACACTGTCCCAGCTCCAGCCACACAGCAGGCACTGGGCAGGGAGTGTCCTTCCCAGGACAGAGCTGGAGGGGACTGCTGGTGCTGGCTGGGCTCCATCCCGACCTCACTAATGCCCTTGGCCAGCCCTGGAGCAGGAGAGGTGAGGTGGAGGAAGCTTCTCCTTTCCTTTTCCCCCAGCTCTGCCTGGCTCTGCAGTTTCCCACCCAGACTGGCTCTGCTCAGACTTCATCCCAGTGGGAATTCACCCCTGAGGCCACAACAAACCATTCCACGTCTCAGACAGAGATGTTCTGCGCTGGCTTCAGCAGCTGAGGGTGGAATGGAGATAGTTAACTGTGGGCTGAGGACAGACCCACTTTAAATGTTCCTGGTTAAGAAAATAAGTCTCTCTCTTGTCCTGTTTTCTGTGGGCTTCAAAGCTCTGGGGCTGACTCTGGTGCCAGTGCAGCCACTGGGCTGGTGTGACCCTGCTGGCCATCACATCACCCAGCCCCACATTCCCCAGGAAAACCAGCAGCTCTGGCCTCGTGTCTCAGCTCACCCGTCCCTCTTGCACCAGTACAGCTCTTACTGTGAAAAAAAAGGCCCCAGAGCTCAGCTGCTGCTGCTGCCCAAAGCCAGAAGTTTGTCTGCCAGGGATCAGTGGGAAGGAGGGGAGGGAAGGGGGCCTAAGCACTGCTTAAGGGGAGAGGCCAGTGGCAGAATTTTGAGTTTTAAACAATGTTTTACCTGACCGTGTTTGTGTAATAAATTTCTGGGCTGATCCTGGGCTCTCAGAGCAGCAGCAGGAAAAGACCATTTTATTACTGTATAACCTCTGGTTATGTGGGACTTTGGGAAGAGCAGATTTTTTTCTGTTTTGGAATAAAACCACAATTGGCTAAAGCTGGGTCACAGCTGGTTTGTGACTGAGGGGCTGGAGCTGCTCTGTTCCCTTGGCTGGCACTGGCAGCTGCCTCTGCTCCCCAGCTCCCCATCCCACCAGAGCCCCCAGCCCTCACTGGGTGCTGGAACTAAAGCCCTGCTGGCTTTGCTGGAGGATCCCAGGCAGGAATTTTGGTTTCTCCTGCCAGAGCCAGTGGATGTTGGAGCCTGGAATCCCCCTGGGCACTGGTGAAGCTGGTCCCTGTGCCCCTACCCCAACACATGGCAATGTTTCATGGCAAAGCAACCAAACACAGTCAAAGTCCTTGGAAACCTGGAGGAATTATTTATTTGGTGTGAGGCAGAGTCCCTGTTTGAGGGGTTCACTCTGCCCTGCTGTGCTCATGCATTCCTTCTGTCCCTTCCAGGGCAGATTGCAGAGGTTTTGGGAGCTGGCAGGTGCCAGAGCTGTGCTGGTCCCAGCAGGAGGACCTGAGCACTGTGACTTGCATTTAGGCACTGAAATTAAACAATTTCTGATCTGTCTCAGTCACTGGGGGCTGGGAGGTGGGGAGGGCGTGAAGGGGGACAGTGCTGCTCCCTGAGGGCTGGAATGAGGGTCTGTTTCCCTTCTCCCAGCTGATGAGGGGTTTGCCAGGTTCCACAGATCCAGGGGGCCAGATTTTTGGAATGGCAGATGCCTGCAGAGTTTGGGGTTTCACCCTGGGAACCTGAGCCCTCTTCAGCCTCTTGTCCCAGGGAGGATGAGCAGGGGCAGAGCAGGGACTGGGACAAAAGCCTTCTCTTTCTTCTGTCTAAAAGAATTTTAAGTGTATATATAAAAAACCCAATCCCCAACCCTAAACTACAAAAAAATGGTGGAGGTGAGGAGGATCCCCCCCTACATCCTGCCTGCAGCACAGATGGGTGAGGGGGCTGAGCTGGACCTGGTGGAGGATGAAGGGGCTTAGGGAGGGGACATCTTCTTGTCTGGATTTATTAGCTGGGGGCTGAGTTTTCCTGCTCAGGAGAACACATCAAAATACCCTCAATTAATAAGAGGTGAAAATCACAACCCGGCCCCCTGCAGGACTGGGGAGGGGCAGGGGCAGATCCCCGGGGTGGGAGCGAGGCCCTGACATGGCAAGGATGAGTCCTGTCTCCAGAACAGCAGGGACTGCTCCTCAGAGCTCCTCGTGAATCTTCTCCTGGTCCTCATCCGACTTGAGCTTCAGCTCCTCGGGTGTGATCCTCCCGTCCTGGTTGCGGTCCTGGTTCCGGAACATGTCAGCAATGACCTTCTCTGGGTCGGAGCTGGGCATCAGGCGGCCCTTCCCCTCCGCCACCTGCGTCTTGATGAAGGTGGAGAACTGCAGAGGGAACAGATGCTGCTTGGCTCTGCACAGCCAGCACCAGGCAGGGCAGGGAGAGCACAGCCCATGCCAAGGACAGGCAGGGACCAGAGCAGGGGCTGCCCCCGGGGACACTGCCCACACCCAGCTGTCATTGTCATTTTTTCTGGAAAAATCCCTTTACCAGGATTTCTTCTCCTGGAAGAAGCTGAGAAGCCTCAGTGAAAAATGAAAGCAATAATTGTCTGATTGCTTCTCCTGTGTTTTGCTGCTTTGGAATGTGGTATGGAGATTGTTTACCAGCTGTCATTTTTTGATTGGTTTCATGTGAATTGTTTTAACTTAATGACCAATCACAGCCCAGCTGTGTCGAGACTCTGGAAGCAGTCATGGGTTTTCATGATCATTCTTGTTAAGCCTTCTGTCTGTATCCTTTCTCTATTCTTTAGTACAGTTTTAGTATACCATTCTCTAATACAATAAAGTAACAAAATAATAAATTAGCCTTCTAAGAACATGGAGTCAGATTCTCAATTCCTCCCCTGTCTGGGGCGCCTCACAAACACCACACACACCAAAGCAATGCTTTGGCTGGGGTGTTCTTCCTGCACAGCTCTGCAGCCTGCCAGGTGCCCAGGGCCAGCAGTGCCCTTCAAGTTCTGCTGCCCAGGGTGGGTCCCCTGTGCCCCCGTTTCCTCCTGCACCCCACCATTTGGGACCCACTCACCTCTTCAGCAGGGATCCCCCCGTCCTTGTTGAGGTCCATCTGCTCGTACAGGTTGGCTGGTGGCTCCCCGTGCCAGATGAAGAGGTAACC
Source organism: Onychostruthus taczanowskii (assembly GCF_017590055.1). Lineage (NCBI taxonomy): Eukaryota > Metazoa > Chordata > Aves > Passeriformes > Passeridae > Onychostruthus > Onychostruthus taczanowskii. The sequence continues at coordinate 1,934,302 of NW_024507105.1, read as the reverse complement.
CTCAGGAACCCCCTCTTCCATGGAGATCAGCTCCACCTCAAAGCGGAGCACGGCGCTGCCAGGCACCCCCCGGGCTGGAAACACAGCACAGGGGAGCTCCAGCACCACGGGGAGCAGGGCAGCACCCTGGCCCTGAGCCCCACGGCCCAGGCAGGCTGAGGGGTGATGGAGCCCAGCCCAGCAAGGCTGAACCACCCATTTTGCTTGCACACATCAGCTGCTGCTCCCCTACCTCCGCTCTCGCCGTGGCCCAGGTGTGGGGGCACGATGAGCACGCGCCTCTCCCCTGCACACATGTCCAGGAGGCCGCTGTTCAACCCCTCGATCACCTTGTTGGCCCCCAGAGTCACCTCCTGGGGCTTCTCGTAGTCATGGCTGCAGGAGGCACAGAGGAAACAGGTGAGAAAAGTCCCTGGATTGGGTGTTCAGCCCTGAAATCCCAACCCTTCCATCCCACCGTGGCCCAGAATCCCACATCTTCCACCCTGGCATGCCATGAACTTCCACACCCTCCATCCTGATATGCCACGAACTTCCACACCCTCCATCCTGATATGCCACGAACTTCCACATCCTCCATCCTGACATGCCATGAACTTCCACATCCTCCACCGTGGTGTGCCATGAACTTCCACATCTTCCATTCTGATATGCCATGAACTTCTACACCCTCCACCCTGGTGTGCCATGAACTTCCACGCCCTCCATGCCACAGCCACAGCCACGTCCATCCCACTGTGTCCCCTGAACCCTCCTGCTGCAGGTCCCAGTGCTGCCTGGTGCCTGCCCAGCCCCAGCCCAGTGCCAGCCGCGGTTTGGCCCCGGGAGGGACGGGGTCACACCGGGAGGGATGGGGTCACACCAGGAAGGACGGGTCACACCGGGAGGGACGGGGTCACAGCGGGAAGGCCGGGGTCATACCGGGAAGGCCGGGGTCACAGCAGGAAGGATGGGGTCACAGCGGGAAGGCCGGGGTTACACTGGGAAGGATGGGGTCACACCGGAAGGGACGGGGTCACAGCGGGAGGGACGGGGTCACACCGGGAAGGATGGGGTCACAGCGGGAAGGCCGGGGTCACAGCGGGAGGGACGGGGTCACAGCGGGAAGGCCGGGATCACACCGGGAAGGCTGGGATCACACCGGGAAGGCCGGGGTCACAGCGGGAAGGCCGGGGTCACAGCGGGAGGGACGGGGTCACAGCGGGAAGGCCGGGATCACACCGGGAAGGCCGGGATCACACCGGGAAGGCCGGGGATGCGGGGGCACGCACGAGGAGAAGAGCCGGGTGCCATCCAGCAGGGAGCAGTTGTAGTGGTAGCGCACGAAGTCCCGCTGGCGGGTGGTGACGTTGCAGCCCTCCGGCCGGAACACGGTCTCGATCTCCACCGGGTCCGCGGGGTTGTGGAAGTCGATGATGTGAACATCAAAGATGAGCACGGCTGAGCCGGGAATTTTATCCCCTGGAAGAGGAGGATGAGGAGGGATTTTATGAAAAATCCCTCCGCCAGGATTTCTTCTCCTGGGAAGCTGAGAAGCCTCAGAGAAAAATGTAAATAATAATTATCTGATTTGCTTCTCCTGTTTTGCTGTTTTGGAATATGGTAGGTGAATGTTTGATTGGTTCCATGTGAATTGTTTTAACTTAATGACCAATCAAAGCCAGCTGTGTCGGACCCTCTGAGGAGTCACCGGTTTTTATTATTCATTCTTTTCTAGCCTCCTGATGTATCCTTTCTCTATAGTTTAGTATAGTTTTTGTATATAGTTTCATATAATATAATTAATATCATATCATATCATATATCGTATCATATAATATAATTTCATATAATTTCATTTCATATAATACAATACAATATATAATAATGTAATATAATATATTATATCGTAGTATAATACAATAATATAATATCATATAATTAATATAATGTATCATCATGTAATATAATATATAATGTCACAATATAATACAATATCATAATATATTATAATATAATATATAATAATGTAATATAATATAGTATATAATATCATAACATATAATATAATATAATATAATATAATATAATATAATATAATATAATAATCAGCCTTCTAAGAATATGGAGTCAGATTCATCTCCTCCCTTATCCTGGGACCCTCACAACCAGCACATACCTGCACCATTCTCCCCGTAAGCCAGGTGTGGGGGGATGACCACGCGCCGGTGCTCTCCCACGCAGACCCCCTGCAGCCCCTGATCCATGCCAGGGATGATGTAGCCCTTCCCAATGTAGGTGTTGTAGGTCTGATTGCGGGAGTAACTGCAGCAAGAGAACCCCCAGCACCATCAATGCCCCAGCACCCACACCCCAATCCCAGCCTCTCCTGCTCCCCCAGGAACCAAACCTTGCTCATAGAGAAGCAACCAACAGATATTGGGTTTTTTTACCCTATTTCATGCCCATTTTCCCCTCTCCAGCCTCTCCTTGCAGGAGAGGACACCAGGGGCTCTCCTACCACTTCCTCCCACACCTGGAGTCGAAGAGTGTCCCATCCATGAGTGTCCCGTTGTAGTGGTAGCGGACAAAGTCCCCGGTGACAGCCCGGCGCCGGCAGGACTCCGGCACCTCCAGGTGCTCCAGGGAGACGCCGTCCTTGGGATTGTGGAAATCCACCAGCAGCACGCTGAACACCAGCGATGCCTGCGGTGGGATCACCGTCCCTGGGAGGGGACACGGGTCAGCCTCAAGGAGGATCCTGGACCAGGGGCTCTGGTCAGAGCAGGGAGGGAAGGGGCTGGCACCATGGGGTGGTGCCTGGCTCACCGTAGCCCTTCTCCCCATAGGCCAGGAACGGGGGGATGATGATGCTCCTCTTCTCCCCAGCGCACATCCCCAGCAGCCCCTGGTCCATGCCCTTGATCAGCCACCCAGTGCCCACGTAGGTGTCATAGGTGCTGCCCTTGCTGTAGCTGGTGGTGGAGAATGAGGGTGGGGGTGGCTCTGGGGCCACACCAGCAGCCCCAGCCAGAGCAGGGCTGGTTTGGGGGGTCATGGAGCTGCATCAGCCCTGCTGGTTTGGGGGATTATGGAGTTGCACCAGCCCTGCTGGAGAGCAGGGAGGGAGAGGGCTGTGCCAGAGGCTGGTTTGGGGCTGCACGAGCCCTGCTGGGGAGCGGGGAGGGAGCAGGGCTGTGCCAGAGGCTGGTTTGGGGGGTCATGGAGCTGCACCAGCCCTGCTGGGGAGCGGGGAGGGAGCAGAGCTGTGCCAGAGGCTGGTTTGGGGGTCATGGAGCTGCACCAGCCCTGCTGGGGAGCGGGGAGGGAGTACAGGGTGAGGCTGCTCTGACTGTGTGCCCAGGCTGGTGTCCGTGGGTCCCAGCCACCCCTAGCGGCCCAGTGTGGAGGCAGAGGGTGCATCCCAGCCCCACAGGTGCCCTGAGGCCAGGGTGCATCCCAGGGGTCCATACCTGGAGTCGAAGGGGGTCCCGTCCAGCAGAGTGCCGTTGTAGTGGTAGCGCACGAAGTCCGAGTTCTCCACCGTGCGGTTGCAGCGCTCGGGTTTGGACAGGGTGGTGATCTGCAGCTTGTCATTCTTGTTCCAGATGTCCAGCATGACAACATCGAAGTACAGGGTGGCATCTGGGGGGATCAGCCCCGCTAAAGGGGCAGCAGCAAGGACAGAGCACCTTAAGTGGGACCAACACTGAGCCCAGGCCAGCCATGGGTTCTGCCCCCTGAAACCTCTCCTGAACCCTCTGCTGGAGACCCATGGCAGCCCCTGGGAACGCAGCACGGTCCAGCTGGGGGCAGGACCCTCATTCCCAGGGAAGCCCCACTTCAGCACCACTCACCCTGGCCATGGAGCCACCTTTAGGCTGCATCCTCCAGGGGGGCACTGGAGCCCTGTCCTTGCTCAGGCCAGCCCTGGGGGCTTTGCTCCCTCAGCCCCCCCGTGCCAGGGGCCCTTACCCACGCCGATGCTGCCGTAGCCCAGGTGGGGTGGCACGATGAGGTGACGCCGCTCGTTGACGCACATGCCCTGCAGCCCCCGGTCCATGCCCGTGATCAGCCGCCCAACGCCCACCACACCGGCCACCGTGGCCCCTCGGTCGTAGCTGGGGCAAAGGGACAGAGCCATCAGAACTGAGAGAAAGGATGAAGCTCCCAAAGCTGCCCATGCTGGTGGGGCAGTGCGTGGGTCTCACATCACAGCCTGGTCCCTGTGCCGCAGGCAGAGCCCATTGCTCGAAAATGTGGGTCCTAGTCGGCTCAGTGCCATGCTGCTGGAGGGCAGCTGGCCCCTGGGGCACTGGTCAGGATTTCAGCCTGACCATGCACCCCCAGAAGCCACCCACACCCTGCCCAGATCTCACCCACTGGGCTGGGCTGGAGGCTGGCAGCTCTGGGGCTTCCTGCTGCTTCCAAATCATTTTGTACACAGCACACTGGAGCTTTGCACAGTGATGGGGAAAGATGACATCCCGGCCTCGTTTTTAAACTGAAAATTTGTTTTTATTTTTAAACCTTAAAATACTCCAAGGAACTGCTGGGGCAGCAGATGTCCTCCTGACAGAGAATTCTTTTAGCAGTGTCCCCAGGCTCCCACTGCAGTTACTTTCTCCCCCATTGATGCTCACAAGAAAGATAAGAGACATCAAACTGTGAACCCCTTTCCTTTCCAGAGCTCCCAAACAACATCTGCCTGGGAAATTTTGATTGCTACATGGCCCCAGTTATTCCTGTGTCCCCAGTTTTCCTTCCTGCACATGGTGTTGCAAACCAGGGGCTGCCCCAACCCTGATTCCCAGCCAGCCCGAGCAGAGCAGGGACGATGCAGGGCCAAGGAACTCTGAGGCCAGCAGAGCAAAGCCTCTGGTATAATGAAAGGCTTCACTGCTGCCACGTCTCAAAGTGCTCTAAGCGTTTTCTGCCTGTGCAGCACATGCACATACGTGTTCCTGCGTGCAGAGCGTGGCAATGAGGGCCAAATCCTGCCTGTGCCCTGGACAGGCTGTCCCCCAGCTCTGTGCAGCTGCAGGGCTGCAGGCTCCCCAAAGGGCTGGGAGCTCCTGTGGGACAGCCCAGGCTGGGGGGCTGCAGCCTGGGCTGGGGGCTCGCTTCAGGCTGACACATGTACAGGCTCCTGCGTTACCCCAGCACCCACCAAAACCCCTCCTCGGTTCACAGCCGGGGGGACTGGGCGTTGTCTCCGGCCTGGCTGCCGCTGCCCGGGGCTGGGGGCGGCATGCGGGGTCCCCGCAGCCGCCTGCCTGCCCCGGCATGCGGGCTGGGGGCTGGGGGAGGCATGCAGGGTCCCGCCGCAGCTGCCCCCCGCATGCAGCCGGCACGGAGCCGCGGGCGATACCTGGAGTCAAACTTTTTGCCATCTTTAAAGGTCCCATTGTAGTGGTAGCGAATGAAATCCCCCATCTGCGCCTCCCGCAGGCAGATTTTGGGAATATAGTATCTGTCTATCACCACGTCTTCCAAGGGGCCGGGGTCGCCCAGCGCCGGGGCCCCCAGGACGCCCAGGAGGAGGAGGAGGAGGAGGAGGAGGCAGCAGCGGCTGCCCGGGGCCGTGGCCATGGCGCTGGGGCTGCGGCGGCGGAAGGGCCCGGCCGGGGAAGGAGGCGGGCGGGGGGTTCAGGACGCCCCTTTCCTGCCCGGGACGCCCCTTGCCTTCGCTGTCCCGTGCCTTCCCCTCCGCCCGCCCAGCCCGGCCCTCTCGGAATTTCTGTAGACGTGTCCGGGCCCCCCGCGCTCCCCCCGCGCCGGGGGCTGACACCGCGGCAGGGAGCGATCCACGGCGGGAGGGGTTATTCTTTTTTATTCTTTTCCCCTCTTTTGTTTTTCCTCTTCGTTTTTCCCCTCCTTTATTTATTTCTCTTCTCCCTTTCCCCCTTTTCCTCTCCTTTTTTTTTTTTTTTTTCCCCCCCCCCCCTTTTTTTTTTTTTTTTTCCCCCCCCCCCCTTTTTTTTTTTTTTTTTCCCCCCCCCCCCTTTTTTTTTTTTTTTTTCCCCCCCCCCCCTTTTTTTTTTTTTTTTTAATTGAGCAATTCCTCCTCTGAAGGAAAAGCTGACGGAGGCACTGGGGAGCGGCTGTGCGGCTGCAGGCCCAGCCCGGCCCTGCCCTGCCCGGCCCTAGGTCCTAGTGCTGCTGTGCCTCCTCCTCCTCCTCCTCCTCCTCTTCCCTCTGCCCCTGCCAGCTCATTGCTGCTCAGTCCCAGCAGCTCGGGAGAGTAAATAAAAGGAATTGAGTGTTTTAATAACGAGTCTGCTGTTGGCAGAGCCTTTAGTGAGTAGCAATCATGAAAAATGTGAAATTCTCCCAGCAGTCCTTCCCAGACAAACACAGCCTCACTCAGGAGGTGTTGCCCACACATCCCTGCTCCCCCAAATCCATCGGCAAGAAACAGGTCCCGTTGCAAGAGCCTTCGGTGGGAGTTCCAGGTGGGAAATAAAACGGGCTGTGAACCCAAACCCAAATCCCAGCCCAGCTCCTCTGAGACTCAGTGCTACCAGTGACAGCAACAGCTCCAGCAAAGCACCGCCAGCTCCCCCAGCTCGGCCCCGGGGCGCTGTGCAGCCCCCAAACCCGGGTGAGCACCTTCAGTGTCCCCCTCGGAGCAGCCTGGGGGACACGCGGCTCTCCCGATGGCTCGGAGACACGACCTCACTGAGAGGGGTGGTGGCACCACAGCCAGCAGCCTCTAGAAACCTCAGCAGTGTCCTGGCTCCTGCCCCGCACTGTCACATCCCTCAATGCCACCGTCCGGCCAGCGACAAAGCATTGGGTTTGGGCCGGGGCCACTGTGGCCGTGCCGAGGCCTGGCACGGGACAGCTCTGGGGCCGGGATCTGGCACGGCACAGAGCGTGTGGCCTCGGGCTTGGCACCGGCCAGCGCCGGGGACACCTCCGGCCGCCGCCGGCCCGCAGAGCCCGGCCGCGCATGGCGCTGCGGAGCCATCCCTCTCCGTGGTGCGCATCCCCCGCGGGGCCGGCGGAGCCGCACTAAGACCCTGCGCGCCCGCCGCGCACCGCCCACACCGCCCACCGCCGCCGCCCGCCCCCTGCGCGGGGCCCGGCGCGGAGCGCTGCGCTGCGCGGGGCGGTGCGCGGGCAGTGCGCGGCAGCGGGGATGGGCGGCGCGGTGCCGGTGCCGGTACCACTGCCGGCGTTGCTGCTGGCGGTGCTGGCGGCGGGGCGGTGCGCGGCGCAGTACGAGCAGTACAGCGTGCGCGGGTTCCCCGCGGCCGCGCTGGAGCCGCTGCAGAGCGCCTACGAGCGGGCGCTGGAGCAGTACGCGGACGCGCAATGGGCGGAGAGCGCTCGGGGGCTGGAGGCCAGCCTGCGGCTGCACAGGCTGCTGCGGGACAGCGAGGCGCACTGCCACCGCCGCTGCGCCGGGGAGCAGCTCCCCGCGGGGGAGGGTCCCGCCGAGCAGCCCCGCGGGGAGCGGGACCCCGCGTGGGAGTGGGAGCGGGAGATGCGGCTCTTCGGGCGGCTGCTGCTCCGCGCCGGCTGCCTGCGCGCCTGCAAGCGGGAGCTGCCCGTGTTCCAGCTGCGCTACCCCCCGGCGCAGACACTGCGCGACTTCCAGCGCCGCCAGCCCTACCAGTACCTGCACTACGCGCTCTTCAAGGTGAGGAGCGGCAAATGGCAGGGGGCGGGGGTCGGGAGGGGGTCTTGCTGCTCTATCCTGCACCACTGATCTTTCCCCTCCATCCTGCACCCTGGTTGGGCACACCCCTTCCCGGGTCTCTTCCGTGCCACTCATCCTAGACCTCCTCTTCAACACCCCCGTTCTGCATCCTCATCCTGTGCCCCCATCCTGCACCCTCTGATCTGCCCACCCTGAACCCCACTCCTGTCTGTCTCTGCAGCCCCTGAACCCTGCCCCACTCCATCCTGCACCCTGCTGTCAGGTGCTTCCCCTTTCCTTCCCTCCCCATCTGGCAGCCCCCTCCAGCTCCTCCATACTGCCCCTGAGCCGTGGCACGTCAGCATCATCTGGGACCCATCAGGCAGGACGACTGGGGGGCCCCTGTGGTTGCATCCCTCTACCCCACCTTGTGGTGCCCTGGTGCCCCAAGGTCTCCCTGGGCAGGCAGAGAGCACACAGGGGCTGCTCCAGCTTGAAGGGCCTGAGTTGGAGGGTTCAGTGCCTCTGTGATTGTGGTGGGACACGTGTCTGGATGCTCCATGAGAAAGAAGGAGTTGCTCAGCTTCACAGTGCAGACGTGGAGGGAGGTTTTGTGGAGGGAGGTTTCATAAGGGGGATGCTGTGTGTTGGCCAGAGTGCCTCTGGCAGGGGACAGTGCTCTGGTCAGGGTCTGGTCCCTGGCCACCTGCCACTGTGGGTGCTGTTTTAGCACTCAGCGCTGCAGCCTCACTCACCTGGCAGTGGCGAGGGACTGCCTGGCTTCATCCTTAATGCCTTTTCCTCTTGCTGCTCTGGCCCAAACCCATTTCATGGATGGGTTGTTCAAATCACCCTCCCTCCCTGCTCACTCCCCTGAAGCTGCAACCCGAGAGCCCATAAAGCAGCAGGGGCAGCAGCCAGGTCTGATGGCAGTGCTGGAGAAGGGCAGATGTGTGGGTCAAACCCACACCACGAGGATCCACCTCATACCACATGGATCCACCTCACACCACGAGGATCACTCCTGGCTGGATGTGGGGGCCCATGAGAGGCTGAGCTGTCCCTGTGCCCATCATGGTTGATGGGGCTGGAGTTACCTGCAGTGTCCACATTCCCAGATCCTGTCTGTTCATCACTGCCAGTGGATGATTTTTCAGTGTGGGTTCAGGGCTGTTCCCCACAAGGATCAGCCCTCTCTCCTGCAGCCCAGGGGTCTGGCTGGGTGCTGAGGCCCCCTTGGCTGCACTGTGGGTTCAGGGCTGTTCCCCACAAGGATCAGCCCTCTCTCCTGCAGCCCAGGGGTCTGGCTGGGTGCTGAGGCCCCCTTTGCTGCACTGTGGGTTCAGGCTGCCCTGCAGCAGGTCTCTGCACCGGCTCCTCCTCCCTCCACAGTCAAATAAGATCAAGAAAGCCGTGTCTGCTGCCCACACCTTCCTGCAGAAAAACCCCAAGCATGAGATGACCTTGAGGTACCTGAACTACTACAGGACGATGCTGGATGTGGATGAATACCTGGTCGACCTGGAAGCTCAACCCTTTGAGGTAAGGAGGGGATGGGGCTGGGGCAGGAGAGGGGTTGCCCAGGGCTTGAAGCCCACCTGGGCTCCCAAAGCCCGAGGGCAGCAGCTGTCCCTCACTAAGCGCGGTCCTCGCAGCCGATATTCGTGCGGTCAGTGAAGCTGTACAACAGCGGGGATTTCCGGAGCAGCGCGGCCGACATGGAGCAGGCGCTGGCCGAGTACTACAAGGCCTACGAGGATTGTCTGGCCGGCTGCGAGGGCGCCTACGAGCTCCAGGAGTTCAAGGACTTCTACCCTGCCATCGCAGGTACTGGAGGGCTGGGGGACGGCACGTTTGGGGAGGTGATCAGGGCTGCAGCACCCGACGTCTCCCCCCAGACCACTTTGTGAGCGTGCTGCAATGCAAGGTGGACTGCGAGACCGAGCTCACCCCCAACGTGGGCGGCTACTTCGTGGAGAAATTCGTGGCCACCATGTACCACTACCTGCAGTTCGCTTACTACAAGCGTGAGTGCCGCTTCGAGCGGGGGGCTCTGTGTGCCCTGGGGCACCCTGGGGTGCTGTGGGCCCTGCGAGGGGTGTCCCCCCCGTGTCAGCTGGCGCTGCTCCCCGCAGTGAACGACGTGCAGGACGCGGTGCGCAGCGTCTCCAGCTACATGCTCTTCGACCCGGGCGACACCGTGATGCAGCAGAACCTGGTCTATTACCGCTTCCACCGCGAGCGCTGGCGCCTGCGCGAGGAGGACTTCGAGCCACGGCCGGTGAGGACCCCCCGGCCCCCCATCCTGCGGCCCTGCACCGCCCAGGGAGGGGCTGACCCAGCCCCTGTCCCCCCTGTGCCCAGGAAGCCGTGAGGTACCACAACCAGACGGCGGCTCAGAAGAAGATGCTGGAGTTCGCCCGGCAGTACCTGCAGGATGATGATGACGAGGTACCTGATGTGGGGTGCAGATGGTGCTTTTGGGGGTGGGGGTGCTGGGTGATTCCTCAGGTGGGGGGTCTGCCCCGCTGGAGCAGACTGCAGATGAGGCTGCCGAGCCTCCTCCTGCCCTCGTGTGCTGCAGATGGAGGTGGATGGTGGTGAGGGGCTGCAGGAGCAGGACCTGCCCTCAGATGGCGAGTTCGAGGGTGAAGGTGACTACGAGGAAGGCTTCTTCTCAGAGTGGTGGCAGGAACCCAAGACCAAAGGAGACAAAGACGACCAAGGTTCCTGATACCAGGGCTGGGGGCTGTGCTGTAGGGTGGGGGGTCTGCTGCCCACAGCCCTGGTGCCACCAAACTCTCCTTGTTTGCAGAGATCCTATGATGAGCCACGTGAAGGGGGAGCCAGCACCAGCTGAGCTGGATGGTGGTGGCTCTGTGATGCCATCTTGGGGACATCGGGCTTTGGGCTCCTCCCAGCCACGGGTAGAAACTCAGACTCACAGGGAGGGGCCAATCCTGCCTGGCATCCTGCAGCAGGGCTGCCTTTGCCACCTGGATGTCTGCTGGCACAGCCCAATTCCCATCAGTGGAACACCAGCAGCCCTGAACATTCCTGCTTGCCGAGGAGCCCGGGCCACCCCTGTCCCCAGTGCCCCCAGCAGTGATGCCCCACAGCACTGGGGATTTCTGCGTCCCTCGGCTGCTCCCCAGGATCTGTGGATGATGCACCAGGATCGACCCCTGTCTTGTCTTGAGGGGCTTAGGGCAAAGTAGGGAGCAATGCCCAATGCTGCTGGAGCTGGTCCTGCCCCTTCCTGAGGCTCCCTGAGGCTCCTGCTCCTGTTCTGCCAGCTCCCATAGCCCAGTTCTCCTTGGACTCCCCAGCCTGGTGCTACAGGGGCTCCTGGTGTGCCATGTCCCCATGTCACCACGGGGCTGCAGCCTGGTGAGGCTGTGGCACCTGTGCTCTGCCCGTGCCTTGAAATTTTGCCACACCAGCCCTCTCTAGCCTTAAGCTCCATTAATTTAAGATTTCCCCTCTTGCACAGTTGCTCTTTTTATATATTTACTGGTGCTGAACTTTTAATAAAATCCAGACTGGTCTTTTCATGGCTGCCTCCACCTTCCATGGGCTGCAACCGTGGGATCCAGGAGCTCAGAGCAGGAGAGGCCCTGCTGTGGGAGTGGAAGGGATGAGTTCAGGCCTGGATGTCCCCACAGATGACCTGGGGGAACTCGTGGGGCTGGGGACCCATGGAGGCCATGAGAGCAGCCAGGCTCCTGTGAGGCTCTGGGTTCCTGAGGGGGACCCCAAATGGATCCCTGACCCCCACTGACTGTCAGGTGAGGTTGGGGGGAGCTCCAGGGGGCTGGAGGGCAGCATGTCCTACCCCATAAGGGTCTTTGGGGTGTAATATCCATGAGCTGATGGTTGTTTTGGGGTACAACACTGTGACACTGCTCCTTGGGGATGCATCACCCTGATCCAGGATTGGAGGGTGCAGTGCATCCCCCGATGAAGATGGGGGTGGCAGGGTAGGGTGACCCCCTCCTGCCTGCATCAGGGCGTTTTGGGGCCCGCTGGGGGTCTCTGTTGGTGCTGACAAACCTGTGCCAATCCCGGGCAGTGTGTGCCCGACCACTCCTCCCTGCCGTGCTCCCTCCCGCTCGCATGGAAATTGGCTACGAGGACTGAAACTGAGAGGCTGAATCACAGCGTTGGCCCCGGGGGAGGGAAGGGATGGGAATGGAAGGAAGAGGGTGGCAAGAGGCTGCCAGCACCCCACCCTGCCCTGCCCGGAACCCCCGTTCACGGGGCTTTTCCAGCTCTGCAGGGCAGGGGGCGGGGGCTGAGCCCCCAGACCCGTGGGCAAAGCTCAGGGCTCGGGGAGGCACTGCTGGGAGGGGGCACCCACTGCACCCTGCGCCGGGACACGGCTGTCCTGTCACTCGGGAGGAGCTGGGTTTGTCACCGATGGGTCACAGCCACCTCGGGAGGGGAGAGCCAGTCCGGTGGGGTGTGGCCGGTGGATGAGCGGCGCTGGCACCGCAGCCCGGGGGACAAAGGCCTGCGGATCTTCCCAACAGCTGGGCGAGGGTGGCACTGGGCCCAGGTGGCCTCCGCCCTGCTCTGACACACCTGGGCACCGTGTCCCCTCCCCAGCCCCACACTCACGAGAAGACAGCTCCTCTCTCCCACCGATCTGCTGGCACCAGGCAAAGCCCCTCGCAGCCGTGAGCTGGGGCCCCTTCCCCGCTCCCACCTGCATCCACCGCCGGCAGTGCCAGGCGGGAGCAGAGCTCTGGGAGCGGCGGTGTGACCGGCGGTGGCTGTGACCGGGAGCATGGCCACCGTCCTGTCCCCCCGGACAGGGAGAGTCGAGCTGCGGGGCAGCGCCGGGGTGCAGAGTGACTGGCTGGGGACACGGGGGTGGGATGCAGGGGATGCAAGGGATGCAGGGGATGCAGGAAGCTGGGTTACATCTCGCGCTTCCCTGACACCCTCGACCTTGACCAGGAGGGGAGCGTGAATGAGATTTCTGGCCGACGCCTCAGCTGCGCTCTGCCGTGCCCTGCCGTGCCGTGCTGTTCCGTGCCGTACCGTGTGCCCATTTCCTTGTGCCGAGAGCTCTGTCGCTGTGCTCCGGATCTCCCGCTCAGCGCACAGCCATGAATTAATTCCCTTTCTCTTGCAGGGGCGGTGGAAGCGCTGTCTCTCACCTCCCTTGGGAGCTGAGAATCCCCGCCTGGCAGCGCTCGCTGTCAGACGTAGCACGGAACCGTACAGGCAGCGGGGGTGCAGGATGCTCCCTCCTCATCCTCACCGGGGCAGAATCCTCCTGCTCCCCGAACCTGGGGGTCCTGAGGTGGGCTGGGACATATCCGATGGATGACTCGGGCACTGGGTGACGGCGGCTTCGCCTGGGACGCGGCGGCAGCACCCGGCTGGACCGGTCCGGCGGGGACCGGGCTGACGCAGCGCCAGCAGCCCCGAGCCCTTCCCGAACGCCGCTTCCAGCCGCTCCCGCGCTCCTGCCTCGGGGGTCCCCGCACGGCCCGGGGTCCCCGCACGGCCCAAGGTCCCCGCACGGCCCGGGGGTCCCTGCACGGCCCGGGGGTCCCCGCGCCCCCAGCCCTGCCCAGGGGCGGGTCCCGGCCCCACCTGGCCGCGCCCACTGACGTCACCCAGGTGGTCCCCTCGTGGTCGCGCCCTTGCTCTGCCGCCGCCGCGCCCCGCCCATCCCGCCCCGCTGTCCAATCACCTGCGGGCAGAGGGCGGGACGGCCGCGCCCCTGCCAATGGGGAGCGGATAAACACGTCCGGCGGGGGCGGAGCCCGGCACGCCCGGGGATTGATGGGCGTGCAGAGCAGCCAATAGCGGAGGGGCGGTGCGGGGGCGGGGCCTGAGGCGGGCGGGGCGGTGCGCGGGGCGCTGCTCGCCTTTTGTTCGGGCAGGAGCGGGCGGGTGGCGGAGAGCGACGGTGAGCGGGGCCGGGATACCGGGAGCGGGCGGGGAGGGACGGTGAGCGCGGCCGGGACACCGGGAACGGGCGGGGAGGGACGGTGAGCGGGGCCGGGGCACCGGGAATGGGTGGCGGCGGCGGTGAGCGGGACTGGCGCACCGGACACGGGGAACGACGGTGAGCGGGGCGGGGCACCGGGAGCGACGGTGAGTGGAGCCGAGTCAGCGAGCATCGGGCATGGGGGACCGGCGGTGAGCGGGGCCGGGACACCGGGAACGGGCGGGGAGGGACGGTGAGCGGGGCCGGGACACCGGGAACGGGCGGGGAGGGACGGTGAGCGGGGCCGGGATACCGGGAGCGGGCGGGGAGGGACAGTGAGCGGGGCCGGGACACCGGGAACGGGCGGGGAGGGTCGGTGAGCGGGACCGGGGCACCGGGAATGGGTGGCGGCGGCGGCGGTGGTGAGCGGGACTGGCGCACCGGACACGGGGAACGACGGTGAGCGGGGCGGGGCACCGGGAGCGACGGTGAGTGGAGCCGAGTCAGCGAGCATCGGGCATGGGGGACCGGCGGTGAGCGGCAATAGGCCGGCGGAACCGGGCAGGGGTCGCTCCGGTGAGCGGGGAGGGTCCGGAGGAGCGGGCTGGCGGCGGGGAGTGGTCCGGTGAGCAGAGTTGGAGCGGCCGGGACGGGGCCGTTGGTCGTTCCGGGCTGGGCTGCAGCGGAGCCGTGCGGACTCCGCCGTGCGGCGCTGGGGAGCGGCCGCGCTCGGGGCGGGGAGGACCTGGATGTCCGGGCCGGGCAGCACCGGGCGTCCCGGTTCGGTCCCGCTGCCGCCGTCTGGGGCAGGGCTCCCCGTGTGCTTCCCGTGAGCTCGGCCCGACTGGGCGGGTCCCCGGGGCTTCCCCCGTGGGCAGCCGGGCTGTCCCAGTGCCGATTCCAGTTTGGGAATCGCGGCTCCGCGCTCCGGTGCCAGGCCGTGACTCTGTCCCCGGCCCCGCCCGGAGCTGCCGCTGCGCGGGCGAGGCCCTGGCACGGCGCTCGCCCGGTTCTCCGGGGCTCTTACGCAAACGGGGCTGCTCCGTGCCCACAGCCACACCTGGGGACACCGCGTGCTGCTCTCGGGTCACCTCGGCATCGCCCCGACATCGAAGGGGTCGGAGCTACCATTCGCCCGCCGCCTGCCATGTGAGGTCTGGGGGCTGAGGGGGTGCGGGTGACCTGGCATCACCCGGACAGCCCCGGGGGTGAGGGGTGCCGGGCACAGTGCGCACGGGGGGGTCCCAGCTGAGCCCCGGACAGCGGACATCCGCACCGGGACACGGCGGGGGGAGCGAAACTTGGCTGTTTGTCTGATGTTTGGAGAGGAGAGAGCGCTCTAATTGCGTTAGCTGAGTGATTAGCTTAATTAATCAGGTTTACAGCGCAGATGAAAGGATAATGCTGAAATGTTGCTGGGAGTTGCCCGGAGAAGGCAAACGTGGGCTGTCATACGAGCAACGCGGGGCGGCGTGTGCTGGGAGAGGAGCGTGAACGCTCAGGAGGGGACGGGACAGGGTGACCTGCGCTACCCTTGTGCCTGCCCGGGTGTGAGGCCATCAGCCTGCACCCTCTCCGGCCAGGCTGGACGCCCCTGCACCCCCATAACGCTGTCGGGGTGCCTGGGTGAGTCCCATGTCTGGTTTCATGTTCCCTTGACAGCTTCCCCATACCAGAAGGGTGGAGGGGGCTGGGGACACAGCCCCGTGATACAGCCCCCCCCCAGTCGCTTCACCTCCTGCTCCAGCCCACGTCGTGCTGGTTTTGGCGCTGGTGCCAGCCCCGAGCAGCTCGCTCTGGTGTCCGTCTGCCGTGGGCTGCTGGGGAGCCGGGGGCGCAGCGTCTCCCCGGCAGCTGCCGCGGGGATGGGGCTGGAGCGGTGCCGGGGGCGTTTGCTCCGGGCTGGCAGCCGCATCCAGGGCAGGTGCAGTGTCCGCGGGGGCTGCTCCGGGCTCCGCTCTCGGAGTGTCCGGTCCAGCCGGAAACAGGGCTGAGAAAATTACAGGGGTCCATTTCTGTGTCCTTGTCGGTGTCGGAGCTGGCTGGAAGGGTGCAGGGCACCACTGGAACTGCGTTTGCACATCTGAAGCCTGTTATCGCTCATTGTTTTGGAGGATTTCCATGAAGTGTCATGAAAAACCCATTTTACTGCTAATTTGGTTTAGACAAGTTGGCCATGAGGACGGGGACGCTGGAGAGCTGTGGCTGAGGATTGTGCTCCCTCCTTGCACCGTGGCTGCTGTGCGGAGCGGGGACACACGCGGCTCCCCAGGGCTCAGGGCGCTGGGGAAAGGTGGGGCGGCCGTGCGGGGCCCTCTCTCAGACAATGGCGTTACAGTCTATTGTCTGGGCGATGTGCCGTGTCCTTGCCGGCTCCAGGAAGCGCCTTCATCCCCGGGAGGGGGTGGGGGGACGAGCCGGGCTGCTGGGAGGGGTCTCCTGGGGCTGGGTGTGCGAGTAGTTTGTGCTCCGTGCCTGGAGCCCCCGGGGCAGCGCGGGTGAATCGTGGCAGGGCTGCAGCCGGGGGGCTTGGGGGATGTCCCCTCTGGTCCTGGTACCGCATTTCAGCGTATCATTCGGCGCTGCCCTAATCCCATTAACTCACCCCTTTGTTTCCCCCACCTGAAAGCCTTCCTCAGCAGCCGGGCAGGCACTGCGGTACAGCTGCACGGCTCCTGCAGCTCAGCCCGTTCCTGCGAGGACGGCTTCCCTTCAAGACTGTGGTTTGGTGTGGGAGCGCTTGATGGGATTTGGCTTTTTATCACACTTCCAGATCTCCGGGATTTAAGACGGCGCTTTTGCCGGGCGCGCTGCCGCTCGCAGATGGCAGAGCCTGGGAGCAAAGCTGCCCTTGGCCCCGCTCCTCAGGCTGGGGGAGCAGAGCCTCTGCACGGAGAACTTGCAGAACTTTAATTGCAGCATCTGTACCGACGCTTGTGCTGGTTTTGAAGGTTTAAATTAGGCTGGCTTCTAATTAACAGAAGTTAAAATGAAATGTCGTGTCTATTACAGCAGTACGAGCCTACCTCAGGTTCAGCTGGTGCTTCCCCACCTAGACTGGGTGTGTGGGCACCCAGCATCACCCAGGGCTGGGGCAGCTGGTCAGTCTCAGCCCCGTGGAGTGTCCCAGGTGCGTCTGTGTGCATGGACACGGCTGGGGATGGCAGCTCGGGAGGACACCAGGGCTGCATCCGTGCCTTGAATCGCATTCTCTGCTCTGGGAGGGTTGATTTTCCCCCTCTTTGCTCATAGACATACTTGAAAAAGTGGCGGACAAGGGCGTGGGAAGGTGCAGGTATTGCCGCTCCAAAAAAGCTTAAAACTTGACCTCAGCACCATGTCTGTGCTTAAACAGGGCTGGCTTTGCAGCCACACCCGGTTTGTCGATGGCTGCGCGGGGTGGGGTGGGGGGGGGGAGGGGAAGATGTTTCTATTTAAGCAGAGGTTTGAAATACCCTTCTAAATCCGCCATCCCCGATGGGTTCTGCGGCGGCTGCTGGCGGGCCTGGAGGCATCCTGGCACGCCTTGGACTCTCAGCTCCGGAATGGCTTTGGAAGAGGGGCAGGAGCCTCGCACCGCGGCTGCCGGGGCTTGTCGGGCAGCCCGCGACATCTGCGCTGTCTGTTCCCAGCCAGTCCCCGGGCCTCCTTCCCAGCTTCTGGCGGGGTGGAGGCGGAATGCTCGGTGTTTTCCCCATATCCCACGCTCGGGTGGGCAGATCTGGGAGGGGGTGACCGTGGCAGTGCCCTCCGGGGGGGCTGCCCCGCTGCTGGGGCACAGACCCCGTGGGGTGGGTGCGCTGGGGTGCCCTGTGGCTTTTGGGGGTAGGAGGCTGGGTGAAAAGCGTTCCTCTGAGTGGGGGGAGAGACCTTTGGCTGCTGGCAGAGCCTGCTGTAATCGCGGTGACGCGCGGGCAGAGCCCTGGTGACAAATCATTAACTTGCTCCGACAGGCCGGGTGCTGACGGCTGTTGGTGATAATTTCTTGTGAAGCGTCTGAACTTTGCAGCTGTAATGCAACTGGATGGAGAAATTAAGCCGGGGCTCAGCACCTCTGTGCCCCTCCTCGCTGCCCCAGCTCCTCTGGCAGGGCTGGGTGGCAAAGCCTGGGTCCTGGGCACCGTGGTTGGAGCTGGGAACAGCCAGCAAGGTTCAGAGCCTGCAATTATAGTGTGCTTAAAGAACAACTTGTTCTTTGTGCTCGTTGAAACAAAATAATGGTTTTTGATTTTTTTATCCAGATGGAGTAATTGTGATTAATCTCACCATGCCAGTTCTCCTTTCCGTGGACAAGTGGCAAATTCCCATCTTTCCTGGACATGATTCTAATGAGATCAGCAAACTGTGAGGAGGAGATGAGCCCATGTGGGTCCTCCTGATCCTGCAGGTGGAGGTGTCTGTGCCAACAACTAGTGATGTGGGGAGGGGGATGATGAGCTGCCAGAGACCCCACAGTGGGATTTTGGCAGGTGGATGTCCCTGGGAGAGCTTTCCCTGGGCTGAGGGTCCTGCTGTGAGCCATGCCCCTGCACGGGAGCAGGGGGTGGGTGTCATGCTCAGTGCAGTGTGTGCTTGCAGCAAGAGAGCACTTGATGGATAATACTGTGTTGGTTTGTGATGTGAAGTGCCAAAACATCACAGCCTGGGCCTGGCGTGTGCTGGAGCTGTCAGGAGCTGTTAATTCAGGTGCAGGCGAGGCATTTCGGGGACACGGTCTGGGTTGATGGAGAGCATCAGCTGAGCGCAGCAGGTCGTGGCACAGTTCTGGGTCTGCCCTGCTGCCAGAGTCTGGTCTGGTGCTCAGGGGGATGCAGCACCCCCAGCAAGAGGGGCTGGAGCTTTGCATGAGGCACTCAGCAGCTTAAATGTAACAACATCACAATAGCTGAAATATAAAAAAGGTTTGGAGCCCCCTCCAGTGAAGGAGCCTGGATCTGAAGCTCCTGCCCCCTGCTGCCTTTCCTGAGTGCCCAGAGCTGGTGGGGCAGGCAGGAGCCCTTCTGGACCAGGCTACATCCACACACAAAGGCCATGGGCTCCTTTGTGTGCAAGGCCAGGCCAGTGGTTCTGCCTGCTCTAACGAGAGGCTGATCCCCCGCCGCTGTCTCCTCCTCATTAAACTTCAAGCTGCTCTCGTTCCCCTTTGAATTCTTCCACTCATCTTCCCTGTAAAGCCCCATTGAAAGGGCTCCTGGTGCTGAGATCTGACTCGAACGCTTCCCATTGATGCTGGTGAGGTCTTGACAAGCTCCTTTCTCTGCCTGCTCCCGCTGTGTGTTCCCGAGGATCCTCTTCAAAACCACTGAAGCTTTTGTGCCGCGTCTGCAGGGCCTTCGTTAGCGGCTGCCCCAGCTTCATCAGCCCTTGGTGTCGCTTCAGAGCACCTTGGGCCAGGGGCTCTGGGTGTTGGGGGACTTTGAGGTGCAGCTCTCCAGGGTGCACAGGGTGCCCTTGTGTGTCTGCTGTGGCTGCCCAGGCCAGTGCTGCCTGAGCAGGCAGTTGCTAATCCCCACTGCTCCAGGAAGGGGGGGACCGGAGATGGCTTGTGTGTAGTGTAAGTGCTTCTAAAATAGAGTCTTTTCTTGTGCTGCGTTTATTGAATTGCCTTAACTGCCTCTTCCCTTTCCTTAAAAGCCTTGGCGACTCTAATTGCAGCCGCTCGCACGCTCCCACACCGAGCTCAGCCCCTCTCATGCTGTGGCTGCATGAGGGGACCCCCCAGCACTGTTGCCCTTTGCTCCTTTGAGCAAGGGTGGGGCTCTGGGGGGCTCTGGCAGCCCTCTGCTGGCACCCACACTGCTCCATGCCGGGCTGAGGGCAGGCTGGACCTGCCTGAGTGTGCTCAGGCTGCCCCTCACACCCCCTGACCCTGAGACCCAGTGCCTGGTCCAGTGCAGCCCCTTGCCTGGGGCTTGTGAGGGTGCCCTGTGCCCCCCACCTGCTCCCCTTGGTGTGACCCCAGGCTGGGGATCATGGCTGCTCACCCCAGGGACCTCGAGAAGCCCATGGGCAGTGGATATTTCTGCATGAAGCAGCACTCACTGCTTTCCTGCTGCTCTTCTGGGCAGCTCAGCCCTGTGCCGGCTGTGTCCTGCCTGGTGAGGCTGAAGGCTTCACAGCAGCTGGTGGGAAGGGCTGGTCAGGCCTGGGGCTGCATGTTTGCCAGAGACTTCCTCCCAGACGGTGTCCCGGGGGGCTGTGCTGCTTGGACGCTGATCAAATGGCTCCGGGGGCGGATGAGCTGCTGGCCGGTGCCCGACAGCCTGCGGGAGCTTCCTCTGTCTTCCTGGCTGAGGGAAGTGGTGGGAGAGGGATTAACCTTTTCCTGGCAGTGCCCTGCTTGAGTGACATAAGAACCTGCCTGTGCTGCATCCCATGGCTGAAGCCCCTCAGGTGTCTTGGCCCCTTCCCCGTTGTGGTGCAGGAGCAGGCTGGAGGTTCTCCCCAAACCTGCTGGCCCCTCTGAACAGTCCCCCACAGCTGCCTCACTGTTTCCTGGGGGATTTCTCACTGTTCCCAGGAGCAAATCTTATTTTCCTGGGGTCTAGGTTTGTGTGGAGTGGGGCTCAGGTGAGGCCTGGTGGGTTTTTTCTGCTTTCACTGTTCTCCCCTTCCCACTCTGCCAGCTTGGTGGGGGAGGTAAGAGCTGCCCACAGGCCTGATGTGGGAGGGCTGGAGCCCACCCAGACATGCCCCTTGCTTGTGGCTGACCCTTCAGTGTGGGTATTTTCACTTGTGCCCCAAATAACACCCTGCTTCTCCCTCCAGCATGAGGGTCCTTCCCTGCTACAGCACTTCCCTAGAAACACTGCCAGGAAACGGCTCCTGATAAGGTGAGCCCAGGGGTAACCAGCACCCCTCTCCTGCTGGGGATGAGAGGGGACATTTGAGGACAGAGCCAGGCTGTGGAGGACGGGGGAGAGGCTTGTGTCAGTGTCTGCCCCTCGCGGAGTGATGAGCAGGGCACGCTTGACACAGGGCTCAGAAAATGTCACTGCTCACCGTGGGAGCGTCTGGCATTTGCTGCACTGGCCCTGCCACCTCGGGTGCTGTTGGCCTCGCTGGTTCCTGTGGCCATGAGCAAATGCTGTTGGGGGGATGCTCAGGGGAAGGACAGGTGCCTGTGTCCCTTCTGTGGGGCTCCTGGTCCTGCTCTCCTGCCTGGAGCTCGTCTGGGGCCGATCACCAGAGCTCGTGTCTGAGCTCGAGGAGCTCTGCTGGCTTTTGATGTCCCTGGGTGCTGTGGTGCAGACAGAAGGGGTGGCTCATGCATAATGCAGGGCTCTGTATGGTGTCTGAGCCCAGCTCCTGGAGGTTTGGAAAATTAAGTGCCTGTCTGATGCCTCTAAATTGTGGAGTGGATGTCAGTGTTTGACAGTGGTGCAGCAGCATCAGCCCCTGCCAGCTCTGTCAGCTGCTGCCTGGGGTCCCTGCCCTGCCTGTGTGGTCTGTACTGCCCTCAGCTCTGCTCTCCCCCTGCCCACCTTGTCCAGGGCAGCTTTCCGGTGTTGGCCTGGGCTCTTGGGGCTCTGCAGGTGTGAGGGGTGCCAGCTCACCCAGCACCACGGTGATGAGCCCGGCCGGTGCCACAGAGCCCTCTCCTGCCTACCCCTTCCACACTTCATAAGGCACGACTATTGCTTCTCTTGAGTTTCCCAACACAATTAAGACTCTGCCACCGTGGCTGGGATGATCCAGCTGAAGGAGCTGCCCTCCCAAATCCCAGCGCAGCAGCGCCCGGGTGCAGCTCCGCGGCACTCCCAGCTCCGCTCCGGGGCTCTCACGGCCCATCCCTGCTGCGACGCGGGGTGGGGAGCAGAGCTGCCTCTCCTCTCGCCCCTGGCACCATGTGTCACACGCTGTCCTGCCCCACTGATCCCACACCCCGGCTCCCACCCGGCTCTGCCTCCACCGCCCTCCGTTCCCTGACCACCGTGCGTTGTGCACAGCCCATTAGAGCTGCTCTGAGTCTGCCAGTGCTGCTTGACAGCTCAAAAAATATCGGATTGGCAGCAGCAGCGCCCTGCCGCGGCTCCGGGAAGGCGCCTGGGGCTGGGGGATGCCCCTGCCCAGGGGGGACAAGCGTGGCGGGCTCCTGTTTCCCATCTGGCCGCTGCTCCCGCGAATGAAAGCTTGGGATTCCTCCCTGTGCAGCTGCCGGGGGCTCGGCCGCTCCTTGGGAACAGCCGGCAGCGCTGGGCCGAGCCGTGCCAAGCCGTGCCAAGCCCGTGCGCGCCGTGCCCCGCCGAGCCGCGTCCTCGGCCACCACCCGACGCCCTGAGTCAGCCGCCGGCCTGGCGGGGGGCTCAGCTCCGTGTCCTCGCTCCCCCGGGAGGGTTTTGGTGCCCGAAGCTGCCGCCCCAGCCCGGCCGGTCCCCGCGGGGCCCGCGCTGCGCTGGCGGCTGGAGCGGAGCCAGGGCTGCGCGGCCGCCCCGGTCCGGCCCGGCGCGGGGATCGGGGCCGCTGCGGGCGGTAATTAGGCTGTTTGGAATGGGTGCTGCTGCGCCCAGGTATGCCGGGCGGCAGCTGCTCCCTTTGCTGCTTATCGCCTCTGAAACTCTGACTCATTCCACTCCTGCGCGGCCGGGAAGGGATAGGAATCCTGGGTGATGGGTCAGCGGAGGGCTGGGCGGGTGCTGTCTCCATCCCTCCTTCCCTGCCTGCCTCCAGCCCTCCCTCCCTGCCTGCCTCCTTCCCTCCTGGTCCTGCCGGGGGCCTGGATGCAGGGCTGGTGAGTCACAGCCCTGAGTGAGCTCAGGCATTAATCCATGAGCCGTCCTCCCTCCCCCTGTATCTCCAAATTAAAGACAAGGAAATCCCAGCCCTGCTCCCAGCAACCTTGGCTGGTTTGTCCTGAGTGTTGGGATGTGCCGGGCTGCCCTGTCCTGGCACTGAGTGAGGAGTGCCCAGCCCTGGACCACGCCGTGGGCGCCTGTGGTGCTGAGCACCCGTGGGAGAGCTGAGCCAGGGGCTTTGCCTGCTTATTTTTAGGTGCCTTAGGAGTGTCCCAGGAAGCTTCTAAAAAGGTTCATTTTATGCTTGGAGCTCCAGCCATATGGAGCTAGGAGCTCCTGGCGTGTCCCCAGCTCTGTGCAGGTTGTGTCTCTGGAAAGGGTCTTAAAAAAAGCTCAGGGGCAGCCAGGGCCCCCGGAGCTTGTGGTGTCCCACTGTGCTGGGCAGAGCCTGCCCACACCTTGGCCGTGGCAGTGGTGAGACACGGCGCTGCGAGACGCAGCCGCCGTTCATGTCTGAACACGAGCAACAAAGTGCTGAGCTTCGGGTTCGTCATCGCGGTGCCGCCTTTCATCTCCGGCGGGGGAGGAGGGCAGATAGGGATCGGCTCCATCTGCTCGTGGGGGCCGGCTGCTGCGCGGGGCCTGCCGTGCCGTTCGGGGGCAGGAGAGGGGCAGGAGGGTCCTGCGGATACCTAGGCTCTCCTGGAGGTGTAACACCTGCCCTGCCCACCCCGCAGAGCAGCCATGGAGGTGATGAACATGATGGAGCAGCCGATCAAGGTGACGGAGTGGCAGCAGACCTACACCTACGACTCCGGAATCCACTCCGGCGTCAACACGCAGGTGCCCTCCGTCAGCAGCAAGTGCCTCGCAGACGATGACGAGGTGTATGGGAAGCAGTACACCATCAAGAAGACAACCACCACGAGTTACTGCCAGGGAGGGAGCCAGAGCCAGAGCCAAGCGCAAGGTAAGGGGCTGTGAGGCCCGGCACTTCCGCAGGCTCAGCTGCTCAGCTCCTGCCTTCCTCTTCCTCCCCCGCAGCCATGCTGCTTCTGGGTACTCCTCCATGCTGGCTTCCACACCCTGGGAGTTGTTGCTGCCTAAAATATGCTTCCTCCTGTCCTCCTCCCCGGCGCTGAGAGGCTCCGGCGTGGGGGTGGCGCGCGGTCAGCCCGCGCTGGAGCTGAGCTGCGCGCACATCCGAGCGTGCCAGGGGGTTGGCTTGAGATGGGAACAGCTGATCCCATCCCACGGATCTGCCACCTGCTCTACTGCCTGTCTGCCTGCTGGGAAAGCTGTCCCAGTGTGGCTGCCAGAGCTGCCAGTGTGTGCCGTAACACCGTGGCACTGCCACGGCTTCTCCCGCTGAGGCGAGGACGATGCGGAGCCGCAGCCTGGAGTGAGGAAGATGCTTCCCCCAGCTTTATCCCCTCAGAGGGGCTGGTTTGCTCCGCTTGCTCTTCAGTTCCCTGTGGGCAATAGGCTCTGGAAGGTTTACTGACAGCTCCCATGGGGATCAGAGCCCCCCACAGGACCCTGTGCAGTCCTTGTGGTGCAGAGGTGGCGACCATGGGTGGCTCCCGCAGTATCACACCTCAGCATCCTCCATGGGGAAGGCCTCAGTGCTCTCCTTTTTACCAGTGCCAGCTAGTCCCAAGTTGCAAATATCCTTAATTTTTTAATTAATGGGCCTTGTGTGACAACTGCCCCATCATGCTGCCTAATTGAGTGTTGTCTTATCTCTGTGCTGCCGGATCTGTTTACACTTTGAAGCTCCAGCTCTGCGCAGAGCGTGCGGGGACTGCTGACGTGGCCGGTGTCTCTGTGCTAAGCTCTTGCTCATCTCCTTGGGTTTGGCAAGCAGGGCTGGGAGCACTCCTTGGAGAGAGCCTCACGCTGCCTCCCTGTCCCCCCCTGCAGCGGACATGGAGGCTCAGCTGGCCATGACCCGTGCCCAGCGTGTCCGGGCCGCCATGTACCCCGAGACGGTGGAAGACCGCTCGCTTCTCATCACCACCCAGCTGGAGGGGCAGCAGACCAACGTGCAGCGCCTGGCAGAGCCCTCCCAGATGCTGAAGTCAGCCATCGTGCACCTTATCAACTACCAGGATGACGCCGAGCTGGCCACACGTGCCATCCCAGAGCTCACCAAGCTGCTCAACGATGAGGACCCGGTAAGGAGCTATGTTTGCTGTGTTTGTCTCTTCAGCTGCTGCACCTGTGGGGCTCTGTGGCCATGTCTGTCTCCTTCCCCTTGGCCAAACTCCTGCTTGCCTCCAGCCTGCACCAGACTGAGGTGCAGGACTGAGCTCACCCCTGCCCAGCCACGTCACCTCACATCCTGTCCTTGCTGCGGGACCCCTTCCCAGACGCCGGCTCCTCTCCCTCCAGGTGGTTGTCAGCAAGGCAGCCATGATTGTCAACCAGCTGTCCAAGAAGGAGGCGTCGCGCCGCGCGCTGATGCAGTCGCCGCAGATCGTGGCGGCCGTGGTGCGCACCATGCAGAGCACCAGCGACCTGGACACCGCCCGCTGCACCACCAGCATCCTGCACAACCTCTCGCACCACCGCGAGGGCCTGCTCTCCATCTTCAAGTCTGGTGGCATCCCAGCCCTCGTCAGGATGCTGAGGTGCACGGTGGTGGGGATGCCAAGGGGGTGGCAGAGCCTGGCTGCTCCTCCTGGGATGGGGGCAGAGGAGGGGAGGGCTCATCTGCCCTCAGTGTGGGTCCTCATGCTCACCAAAGCAATGGGAGGGTGCAAAACTGTGAAAACCCCTGGGGTTTGCTGTGTGGAGCCTGCATGGGGGCAGGAGGAGGGGAGCAGCTACCTCACCCCCACTGCCCTGGCCACAGAGATGGGGCTCAGGCTCTGAGGTGTCCGTTCCCTGGGGCCATGCTGAAGGGTGCTGTGGGTGCTGGGCTCGGGGCAGCCCTGAGGACTCTACTGCAGCCTGGTGTGAGTGTGGGGTAGTTCCTGCCCTGACGTGGTGTGTGCTGTCTGCCTACAGCTCACCCGTGGAGTCTGTTCTCTTCTACGCCATCACCACCCTGCACAACCTGCTGCTGTACCAGGAGGGGGCCAAGATGGCCGTGCGTCTGGCTGATGGGCTGCAGAAGATGGTTCCCCTGCTGAACAAGAACAACCCCAAGTTCCTGGCCATCACCACTGACTGCCTGCAGCTTCTGGCCTATGGGAACCAGGAGAGCAAGGTGGGCTGGGGATCCCAGACAGGCAGGAGGGGGGGTGGTTGCCCAACTTTGCAGCTCACAGATGTGCAGGAGGCAGCAGTGGAGACCCCACCATCTTGTGCATCCCTGATGATGTGTCCAGAGCATTCCTGCATGCCAAGGGCCTGGCTTGTGTCCTGGCATGAGCTGGGGAATCTGGAAAGGGGGTCCCAGCAGCCCAGGGCTGCCACACCCCAACCCTCCATTTTGATGCCTCATCCCTGGAAGTGTTCAGGATCAGGTTGGGCAGGGCTTGGACCCACCTCATCTAGCGGAATGTGCTGCTGCCTGTGGTGGAGGGTGGGACTGGATGGTCTTTAAGGTGCCTTCCAACCCAAACCATTCTGGGATTCTGTCTTGCAGCTGATTATTTTGGCCAACGGAGGACCCCAGGCCCTGGTGCAGATCATGCGCAGCTACAACTACGAGAAGCTGCTCTGGACCACGAGCCGTGTGCTCAAGGTGCTGTCGGTGTGTCCCAGCAACAAACCTGCCATCGTTGAGGCTGGTAAGAGAGGTTGGGGCAGAGCCACAGGAGGAGGCTTTTTCAAGACCCTTTCCAGAGACACAACCTGCACGGAGCTGGGGACATGCCAGGAGCTCCAAGCATAAAATGAACCTTTTTAGAAGCTTCCTGGGACACTCCTAAGGCACCTAAAAACAGGAGGAGGGTGAATGGTGGTGTCAGGGGGATGTGGCTGAGGACATGTCCTCTCACATGTCTGTGGGACGGGCAGAGGTCTGCACAGCCAAGTGAAGCCTGGATTCCTGCTCTGGAGGCTACTTAGGCATGTTCCTGGCACTGTGTGTGGGCAGGATCCATCCTGGCTGTCCAAGAGCTCTTCACACACCACATTTGGCCTCCACTGAGCCATGAGGCTGCTCTGTGTGCAGCACCATTGGCCCATGCCCAGCCCGCCCAGCCCTGCTGCTGCTCTCTCCTCCTCCTGCTGGGATGGCCAGGGCTGCTCACAGGACTGTCCCCTTCCCTGCAGGTGGCATGCAGGCACTGGGCAAGCACCTGACCAGCTCCAGCCCCAGGCTGGTCCAGAACTGCCTGTGGACCCTGAGGAACCTTTCTGACGTGGCAACCAAACAGGTGAGTGTGCAGGACCCCTGGCTGTGCCTCGGTGCCACATTTCGGAGCCGTGTCCATGCCTGGTGCTGGCTGGCTCATGCCAGGCTGAGTCCAAAGCCTTGTGTTCCCTGTTCCATGTGCCTGGCAGGGCGAGGGGATGCCCTGCTGTGCCCAAGTCACCCAGCAGCAGGGCTTGCCCTGCATCCCGGGGCGCTGCTCACTGCCTGTGGCCTTGCCCATGCCAGCTGGCTGCCAGCACTCCTGCGTGTCCCCAGTGCTGGGCCGAGGCCACTGCGGTCACTCAGCGGTGCCACCAGAGTTTGCTCTGGCTCGGGAGCCCTGTCAGCCTGTCCTGGGCTGGCTGCATGCCCAGCTCCTGGGGGAGCTGCTGGCAGAGCTGCTGCCAAGGCTGTTGTGCCCTGCAGCTGGTGCAGAGGTGACCCCAGCCCTGCTCTGGGTCTGCTCTCCCAGCCCTCTGCTGCCTCCTGATGAGTTTTCCCATCTGCTGGGGCTGCTCCATGTGGATTAGCTCTGATGCAGCCTGGAAACTATTTTGGCTGTCATGGAACCATCCCTGGCTCTGATGACTGAAGGGCTGAAGTAGGATGTGGTCATGGTGCTTTAACTCCTTCCTGACCTGCTGCTGGCTGCTGGCCAGCACAGTCAGGACTGGGGTCACTCCATCACTGTGTGGGGAGTGCTGGCAGGGGCATTGGAAGTGTGATTCCAGCAGGAGACATTAAAGTCTGAGTGAAACTGTACATGTTAGAGCGGCTGGGGCTCACCGTGAAGGAGCAGCTCCAGCTGTGGGGGATGGAAAAGGAGCCATGGAGGGATGGAAAAGGAGCTGTGTGGGAGTCAGGAGCACTGTGGCCCCCCCATCACTGCCTGCCGTGGGGCTGGATGTGGGGCTAGAACTTGGGTCTGGCTGTGTGTGCTGCTCCCACCTCCCATCCCACTCCTGCAGGAGGGCCTGGACGGCGTCCTCAAGATCCTGGTGAACCAGCTGAGCTCTGACGATGTGAACGTGCTGACCTGTGCCACTGGCACCCTCTCCAACCTGACCTGCAACAACAGCAAGAACAAGACCCTGGTGACGCAGTCCAACGGGGTGGAGGCCCTGATCCACACCATCCTGCGGGCGGGTGACAAGGAGGACATCACCGAGCCGGCCGTGTGCGCCCTGCGGCACCTCACCAGCCGGCACCCCGAGGCCGAGATGGCCCAGAACTCAGTGCGCCTCAACTACGGCATCCCCGCCATTGTCAAGCTCCTCAACCAGCCCAACCAGTGGCCACTGGTGAAGGTAAAGGCCTAGAGGGGTGTTGGGGGCAGGAGGAGCCCGGTGCCTGGGCTGGAGTGAGCTCCTGGCTGCTGCTCTGTGGTGGGATGGGCTGCTGAGCGGGGCAGCAGCTGGTGCTGTGCACAGAGGGGTGGTGGCTGCTGCTGCCACAGCCCTGCCCCTGGTGGGTCATGTCCTTGACAGCAGCTGATGAAGGAAATGGCTCGTGCCTGCTGCTGATTGGAACTGGAGCTCAGCTTGGGGAGAGGATGGATCCAGGGCAGGGCGAAGCTGAGTCAGCCCGCACCACAGAGGGCATGGGGTGGGACAGACTGGGAGGGGTGCAGCCAGTGGGTCTCTTGGGGAACACATGCTGTTCTGATCCACAGCTGAGATAAACTGCTCCTTCCTCCTCCTCCTCCTCCTCCTCTCCTCCAGGCTACCATAGGCCTGATCCGCAACCTGGCGCTGTGTCCGGCCAACCACGCCCCGCTGCAGGAGGCTGCTGTCATCCCCCGCCTGGTCCAGCTGCTGGTCAAGGCTCACCAGGACGCCCAGCGACACGCAGCTGCTGGCACACAACAGCCCTACACAGTGAGCCTCACCCCTTTGCCCCGCTCCCAGCACAGCCTGGCACCCCAAAACCCAGCCCGTCCCTGCGGGTACCTGTGCCCACACTTCAAGTGGCCGTGCCCTGTGTGTGTGAGGGGTCTGTCTGAGCTCTTGTTCCCTGGCAGGATGGAGTGAAGATGGAAGAGATTGTGGAGGGTTGCACGGGGGCACTGCACATCCTGGCCCGGGACCCCATGAACCGCATGGAGATCTTCCGCCTCAACACCATCCCTCTCTTCGTGCAGGTCAGGGCTGCGGGGACACCGGGGCTGCACGGGCCACCTCCTGCCACCCTGCAGCCCTGGGCTGGTGGCCCCATGCATCAGGGCGTGCCCAGGGCGCAGGGGCTCCTTGCTGGCTGCTTCACACGGCCGCTGATCTCTCCTGACAGCTCCTGTACTCGCCGGTGGAGAACATCCAGCGCGTGGCAGCCGGCGTGCTCTGCGAGCTGGCCCAGGACAAGGAGGCGGCAGATGCCATCGATGCCGAGGGGGCCTCGGCTCCCCTGATGGAGCTGCTGCACTCCCGGAACGAGGGGACAGGTGAGTGCTGCCACGCCGGGGGCTGTGCTGGGCGCTCTGTCCCAGCTGGGGTTTTGGGCTCTGATGCTGCGTGGCAGCAGGAGCTGAGGCTGCTGGCCGTCCCTACAGCCACCTACGCGGCCGCTGTGCTCTTCCGCATCTCGGAGGACAAGAATCCTGACTACAGGAAACGTGTCTCCGTGGAGCTCACCAACTCCCTCTTCAAGCATGACCCGGCAGCCTGGGAAGCGGTGAGAACCAGATTTTCTCCCTGGGGAAGCCAGGGCGTCAGGGGATGGCTCTGTGCTGCTTCCGAAAGCTGTCGCCAGCACCTCCAACCAGAGCTCAGACTGTCAGAGTGACTGTCAGACGGTGGGAGGTGGGAGGCAGATGGGCTGTGGCCTCAGCTCCTGGGTCACGGCACCACCTGGGACAGGGCTTGCCACCACATGGCCCCTGGGCATCGTGAGCATCAATCCCTTCAACTGTGCCATCTTCTTTTGTAGGCTCAGAGCATGATCCCCATCAACGAGCCCTACTCAGATGGTGAGTGTGGCACCAGCCCTCCTTGCAGAGTCCCCATGGGCTGGGTTCTGGGGAGGCAGTTGCCTCGTGTCACTAAGCCAGGCTGGTTTTAAAACCTTTTTCAGGTGGCTGTCAGTCAAGTGCCAGACCAGTCTGCTGGGGATTGGGATGCTCAGCTCCCAGAGGGCACACACAGCTCATGCCCTTGGGCCGGGGGTGGTTGGGCCTTTTTACAGCACCACATGTCACCAGCTGCCCTGAGTGAGGGAACAAGGATCTGATGGGAGCTGAGGTTGCCACATGCTTTCCCTGCAGAGCTGGACCCTGGTTACCGCCCCATGTACTCGGGTGACATCCCCCTGGACCCCATGGACATGCACATGGACATGGACGGGGACTACCCCATGGATGCCTACAGCGACGGCGTCCGAGCGCCCTTCGCTGACCACATGCTCGCCTAACCCGCCCGCAGCCCCACGCCAGGTACTGCCAGCACACCTGGGACGTGGGCTGATGGCACCTGCCATGCTGGGGGGATCCCTGGTGCCACCACGGGGTCCCTGGCGCTGCCATGGATCAATGTCCCTGCGGGCCATGGGGGTCCCGCACTCTGGTCTCCTCCCAAATCCCCCCTCGGTGGGTGACAGGAGTTCTCTGCCACTGCAGGTGTTCTCTCCATGCAGAAGAGGGTGGCCCCAGAGCTGAGCATTTGCGAGAAGGACTTGGGAGACAGAAGTGCCTGAGAAGACAAAACTTTTCCATTCCCACGAGAGGTTTTATTTTCCAATTTGTTTTCTTCGCTGTGGGTCTGTGGAGAAGGTCCTTCCTCCTGGGACTGCTTCGAGCACCTACTGCCACATCCAGCATCCAAGATACTGTTTCTGAAGCTTTAAAACACAAACCTTGCACCGTTAGTGATCTTTCATTGGCAAAATAGTCTTTTCTATGAATATATATTTCTTTTTTATTTTTAATATGGTGCCAACGGCTTTTGCCGTCTTTAAGTTTGTGCTTTCTAACTTCCCCACCGTTTGTTCTGTGTGTTAGTGTTCTAGGAGAGGAATCTGACATGGAAAAACCCTTTGCTTCCTGCAAGCTCCAACTGAATCAGGCCAATCCAGTTTGCTGAAAGCAAAGGGTCCGTGTCCCAGGACCTTCGGGGTGTCTGAGGTTTAATTCTTTCCCATCAGCCGCTGGGAGCTGACTTTGTGTCCCTGTCTTGCCAGTCCCCATAGAGGAGTGACTCCAGCATTAGGAACTGTGTCCTTGTACTGATCTTTGTTGCACATTTTAACCCGTTTCCCTTCTCTTTGGTGAGTGGTGTGTTTCCGTCCCCTCCTCCCTTATCTAACGCATTTTTTAAAAGAGGCTTTAGATCTGATGGTGGTTTAACACTCCGGCTGGAAAGGGATGGACAGCTACTGGAGTGTGGGTCAGGAATGGAAGATTTTATTATTTCTGTAAGTTGTTTTTGTATAGACCAAAGCAAAGAATAAAATAACCCCTGCAGCCCCGTGCTGCCCTGAGCCTGTTCTTCTGTCGGCTGGGGACGATCCCTCGGGGCAGCCAGGGGAAAGCACAGCCCTCACCCTCTGTGAGCCCATGGTGAGTCCCTCCACGGGCCAGAGTGATCCTGAGGAACTCATTCCCATGCTTGGCACCTGCTTTGCCTGGCCGTGGGCCCAGGCTGCCCCAGAGCACGGCAGGATACCGAGGTTCATGTGCCGTGCTCGGGACAGGAGCAAGCGGGGACAAAGCAGCAGGAGCTGGCCTGGGAAGTGGGACTGGGGGGAACATCCTGCCTGAGCTCGGTGCTGTGGCTGCAGCCAAGCCCAGTGCTCAGGGAAATGGATCTGCTTCCTGCCACAGCCCGTGCCAGGACAGCGATGAGCAAAACAACAGCTGCTTTCCGGGCAGTCCCAGCAAAACCCAGTGCACTTCCCGAGGGCAGTGGGGCTGGGGTGGCTCATGGGATGAGGCTGGGGGCCAGCCAGCCCAGCCCCTGGCCTGCTGCAGCTGCTGCCAGAGCAGGAGACAGTCAGTGACAGGCCTTGGCTGTAGCCCTGTGTGCCTGGGATGTGCCTGGGATGGGGGTTTGGCTGTGCTGAGCCTGGACCCCACCTCGTGGCTGCCAGGCAGCCCTGCTGCGGGTCGCAGCAATGTTCCTGCTGTCACATCTGGCTGTCTCCAAAGTGACAGCGGGTCTGGAGATGCCCCAGAACATCTGCCCTAGGAGGGGTCGGGTCCTGCAGCCATTCTGGAGCCACAGGCAGGGGTGTGCCCTCCGCACATGTTGGGGTAGGGATGCACATCCCGAGATCCCCTGTGCGGAGCTGCCAGGGGCTGTACGGGATTTCGGTGGGGTAGCAGAGCGAGAGGACAGGACACCTGGACCAGAGCAACCGGAGGTGCTTGCGGGGTCCCCAGGGAGCGGCGGGACGGACTGCGGGATCCTCTCCGCGCCTGCCGGGAGCGGCTCTCATTGTCGGCGGATCCGGGAGCGATGTCCGACGGCTCCGCAGCCGCCGCCGCGCCGGGAGCAGCGCCCAGAGTGTGTGCGCATCTCCCTCCCCAAACCTGCATCTCCCTGCACTCCAAACCCGGCATCTCCCGCACTCCCGGTGCACCGAGCCCTGGGCTCCCGCGGTGTCCCGCTCCAGCTCCGCTGTGCCCGCTGTCACCGGGTGCGCCCTGCCTCCGGTTCTCACGGTGTCCCGCGTCCTTCGGGCACCCCAAATCCCCGGGCAGCTCCCGCGGGCGACCCCCGGGCCGTGCCCAGCCGGTCCCCTCCATTCCCCGGAGAATTTGAGGGCGGCTGCCGCATCCCCGGGAGAATTTTCCTCCGTCTCTCCCCTTCTCACGGCGCTCGGCCGCTCCTCGGGAGGTGCCCGGGCAGGAGGTGCAGGACGGCATCGGGCAGGG
Source organism: Onychostruthus taczanowskii (assembly GCF_017590055.1). Taxonomy (NCBI): domain Eukaryota; kingdom Metazoa; phylum Chordata; class Aves; order Passeriformes; family Passeridae; genus Onychostruthus; species Onychostruthus taczanowskii. The sequence goes on along the minus strand of NW_024507105.1, from coordinate 1,901,821 downwards.
CAGGAGCGAGTCTGCACAGGTACCTGGGGCGGCCTAAGCCGGGACCTTGCTCCTCCTGGCCCGTGTCCCACCGTCCTGCCCTCGCCCAGCTCCCGGGGCAGGTCCCCGTGGAGGGAGGGACAGTGGGGTCCGGGGTGAGCGGGAGCGGGGGGCGGTGGGAGCAGCGGGCGATGGGAGCTGCTCGGCACGTGTCTGAACAAGGCTCCCCCGGGGAGAGTAAATGTGCGTGCAGGAGCCGGGCCAAAAGCAGGCTCTGCAGGGCTCTGGCAGTCCCGGCTGAGCTGACTCACCGGCCGCGCTCCCTCCCCGCAGCCAGCGGCAGCGCGGCACCTCCGCACGGTGGGTCCCCGTCCTTCCCTGGGGACAAGAGGGTCTGAGGGCTCGGGGAGCTGCTTTCTGGGCGGCACGGTGCAGGATTGGGCCCTGAGGTTTGGTGGTCCCAGTGCCAGGGGGCGCAGGGCTGGGGAAGGCTGCGGCTGTGCTTTGGGGTCTGTGTGTTGCCTTGTGCCGTCTCTGTGTGCCAGGGGGGAGCAGGGTGGCCTGGTCTGGGTGCTGTGCATGTGGCAGCGACCCTGAGAATGTGCCAGGAGAGAGGGCAGCCATGCCCTGGCATGAGCCGGGAGCGAGGGGCTGCTTGTACCACAGCCCCACGATGGTGGAGGTGGGAGCAGGGCTGGAGATGGGGCACGGGGCTTGTGCAGAGGCTCCTGCCCTGCAGGGCAGAGGGGCAGCAGTGCCAGCAGCGCTGCAGCCCGAGACACAGCCATTGGAGGTGGCCAGAGAGCAGGGATATGCTGGATTTATGGCCCGTCTCATTATGTGTTTATGGTTGGGATGAGGCAGCTGCAGAAGCTGCCCAGCCCTGCCCTGCCCTGCCCTGCCCGGCACGGCACGGCACGGCAGCTCCCTGCTCTGCATCGTGGTGCTGACAGGGTGGAGGTTCACAGCTGGACTTTGCTCTTCGAGGTGGAGCTCCCCAGGGCTCACCCTGGCACCGCTGCCGTGTCTGCCCACTGCCGGGCAACTCGACAGCTCCTCCCTGTTCGCTCCACAGGCAGCGACCCCGCAGGGACCCTGCGTGGGACAGGGTCCTGCCCTGTCCTGTCCTGTCCGGTCCTGCCCGGCCCTGGCGCTGCTTTGGTGCTGAGCCCCCCGCGTCACGTAGCAGCCACCGCAGAGCAGGTACGCTGACCCCTTGCCTCTGCTAAACCTGCCCCACATTCAGGGGTGGAGCTGAGCTGGATTCTGTTCCCACAGCTCTCCTGTGCCATCGGCAGGGAGCAGGGATACCTGAGCCCGGGCTATACCGTCCGGCCTCCGGGCTGGCAGATGTTGCCTCCAGGAAGGTGTTTGTCCTGCGGGGGATGTGGGGGTTCAGGATGTGTCCCTGGTCCCTCCAGCATCACCTGAACAGCTCCTTTCCCCCAGGCAGGGGCCGGAGAAGGGACTCTGCTGCCCGCCAGCGCCGCTCCAGGGAGCCAGGGCGGACGGTGCCTCTCCCCATGGCAGCCAGGCCCCCACGTAACACCAGCCAAACTGGACACCCCGGTCCCACGAGAGACCCTCCCCAGCCAGAGCCCACCCGCCTGCCACGTCCAGCCCAGGCCGGACTCAGCTGTCACTGCCTGTCCCCACACCAGCCCCGCGTCCCAGCGCTCAGACACGGGCACACGCCGCGATGCCGCGACCATCACTGGTGGGTAGAGCTGAGGGTGCCAGCGGACCCCGGGGAACTGGGCTGAGAGGGGTGAGGAACTGGGTGTCCTTTGGGCTGTTCCTTCATGCTGTCTCCGTTCTGTGGCCGGAGATGAACCATTGTCCCGGCATCCTTCACCGCACGCTGCATCCCACGCCCGCTGTCCCCAGCGCCGCTCGGGCGGGCAGAGCGCGGCCAGGAGATGGCAGCAGGACCCTGCCCGCAGGCAGCGGGGCGATGGGGGGAGCAGAGAGCTGGGGAAGGGTCCCTGAGTGCCACTCTACTGGGGACCCCCTAATCCCTACACTAGGGGCTCTGGGGACAGACACAGCTGGTGGCACCAGCTCCAAACCCCCAGGGGACAGAGTGGGGTGAGGGGTGCAGGATGTACTCCCCTGCACAGCCCCCTGTGCAGCCCACTCCCCGCATATGACCCCCACCCTCGGCTGACACCGTGTCCCTGTGTCCCCAGAGCTGTGCAGCGAGGATGTCCCCGAGGTGGAGATTGTCAGCCTGCTGGGCGAGCAGCTGCCCCGCTACACGCTGCGGGCTGACACCGTGTTCGGCTATGACCACGGCGACTGGCTGCGAGCCCCCAGCGGCCCCCCGCAGCCCGTAGCCCCCCTGACCCCCCAGCAGATAGAGGAGACCCTGCAGTATTTCCGTGAGTGCCCGCGGGCAGCGGGGTTGGCGAGGGCGGTGGGCACAGCCTGGGTGGGGGCAGCCTGAGCGCTAATCATTGCTAATGGGATTGACGGGCTGGATTTCCTCACCCAGAACATCCCGGGCTAATTCTGGGAGCAGCTGCTGCTGAGCCAAGCTGTATGCTGGGAGAGAGCCCCCATCATTTCCCGGGACCCCCTCACGTCCCTGCTCTCCTGTGCTGTGGCTCCCAGGGCTGGGGCACCGGTGGGCTTGGCAAGGTGTGCCAGCGAATCCCAGGGCTGCTGCTGCCCCAGACATGCCAGCCTGGAGCAGGGCTCAGGGACCCTGCTGCCAGCAAAGCCCCCAGAGCTGTGGGGGTTCCAGGGGGAGATCCCTGCAGCCCCCACGGCCAGGCAGGGGCAGTGCCCGTGGCACTGTGATGTGGCCCACCCCTGGGTGAGGTCGGGGTTCAGCGGGGGGCACAGACGGATTATCTCTGCTTTGTTTGTGCCTCTGGCCTGTGTGTGGCGGGGGCAGGATTAGAGCAAGGGGCTGGGGGATGGATGTGGGGCAGTGGGAGACAGATGGGGCCGAGGCCTCCACCCACCTGCTCATGCCAGGCTCAGCATCATCCTCACCATGCCTTGCCTGTGCTTGCAGCCCTCCCCTTGTGGCTGCTCCTCTCTCCGTTCAGCAGGTGGGGACCACCAGCACTGCCCCTTGCAGTGGCAGTACGAGGGATTGAGCCCCAAACTCTGTCTCTGTGCCATGGGGTAGGGACATGCAGCACCACAGGACTCCAGCCCTGCTCCACAGGGCCAGTGGCTCTCAGTCCCAGACTCCTGCAGGTCACAGATACCCAGGCCTCCAGTGCTGCTGGCATGTGCTGGAGGGCGTCATTCCTTCACTCAAACCTCTAAGCTGCCATCAGAAATAGCCCCCTGTAATCTGCTTCTGCAGGCACAGGGAACCTGCCCAGAGGAGCAAATCCTGGGGCAGGGGATTAGGAAGAAGCAGCTCCTGCCTGTCCATGCTGAGACGCGTGCCTGAGTCCTTGGGGTCCCTGGAGGGTGGGTGCCCAGTTGCTGGTGCTGGCTGTGTCGCCCCAGACCTTACCAAGAGAAAATGCAGCTCCAGGAGGAGGGAGAGGCTGGGACTGAGGGCACCTGCTCCAGTCCTCGCTCCAGAGGGGACTGGGGGTTATGGCAGAATGCAGTTGGGGTCAGGATCCCAACAGGAAGGAGTCAAGCAGGCAAAGGTGTGCGATGGTGAGGGGCAGCTGCCTCCCTTCACTGATTGTTTGGGTGCTAGCAAGGACGGGCACTGGGGCAGGTGATGAGGACAGAGCACGTTGGCATTTCCAGCATCACACCCACGTGGCCTGTGCTACGTGCCTGCCAGCTCCTCCATAATTCAGCACACCATGATTTATTCACTTTGCCTGCTTCTGTGCTGCTTCTGCACCAGTGTGGCTGTGGGGATGAGAGGGTGCCAGCCAGGGAGTGTGGGGCATCCTGGGTGGGGCACGGAGGGGGCCAGGCTCATTCCAGCCCATGCTTGGATCCAGAGGTGATGAATGGGGAGGTTGGAGTGGGATGGAAAAGCCCTTCCCTGACCAGGGGCCTGGCAGGTCCCAGCACTGCAATGGGCTCTGCAGGTGCAGGGTTTGTGGCGTGGGTGATGATGGGGAGTCCAGAGCAGGGTGGCAGAGCAGGGCTGGCCAGAAAAATGTACCCTGACTCTCATGGGGACCCCATGGCTTTGTGTGAAGGGCCCAAAATCTCTCCCTGTCCTTCCCAAGGGGCAGAAGCTGCTGTTTGTGCGTGACCCACAGCATCAACACTGCCGAGCTGCTGCTCAGGGACCCCCGGTGTCCCTCAGCAGTCACCACCACCCGCGGGTGTGTGATGTGCCCGGGCTCCCCGGGCTGTGAGCTGGGACAAGAGGTGTGACACCTGCACCAGTCCCCAAGGGCTGAGCAGGATTGTCCCGGTGGGCTCCCCACAAGCAGCCCAGTCCTAGGGTGCCTGATGGGGATCGTGTCCCTGAGGTAGCCCTGGAAAACGGGGCGGAATGGGCACCCCCGACCCCCGCATCGCCCCCGCGCTGCTCCCGCCCGGCTCCGCCCCCGTCCCGGCCCCGGCCCTGGCCCCGCCGCCGGGGGATGCGCCGGGCAGGTGCGGGGGACGGGGCGATCCTATAAATAGGGGCGGGAGCGGCCGCAGCGGCTCCGCTCAGCGTGGCGGGGCTGGGCTGGGCTGGGCACGGCTGGGTGGGCACAGCGGGCTGGGCGGCCGCGGTGGGCTCGGCGCGATGGAGATCTGGAGCAGCCCCGCCGCCTACGATGAGTTGAACGGGAACGCGGAGCGCGGCGGCGGCGCGGACCCCATCGCCCGGGAGCTGGAGGAAGGTGAGGGCGGCGCGGGTGGTCCCGCCCCGGGGATGGAGATGGGGATGGGGCTGCAGCAGAGCTGGGCTCCACCCGGGGTTGGTCCGGAGCGGCGGGGGCCGGGGTCTCCCCGGGGCCGAGGCTGGTCCGGAGCGGTCGGGGCCGGGGTCTTCCCTCGGGAGCTGCCGTGTGCTCCCCACCTGTGCGTTCCCTCAATCCCGGGCTTCCTCGCCGCCCTCTGGCTCGGGGTTGCCGCCGCCCGGTCCCTTGGGGACCCCCAGGGTCACCCCGGCCCCAAGGAGACCTGTCCCCACGCCGGGAGGGACGGGGAGAGGGGCCCTGCCAGGTCTGCGTGTGCCCGTGGGGAAGGGCGTCCCTCCTGCCGTGGGAACGGGGTCCTCCCCTCCCGCACCCCGCCGGGTCGGGCCCATCGTGGATGGATGTTTACGTGTTCGCCAGCGCTGCTGCAGCCCCCGTCTCCCAGGGCCAGCCGCTCGCTCCAACCGTAACGATGCTCATGCTCTAATTATTTCCAATTAATGGCTCAGGGGCCTGACGAGGTGCGGCTGGGGACCCCCGCGGAGAGGGGGCCTGTCGGGGTGAGGAGAGGGGGGTGAGGCTGGGGCTGGGGCTGGCCCTTCTCCCCATGGCCGTGTTTGGGGTACGTGCCCTCTGGGGCGTGGGGCAGCAGCCTGGGCAGCGAGGAGCCGGCGGGACCGGGGTGGCGAGTGGGGGCATCGCCATGACAACACACTCACCATTACACAACCCCAGCTGGGGAGGCCTAATGGGATTTGTGTGGCTGAGCTTCCCCGTTAACCCACTTCGTCTGCACGACTGGGGGGTGGCTCTGCCTGGGGACGCGGGTGGGGACCCTGAGCGCAGCCAGCGCTGCTCTGCCAGGGGAAACTGAGGCACACACCCTCGGGGCAGCAGAGCAGCAGAAAGGACATCGGGAGTGCTGCGTGCCGTGGGCAGGGTGTAGGTACAGGCAGGTCCCGGGCTGGAAGCAGGGTCTGGGGTGCGGGCAGAGCTCGGGGCCCTGCGGCTGCTCCCGGCTCCCTCCGGCCGCACGGCTCCAGCGCCGCCGTCTGGGTGCGTGCCCGGCGCTGCCTGGCAGGATCCGCACCGGGGGGACCCACGTCTCCGTGCTTGCACCTCCTCTCCCTGCCAGAGGCCCAGGGAGCAGCGGGGGAGGCAGAGCTGTCGCTGGGGCCCGGATTGACGCGGTGGGCAGCTGCCCGTGCCCGCAGCGTCCTGGCCGCAGCTGCCTCCGGTGCTGTGTGCCTTCTGTGCGTTGTGCTGTGCAGCTGCAGGGGCACCGGGTGGGTGCGGGCTGCAGCATCCCCTCCCCCAGAGAGAAACTAGGGCAGGGGGGATCTGGGGGAGGGGGCTAGGGACAGATTGGAGGGGACGCCGCCTGTGAGCCCGGCTCGGCAGGGTGCCACCCACAGCTATTTATACTGGAGCTCCAGCTTGCTTTCTGCTGGAGATGTCACCTCCGATCCTGTCTCTGCTGCTGCCCTTCCCTGTCCCCCCTTTCTGTCCGTGAGTCCTGCAGTAGGGCTGGCACTGTGCCTGTGCTGAGGTCGTGGGGTCAGCAAGGGGGCCCAGCATTTTTCTTGCCACCCCAAGGTGTGGGCAGGGTCGGGGGTGAGGTGTGAGCCCCCTTTTTCCCATGATGCTGTCCCAGCTGTGGGGATCCCTGCCTGGCACTGCATGAGGTGCCACCCAGCAGACAAAAGGTCATTTTTGGAGAGTAGCTTGGGGCAGCCTTGGGGGGACAGTGCTGAGCCCCTGGGTCAGTACTCCCACAGTGTGGGGGTTCACCTTCTGGCCCTCTCCCCCAGTCCTGTGTGCTGAGCGGGTGGTCAGGATCACGAAGACCTACCACGATATTGACGCTGTCACCAACCTGCTGGATGAGGTACGTTGGAGATCCCACCCGTGTGAGGGCTGCTGGGACCCTGGGGACACAGGGGTAGGTGAGGAGTCCCAGCTGAGGCAGACCTGCCCCTCGCAGAAAGAGCGGGACCTGGAGTTAGCAGCACGCATTGGGCAGTCCCTGCTGAAGCAGAACCGGAGCCTGACTGAGCGCAATGAGCTCCTGGAGGAGCAGCTGGAATTGGCCAAAGAGGAGGTAACGGCTCCTGGGCACAGCCTTGGGCCCCTGTGTGCCCCCCTGGGGGCAGCTGTGGTCCCCTTGGCTGTGTCCTGAAGCGCTTTGTTCTCTCCAGATCGCGCAGCTGCGCCACGAGGTCTCCATGCGGGATGACCTTCTCCACTTCTACACCACCACCACGGAGGAGAGCGAGCCCGCCACCACCACCTCCACACCGTGAGTGGGAGTCCCTGTCCTGCCACTCACGTGTGGGCTGGGCAGGAGCCATCACCATCCCCAGGGCAGCACTGGCCACATCCCTTCCCTCCCTTGGTGGCCGTGGGTCCAACCCCACAGAGCTTGGTCGCTGGGGGAGCGCATAGGGGTCAGAGTGGGCAGCCCCACCCTGCCTGCACTGCTCAGGCCATCCCTGCTGTCCCCAGGCTGCGCAGGCACGAGTCCTCGCTGTCCTTGCAGCAGTACTTCCAGTACGACACCTTGCAGCAGAAACTCCGGTGCCTGGAGGAGGAGAACCAGAAGCTCCGCATGGAGGTGAGCAGAGCCAGCTGGTGGATGCCCCTCGGTGCCCACCTGTGCCCTGCTCTCTCTGGGGGACACCCAAGCTGCCCCCTCAGGGAGACAGCAGGTCCTGCCTGCCAAGCTCAGCACCCCCAACCCTCTCCCCCAGGCCACCAACATCGCCACTGAGACCTGTCAGTACGAGGACCAGGAGCAGCAGCTGATGATTGACTGCGTGGAGCAGTTTTGTACGTAGGGCTCGGGGGTCTGGAGGCACTGCCCTGCTGAGTGGGCTGCGGCTGGGGGTCGTGCCCGGTGGTGACGGACCCCGGCCCCCCCCGCAGCCGAAGCGAGCCAGCAGGTCGTTCACCTGTCGGAGGAGCTGGCGCACAGGGCGGAGGACGCGGCGCGGCAGCAGGAGGAGATCACGCAGCTGCTGGCGCAGGTGGCGGACCTGCAGCAGAAGTGTCGCACGGTGAGGGTCCCCTGCCCGTGCCGGGGGGAGGGGGATGCGGGCACAGCGCCCTGACCCGCCGCTCCTGCCCGCAGTACGGCTCCGAGGTGGAGGAGCTCCAGCAGCACCTGACCGCGGCCAAGGAGGTGCAGCAGCAGCTCCGGCTGGAGGTGAGCCCGGGACAAGCCGTGGGTGCCCCCCTGGTGCGGGGTCCTTCCCCGGGGCCGTGCTCCAGCTCCCTCGGTGTCCTCGCAGCTGCGGGATCTGCAGGAGAAGTACGCGGAGTGCGGCGGGATGCTGCAGGAGGCCCGGGAGGAGGTGAAGATCCTGCGGAGCCGCAGCCTGCCCAACAGCACCGTCAGCCGCTACAGCGCGGCCAGCCTCCTGCCCGTGGTGAGCCGGGGGCCGGGCGCCAGGGGGGTGACCCCGCTGTCCCCCCGGCACTGACACTGCGTACCCCTGTCCCCAGGACTCGCTGGCGGCCGAGATCAAGGGGATGATGAGGAAGAGGACGGACAGCTCCTCCTCAGACTACAAGTGAGTGCTGCCATCGGGGGCTGGTGCTGTGCCCTGGGGCAGGGTCCGGCTCACCCTGAGCTGCTTCCTGCCCACAGGAGCTACCAGCGCGTCTTTGAGACCGTGAAGGCCGTGAACCAGGCAGCCAAAGCCAAGTCCTGCTCTGAGTCTCCCCACCACGTTCCAGGCTCCAAGCAGCTGTCCACTGCCCACTCTGGGGGGGCCAGCACCCCCCACAACAACTGCTTCGGCTCGGAGGATGCCCAGTGAGCGCTGGGGTGGGGGGAATGGGGCAGGGCAGCTGTGGGGGGGGGGAATGGGGCAGCTGGGGGGGAACGAGCCAGGTGGGACGGCTCCTGCACAGGGGCTGGGCTGCTGGTGAGCTGCTGGAAGCAGCCTGGGGCAGGGAGAGCAGGGTCTGGCTGGGGCCCAGCACAGCCTGAGGTGCAGGGTAGGGCTGCAGCCCTAACGCTGTGCCCCCCAGCAGGGCCGAGGGGGTCGGGGAGGAGTGCCGGGCAGCCCCGGGCCGGCAGGACCTGGAGGCGGCGGTGCAGCGGCTCTCGGTGCGGCAGCAGAGCCACGGCTCCGAGGAGCGCTCCTTCTTCGAGGCCGAGAGGGAACGCAAGCTCTGGCGGCTGAGAGATGGGGACAGCTCCAGCGGCTTCCTCACCCCCGAGGGCAGCGTTGTCTCCGCCGGGACCAACTGCTCGGGGGGCTCGGAGCTCACCGCCGGCTCCGGCTTCTCGCTGGGCTCCCTCACCTACTTACCCGACAAACTGCAGATTGTGAAGCCACTGGAAGGTGAGGGGCAGAGGGGCTGCAGAGCTGCAGGTGCTCTGAGGGTCCAGCACCCCCACCTGAGCTCCCCCCGGCTGTGTCCCCCACCAGGCTCTGTGACACTCCACCACTGGCAGCAGCTGGCACAGCCCAACCTGGGCGGGATCCTGGTGCCCCGTCCCGGGGTGCTCACCAAAGACTTCAGGCAGCTGGACATCGACCTGGAGGAAGTCTACAGCCTCAATGACCTGGAGGAGGATGATTTGGACCCCAGCTCCTTCCAGCTGCTCCCTACCTCAACACCCGCCAAAGCCAAGGAGCACCCCAGGGGTGAGCTGGGGATGAGGGGACAGAGGGGACGCAGCCCCCGGGGTGCCCCTGCCCTCCTGTCTCGGCTGGCTCTCCCCTCTTGCCGCAGCCTGTCCCTGCCACCCGCCTGTCCCCACGGGGATGCTCCGCCTGCAGCTGCACAAGGAACATTCTCGGGCAGCTGCCCCGGCGGGATGAGCCCTCGCCATCCCCCTGGCGAGCCCCTGCTGCCCCTTCGCTGCCTGGAAGGGGCCGGTCTGGGACAGACGGCATCTCCTGGCCCTACCTGTGCTGGCTGCCCCCTCTGAGCAGGCACCAGACGCAGTTACTGCTGAATCTGTGCCCTGTGCAAGGAGCTTCCAGCCCAGCTTTGGCTGTCCCGCCTGCCTTCCGCCGTGCCCTGCACCTGTGTCCTGACCCCTTGTCTCCTGTCCCTTCCAGTGTTCCTCTCTGTTAACAACCTCCCCCAGACCCCGTCTACCTTCACCATCACCACCTGCCACATCCTCCACCCCACCACCGCGATCACCACGGTGACTCCCAGGTAAGGCGCGTGGCCCCCGCCGCCTGCGCTGCCTGCACCGGCCCCGCCGTGCCCCCGAGCCCTCTCCTCCTCCTCCTCCTCACCCCGGGCCTGGCTCCCTGCAGCTCGAGGAAAGGGCAAGCCGGGGGCCACCTGCAGCCCCTGATGCTCTGAGACGTTCCAGCAACTAGAAATCTCCCCAAATCTGGCTGCTGCGGTGTCTGTGTGCCCGGGGCTGGGGCCAGCCCCCTCCTCTGCATGCAGCACCCCGATGGATGGATGATGGAGGGATGGATGGATGATGGATGGAGAGCCTTCCTCGGGTAGGGGAGCAGCGAGTGCTCCTGGCACTCTGGGGAACCAACGCAGCTTTCCTCTCTCCACACTTGGGCAGCAGCCAGGAACTTTTCACAGCCGGCTGCTGGGCTGTCCCTTCATTAATGAGCACCGGTGATTAGCTCTAATGAGGCCCCCTAAGGCTCGTTGGGGGTTGATGTGAGCCGGAGTTCACTGCTCGACAAAACCCTGGTGTCTGGAAATTGCTGGTGGAGCAGTGACTGTGTCCCAGTCTCTTCTGGCTGCTGAGGAGCAGCCCCCATTTGGGGGGTCTCCTACAGCCCCAGGCTCTTCAGGTGAAGTACAGGGGGTCCTGCTCTGCCTGCAGCCCTGCCTGGCCCCCTCAGCAGCAGCCCCCAGGACAGGGCCCCCAGCTGATCCCCCTCTGCTCTCTCTTCCCCTCCAGTCTGTATCATGCCGTCGTGCCTTCTTGTGGGCCCTTTGAGGGGCTGAGCCTCAGCAGCCCCTCACCAGAACTGACTCCCCCCACGCTGGCGCTTGGCCCTGGACCCCTGAGCACCCCCCTGGGACTCTTCAGGCTCTTGCTGGGGCGAGATTCCCACTTGGCACCAAGGACTGGATCACGGTGGGCCCCCTCACTCCACTCCCAGGACCCTCAGCACTCTGAGCCCCCTGTGCCCAGGGGCCAGAGTGGACCCCCAGGCAGGAGCAGCACTTTCAGCTGGAACCTGGTGGAGAAGCTGCAGCGCCTGGGGCTGGACAAGGTGGTGGCCAGAGGGGGGACATCCTGTGCACAGCCACGCCCAGAGGGGCCTGGGGCACCCAGAAGTGACACTGCTGCAGAGCCCCCAGGCTCAGGGTGACACATCCTCTTCCTCACTCATCCGTGGGGAAATGGAGACAGGACAAGCTTCAGCCTCAGCTCCTGGTGCTGCCCCAGGTCCTGGCACCAGCATGGGGGGCTTTGCCCTGGCTGCAAGGACAGAACCTGGCACTGTTCCCCAGGTATGGGGGGTACAGGGGTTGCTGGCTGACCCTGTCCCTGCTGGGGGAGTGTGGACCCTTCACAGGAGCCAGTTTCTGGCAATAAAAACTGTTCCTGCTTCTGCTGAGCCTGTCTGCAGAGCGAGGGGCAGCTTGGCCCGTTTGGGGCTGTCCACATGCTGCAGGGAAGGGTGAATCCCAGTCTGGGCTCAGGTGTGTCCTGGGGCAACCTGCTGGGGCCAGGGGGAGACCCCTGCACCCTGGGCTGGGCCCCTGGCCAGCACCTGGGCTGGACTGGCTTTTAAAGGGAATGGTGGTTTAGCTCTTTCCTGCTCACTCAGTAGCAATAGTAGCAGCACCCACAGCTTGGGATGTTTCTGGGGGTGCATCTGCTGCTCCCCCCAGCTGTGTCCCTTCCTCCAAGCTGTGCCCCATCCCCTGGCAAATAAATGTGAATTCACAGAGCAGCTGCTGTGTGCTGTGTCTGCTGCCACGTTCTGTGTGTGCTGCTGTGCCCAGTTCAGTCTCTGTCCTGCGCATCCCTCTGGGCTGGGGGCAAATCCCTTCTGCTCTCTGGGGCTGGGGGCAAATCCCCTCTGCCCACCCTCCCAGGCTCTCCCCAGCACAGCCAGGAGTGCAGAGGCCGTGGTGCCAGAGTTTTATTGAGGAAAGGGCACGCACTGAGCGTGGCAGTGCTCTGCCCAGCCAGTCCAGCCCAGCAGCTACGCAGCACCAGCCTCATCCTCAGCACTGCGGCGGCCAAAGTCCATCCAGTCGGGGTAGAAGTGGTCGTGCAAAGCCTCCATCCCCTCATCCTCATGCACAAAGGCCTCGTGCTTGTTCAGCTCTGCCAGGGCAAAGGCAGCAGTTAGAGCTGGAAATTGCTGGAATTTTATCCTCTCACAGGGGCCAGGCTGCGCCCCCCAGGCTGCCCACCCTGAGCTCCCAGTACCTGTGAGGACGTGTGGCAGGAACTGGGACAGGAGGTGCTGCTGCTCCTGGGACAGGTACTTGGGCCAGTCCCGCCGGGCCAGGCTGGGGAGGGGCTGCTGGGGGTCCCCCAGGGCAGCTGGTGGCTCTGCTGGTGGCCGGCACAGGCAGGAGGCCACGGCGAGGGCGAGGACGAGCCCGAGGCACAGCGTCACCTTCATGGCTGTGGGGACACTGAACGGGGGGGAGCGGGGCAGCTGCAGCTCCCGAACTGGGACATGCTCAGCCCCAGCCCATGGACAGTTCACAGTCTCCTCTGTCCCTCCCTTTGGGTCCCCAAGTCCCCTCCATCCCTTTCACCTCCCCAAGTCTTTTCCATCCCCCTCTCCTGGCTGGTCCCCAGTTCCCCTAGAATCAGAGTCAAGGCAGGATCCATAAGGATCAAGTCCCACTCCTGGCTCCTTGCAAGGATGCTGAAAACGCTAAGAGCATCATCCAGCTCCTCCTTGAACTGCAAGAGCTGGGGAGCTTCTCCTCCCCAGGGCACGGCCAGGCCCCAGATCCCCTCTGCTCCTCTCAGTGGGTCTCTGAGCTGCTCTCTCCCTCCCATCTGCTCCTCGGCTTTTCTCCATCTCTCTTTCCCCCCAAGTCACCTGCAGGCAGTGCCAGAGCCCTGTGAGACTCACCTGGGGGTTCTGAGGCTCAGCAGGCTGTCCTGTGGGGGTCCCGGTGGGGGTCTCAGTGGGTTTCTCTCTCCAAGACCAGCCCAGCTCCGTCCTGCTTTTAAAGGCGCTGCCGGGGCTGCCACGCCCCAGGGCGGCTCCACACACACCCAGCCACCGCCGGGGGGGCCTCGGGCACCTGCGTGTGCCCACAGACACACAGGGACAGACAGACCCTCACAGACACACAGACAGGGACAGACACACAGACAGACCCGCACAGCCACACAGAGACAGACACACAGAGATAGACACACAGACAGACCCGCACAGACACACAGACAGAGACCGACACACAGACAGACCCGCACAGACACACAGACAGGCACAGACACACAGACAGACCCAGACACACAGACCCACACAACCACACAGACAAATCCACACAGACACACAGGCAGACAGAGACAGACACACAGACAGAGACAGACACACAGACAGACCCACACAACCACACAGACAAATCTACACAGCCATGCATAAATAATACAGTATAATATACAGGATTTATACAATATAAAATACAGATATATATGCATACATCTCTAATAGATAACACAGCTGATGAATCTATGTAAATACATCCAGGTATCCATACGTGCACACGGACACAGCCTCACAGCTACAGGCATGGACACACGTGTGCACATGTGTGTGCTTATAGGGATGATGACTGCATGAGGAAATGGTACATCACGGACTGATGGAGGGTGGGGATGGATGCATAAGGAATAGCATGACATCTCTATATATGTATCCACACATACATGCACATATATATCTGTATCTATATATTTTATATTTAGATATTTTATAAATATATTTATATTTATATACATATTTTATATATATATATATGCATGTATGTAGGTATGGAAACACAGATATATGTATATATATGAATGTTTGTATAAATACACATATATATGCATATGTTTATATGTACATATCTATATACATGTGTATGTACAAGTATTCACAAATACATATACACACTCCATGATTTTTGGAGTCCCTAACCTAAATGATTCTGGGATTATGTGGATATATATCTATATATATGTGTGTGTGTGTGTATGTATATGTGTATATATGTGTATATATATATGTATATATGTCTATATATATGTATATATATACATGTATATATACGTATATATGTCTATATATATGTATATATATGTATATATGTACATATATATGTATATATATACATGTATATATATGTATATATGTCTATATATATGTATATGTGTGTATATATATGTATATTTGTACACATATATCTCAATGTGTGCACATTTATACATACATGCATACACATACCCACATATCTACATTTAAAAATAGCAATATAAGTGCATATATGTGGATAAACACACATGCACACGTATATACATGTATACAGAAGCCTGTGTGTGCACATACGTGCATTCTCACATGTGTGTCTGTGTGTCTGTCTGTCTGTACCCAGACCCTGGTGTGTGCACACGTTTATAACGTGCTGTGCCCCGGGGCTGGGGGCTGTGCAGACCTGGGGGGCTGTGTCTGTGTGTGTGAGGCCCCTCACCAGACACAGAGCCAGAGCAGATCCAGCAGCTCTGGATCTCTCCCTGCACCCCCAGCAGCTTTGGGGTGTTGTGGCAGAGAGGGCCCCCCTGTCAGAGCCCCTGAAGGTCCTGTCTTTGTCCACCCACCCCCACTGGATATTGACGGTTCCTGCTGCCTCTATTGACCCCCCATCAGTGTATTTGTAGAGGCCATTTGTCTCCTTCCCTCAACAAACCTGTGAGTGACATCCTGGGCTGGGGCACGTCACCGTCCCCTGTCCCCAAGGAGCTGTGTCAGTGCTCCTCAAACAAACACCCCCAAACAAATGGGCTTTGGACGGCCGGGAGCCATCCAGCGCCCCGCGGCCATCGATCGCTCGCTCCGCCGAGCGCCTTGCACAAGGAACAAACAAATTGTTTTCCAATTTCTGCCTTTTAATGGCTCAATCTGGACCAAATGAGCCGTCAGGGTGATGGGGACACGGCGGCCGCTCCCTCCAGGGCCACGGGCTTGGCATCAGCCTGACGCAGGTTTGTTACCAGGCCTCCCCTGTTTGTGGACCCTTCTCCAAGGCTGAGCTGGAGGATGGACCAAGCTCCCCTCACCCCTACCTGCCTGGTGCCAGCTGTCCTGGCAGTGGCCAAATCTGTTGGCAGCCTGGCAAGTCCACCAGGGAGAAGTCTGGCCTAGACACACGAGGGGCACGGGCATTCTTGGCAGAGCAGCAGCAGAGCAGAGGCTGGGCTGTGTCAGGCTGTGGGCACGCACGCACACCCTGGTGTGGATGCTGGCCTTGGTGCTGCCAGCACTGCTCTTGATGTGCAGGGCTGGCCACCTGCCTGCCAGCACCTGCTCCCCGAGGCATGGGCAGGGCAGGAGGCTACCCCAAGGCGGGGCTGGAGGTAACTCTGAGGCACAGACAGGGCTGGAGGTCACTCTAAGGGATGGGCAGGGCTGGAGGTCACCCCAAGGCAGGGCTGGAGGTCACCCTTGGTGCACTCACAGCTGTTTTGCATAACTGCAGCAATTCTGTTTCCAAGAGCAAAGTCTCCCAGGGAAGTGGCAGCAAACTCAGTGCTCTGAGCAGCACAGGGGAGATGGGGTCATTGTGGCAGTGGATGAAGAGCCAGGAGCTGCTCTGGGGGGCTGCCAGGAGCATGAGCAGGTGGCCAGGGTGGGAGCAGCACCCCAGGACACCCTGGCCCTCCCTGCTGCAGGACAGAGGGGCTGGGGACAGTGGGAGATAAGCTCAGGGATTCCCTGGGCCCTCTTCAGCATCTCAGTGCACTTCACACCGCTCCTGTGCCAGAGGCATCTGCCAGCCCCCAGGACCATCACTGCCCTCAGCCAGCGCCTTTTACTGAGATTTCATTCTTGCATGTTGAGCTTGAGCTCAGAAAACAGAGAGCACTCAGCCCCTGAGCTGTGGCAGAGGCTGACCCGGGTGGCAGCACCTCCTGCTCCTCCCCAGAGCAGTTTCTGGGAAGCAGAGGAGCTGACCCTGCTCACGGGACTGACACCAGCACAGGGCAGGGAATGACTCAGCACCCACCCACTCCTCGGCTTTCCCTCAGCTCCCAGCAGGAGCAGCAGAGACAGCACCAAGGGAACTTCCTCTTCCTGCAGTGGGCCAGAGTGGGGGGCAACCCCCAGGCCCCCCAAGGGCAGCGAACCCCACCAGGCCCCCGAGCACTGTGGCTGCAGCACTGCTGGCAACAGGAGAAGGTGCTTTGGCCCCTGGGAGTGATGGAACCCACCACACACGGGCTTTTGAAAACCAGTTTTATTTAAATAAGTTTAAATACATTACAATAAAACATTAGAAATGAAAGCAAAGCCATGTTACTGCACAGGATACGAGCAGCAGCCACAAGGCTCTGCAGCTGCAGGGATGCTCCTTGTGTTAGTCCAACATGCAGCCCTTGGCACGGGTTTTACCCATGGGACAGCTCCTCCACGTGCCTGGCACCTCAGGGCTCGCAGGCACCAGCACCTGAGCTGCAGCCATCGTGCCTCCAGGTCACTCTTCTGTCACTGCTCGCCCAAATCCCTCTGCCTCCAGGAGCCAGCACTGCCCAGAGGGACCGGGTGGCACCAGCAGGACACGAGTCCCCTCTGCCAGGACGGAAGCACAGCTGGACTGAGGAGCCATCAGGACAGGCCGAGTCCCTGGGCTCAGCTGGAGCTTGTGGCTTCAGGCTGGATGGTGCCAGCACCCGTGTGAGCTCTGGGAAATGAGGGACAGCCAGACGAGATAGCATGGGCTCGTGTCAGTTTATTACATCACCAATTACAACAGTCCAGACTCAACAGTGGACCCAAGATCGTTACATTACACAAACCGGCTGGTTTTAAACTTATCACAAGGGACAGGTGGGAATTTCATGGTAAGGATATCTTCTTGCATAAAGCTCCAGTGGCCCACAGGCACTTAAAACCCGTGGACTTTCAGCTGGTCGTCTTTAGCCAGTCCAATCTGCAAGACAGAAAACGCATTCACAGCATGGGGTGACGCCCCTGTGCACCCAAACGCTGCCCCCACCCAGGGATCTGTGTGCTTTTAACAAATCTGGGCTGATTTCAGCGAGGCTGAAGGTGTCCTACCTCCACAAGGAACTGGCAGATGTTCTTGCGCTGGTCACCCTGCAACTGAATCACTTCTCCATACTCCGGGTGCTCAATTACAGTACCATTGCAGGCAAATTTCTGCAGCAAACACACAAAAACCTCCTTAGCACCACAAACATCCCTGCTGGGCGTGGCTGCCCGCCCCCAAAGCCCCGAAACCCCACCTTCTTGAAGGCCTTCACCAGTTTCTTTTTATCGTAGTCATCCGCGATGCCCTGGACTGTGGTGAGGGTCTTCCTGCCGTTGCGCTGCTGGATCCTTATATGGATGTAGTCCTCAGTGCCGGCCGGGAGCAGGTCATCACCCTTACTTGCATCCGCAAAGGGGTCTGCGGGGAGCGCCGTCAGGCCCCGCCCCCCGCCGCCACATTGGCCGCCTCGCCCGCCCATCACGCATACGGCACGCCCCATTGGCCGCCGAGCCTGTCCGTCACGTCCCAGCCCCGCCCCCGCGCTCCTGCCAGTCACGGGTAAATCCCGCCCCTGCTCCCACCCCATTGGCCGCCGCGCCCGCCCGTCATGTTTGGGCCGCGCCCCCACCCCCCCGCGGCTGACGCAACAGGGCCCGGAATAGCAACTGCGCCACGGGGCGGGGCCGGGGCGGGGCCCGCGCGCTCCCCCGGCCCCACCGCACAAAGGGCCTCACCGAAGGGCTGGAGGTTCTGGATAGCGGACATACGATACGCTTCCCTTCCCTCGGCGGAGGCGGCGGCGGCGGCGACGGGGGCGGCTGTGGCGGCGGGAGCGGCTCTGGGCGGAGGATGCTCTCGCGGCGGCGGCTCGAGGCAGTGTCAGGGGGGCGGGACTGCCGCCGACGGCTTATATACCGCCCCTCCGTGACGCCATCACGCACGGCGAACGAGGGCGATGATTGGCCGCCGGGCGGGGGCGTCAGGACGCATCGGGCGGACGCGGCCGCGCCCAGGCCGGCGCGGGGGGAGCGGGGCGCACGCGCGGGAGGGAGGGCCCGGCAGCGCGCGGGGCGGCGCGTGCGCAGTGCGGCGCCTGGGCCGGGCCGGGACCCCCGGGACCCCCGTTCCCCTCAGGGTCGCCTCCGCCGCCCCCCGAGACCCCCGGAGGCCCCAAAATCCTCCCGGGACCCCCAAAATCCTCCTGGGGCGCCCACTCTCCTCCCCGAGACCCTCCAAATACCCCCCTGGACCACAGAATACTCCCCGGGAGCGCTGAAGCCCCTCCAGATCCCCTTGGGACTCGCTCGGCACGGCCCGAAGCCCTCAGGGGGGCACAAAGCCCCTCCAGCCCTCACAATTTTTCTTGGGAGCCTCCAACCCTCTGCGAAACACCCTCGTTATGCCCCCCAAAACCTCTGTGGGACCCCCGAGCTTCCCTGGGTGTCCCAAACCCCCAATTCCTCCTCTGCTTCCCTAAAATCTCTTTGGGACTCTGTATCCCTCCAATATTCCCTTGGGACCCTCAAGACCCCCTCTGGGGCTCCCGTGGCCACCTCAGGGTTTCCCTGGCCACCCACCCACGTGCAGAGCCCCCGGGTGCTGCTGCCCAGGGCTTCATCTCCCTGTGAAAAATGTGTATTTTATGGCTGGCTTTTCTCAAATATTGAAATGAACGTTGCGTGTGTTGTGTTCGAAAGTTACGCCGTGTTAATTTTCTTAAGAAGTGTGTTAAATGTAGTTTTAGGTTACAACATGAAATAGAAACTGTGTAAGATGCTTTTTTTAAAGAGAGGGCTCACACTGAGACAGCAGCCACAGGACACCCAAATCTTTCAGAGAAAAATAATTTATTGCTCTCTTATCGAGTTCTTCAGGATTCAGAGGAAGAAGTTGACACTGACCAGACAGAATCCTTTGTTTGAATGGGATTTATGCATCCTGTATGAGGTGTATGAATATGCAACAGGCTGCTGCTTTTAAAGGTTAATCCTCTGTTAATGTGGGTCCTTTTTTGGGCTTGTTTGTCCAGAAAAAGCTACCCAGACTGTCTGTAACTCTTTGTTTTTATTGTCTCGTATTGTCCTAAATCCTAATTGTCCAAATTTTTGTTACTCTAACCATATTCCTATTGTTATAACCATTTTATTGCTATTAAACTTTTAAAACTCTAAAAACAAGTGATTGGCCTTTTTCACATCCCGGTGTCAGGATCCCTCATTCGTGGAGGAAGTTTCTGAAACTTCAAGATAGACTGGAACCCACAAAAGTGTGAAATAGATTACAGAGAGCAGTGTGGGTGTGTCACTTGGTGAGAAATTTCGGTTTTGGGATTTGTAGTGTGCTGTGGATGGAAGCGAGATGGGGGGCACAGGGTGTTGTCCTGGGTTTCTTCTTCTTCATGGGTTTGGGTGGCATTTTGTAATTGGGCACAAAAGTCTGCATTGTGGGCTCTTTGGGGTCAGTTACTGGGTTGAAAGGGAAAACAATCTAGGTGTCAGTTCTTAATTGGATAGTTTAGTCTTAAAGGACCTTGTAACAAGAGATGTTGGCCATTTTGTGCCTTCTACTGAAAAGCTGAACTCACAGTAGTGAGACTGTTTCACTGACAAGAAATAATGAACACCTGAGTCTAACATGAATTACTGTCTCAAGTGCCTTCAGACCCAGAGAAACTGATGGCTGGGACCCCACATGGGTTTGTCCCTGGGGATTGTCACCTGCTGTCCCCTGGGAAGGCTCAGAGCTCACCTGTGGCTGTGGGTTTGTGGAGACCCAGGGCAAAGGGAATATTTCTGTGTGTTCTGAGTCTCCCCTGACCCCCAGGGGAGCTCTGACTTGGACTCTCATTCATGAGAAAGTTTCCTAGACTTCAAGATAGGCTAGAATGCACAAAAGTGTGAAATAGATTATAGAGAGTAGTGTAGGTGTATCACTTGGTGAGAAATTTAGGTTTTGGGATTTTTAGTGTGTTGTGGATGGAAGAAAGATGGGGGGCACAGGGTGTTGTCCTGGGTTTCTTCTTCTTCATGGGTTTGGGTGGCATTTTGTAATTGGGCACAAAAGTCTGCATTGTGGGCTCTTTGGGATCAGTTACTGGGTTAAAAGAGAAAACAATCTAGGTGTCAGTTCTTAATTGGATAGTTTAGTCTCAAAGGACCTTGTAACAAGAGATGTTGGCCATTTTGTGCCTTCTACTGAAAAGCTGAACTCACAGTAGTGAGACTGTTTTACTGACAAGAAATAATGAACACCTGAGTCTAACATGAATTACTGTCTCAAGTGCCTTCAGACCCAGAGAAACTGATGGCTGGGACCCCACATGGGTTTGTCCCTGGGGATTGTCACCTCTGTCCCCTGGCTGATTCAGAGCTCACTTGTGGCTGTGGGTTTGTGGAGACCCAGGGCAAAGGGAATATTTCTGTGTGTTCTGAGTCTCCCCTGACCCCCAGGGGAGCTCTGACTTGGACTCTCATTCATGAGAAAGTTTCCTAGACTTCAAGATAGGCTTGTCACCTGCTGTCCCCTGGCTGGCTCAGCACCTGCAGCACGCAGGGAGGTGCTGGCAGAGAGCAGGGTGCTGTTCCCAGGCTGCTCACACAGCTCTGGAGCAGGCCAGAACTGACAGGAAAGGAAGGTTTTTCTCTTTAAACCAATCCCCTGGCACTCAGTGCAGCCCAGCTGAGCCTGGCAGGCCTTGGCAAGGCTCAGCAGGGTGAGCTCAGCTCCGTTTTTGCTGTGTGCCCCGAGTGCAGCCCAGCCCAGCCTGGCTCCTGGGGGTCAGCACATCCCGGTGAGCCCGTCGTGCTGCTTGGGAAGGGGCAGTCCCTGTGCTGGTGCAGTGACAGACACAGCTGTTCTTGGCAGTCAGCTCAGTGAGCCCAAAGGGCCCAAACCACGGCAGTGATCTCAGCTTTAATCCTGCTCCTGAGCCCTGATTTTAGGGCCTGCAGCCTGGGCTGAGCTTCTGAACACGGCCATTCCGTGGCTTTCCACGGATAAACCCTGTCACTGTTGGGGTTTATCACTGTTAGAAGACAGCCTTCTCTTCTTCCTTGCTATGGATACACTCGAAAATCATCAATTGCTATTTCTTCTATGAACTCAGCTTTGCTTGCAGGCCAGCTGTCAAGCCCCTCCATAAAACCCCCAAAGTGCAGGGGGTGTCCCTGCTGTGTCCCAGCCAGCACGGGGGCTGCTGCCACAGGAACATCACACCCTGCTCAGAGACGTGGTAAAATGCTAAAAATACTGAAAATATAAACATATTACAAATATTAAAAATACCCTGAGACTCCAGAAACGAGGAACAGTAGATCTCTGACAATTAATGGGGTCAAAAGGCACCTAGATCCAGGCAGAGCCTGAGCTCTCCTCTGGGAGGGGGTCAGAGCTGCACGTGGCAGAACCCAGGACATTCCTCTGGCTGCCCTGGAGTCAAAGACACCTGTGCCTTTGATTTTAGTCCATGGAGAAAATTGCCAGCTTTGTGTGAAGATTTACACGAGAGTTTGAGTAGAATGATAGTTAATTTGTCACAGGGTGAAAAATTAGAATTTTGGGGTTTTAGAATGGGGGTTCAGGAGGCAAGATGGAGGGATTTGAGCGTGTCCTGTCCTTCCTCCTGCTTCTTCTTAGTGTCCATCTTCTGCTGTGATGGTGACACTTTTGGATGGGTTTAGAGACAGACTGTCTAACATAGGTGATGGTATTGGAAAATTATTGTCAATAAGGTACAGGTAGTTCTTTGTACAAAATGTTAACACCCCCCAAGGGCCAGCAGTGTGCCACGAACCGACCTGCTGGACAGACCTCAGCTGGTCAGGGAAAAAATGTAACAGAAAAGAGAAAACAAACAACCTTGAAAAGCAGAGCTGAGGAATCCCAACTCCTTTGGTGGCAGGGCTGGGAAAAAGAAACTTTCTCCTACATTGAGGTCATCTCGAGCACAGAGACCTCGACACGCAGGGAGCAGGAGCATCGCCCTGCTGGGCCTGCTGGGCCTGCTGGGCTGAGCATCTGTGTCTGGAGCTCCCCTGGGATCCCTGCAGCCCCAGCTCCCTGCGTGGGTGCTGCTGCCCTGCTCTGGAGCCATCTCTGAGGCACGACGTGGGTTTGACAGGGTATTGGCAGCTGGGTGCTGCCATCTGTGGCTCTGGCACACGCCACGTGGGTCGGATGTTGCATCATTCTTGGGGGTTTTATTTAAGATAAAGGTAAATGATTTCTCTTGCACCGGGCAGAGGGAATTGTTTGCGTTGCTGTGTTTGTGTCTCTCTGGTGTTTCTGAAGCATCTGTCTCTTCTGCGTGGGGCAGATCAGCTGGAAAACTGGCTGAAATTCTCCTAAGAATATGAATTTGCTCCATGACCACCATGAACGAGCAGATGGTTCTTTTCTCTCCTCTGTTTCTGATCAGATTTTCCTCCTCTCCCAGGGAAGGAGCTGTCGCTAGCAGCCGCACGGTGGAGTAGCCAGACAGGAGAAGCAATTAGAGGTTTACACTCCACTCTTTCTGCTGGAGGCATTTCCAAGTCCTCACTGCAGCCAAAGGGCTGCTCTTCATTTTCAACACCAAACACTCCAGCAGAGCCATCATCATCATCATCATCATCATCAGACGTTCAGTCTGATGTGAGCTGTGGGCAGGCTGGCCCTGCTGCTGAGCCAGGATACCCTAGAGAGTCGATTTATCAGTGTCACTTCTGATTTGCACAGTCCACACTACACATCCTGATTGTGTCCTCACCACGGGGCCCCCAGAGCCTTTAGTCCAACAGCAGAAGGGGTGAGAGCGTGTCAGACACCAGAGCTGAACCCATCACTCAGGAGTGAGCTCAGGGAAGTGTTAACATCCTTTTTTTTTTTTTTGCTGTGAGCAGGATTCAGAGCTGGCACCTGCAGTCATGAGCGGCTTCGGCTGCTCCCCCGCATCCTCCTCCCCTCTGCCCGTCTTTGGGAGCTGCTCCCGACCCGTCCTGCCCGCGGAGGTGACACTCCCGGCTCCCCACGAGGTGGCAATGCCGGTCTCCTGCAGGAGCAGCTCCGAGCTGCTGCCTTCTCCTCGCAGGCAGCGCCTGGCAGAGAGCCCGGGCAGCCTGGCAGAGGAGGTGCAGGGGCAGCAGGAGGAGCAGGGCGAGCCCAGAGCCGCCTGTGACACCTGTGCTGTCACTGCTCTGAGGGGGAAGGCATCTCGGGGGGCTCCTGGGGACCACTGTGCTCCTTGGCAGCAAGGAGACGTCCTGGTGGCGAGGGCAGGGTGCCCCTGGCCGTCCCGGGGATCTCAGGCTCCCTGGTGCCCCTGTGTGTGCAGACAGACCCGGAGACCCGGGGAGATGCAGCTCCACACTGTGTGGGGGTCCTGCAGCAGCGGCCCTGGGGCTCTTGCTGGGTGACACCCTGTGCTTACTGCAGGTCTGTCTCTGTCCTTTTTGGGTCCTGCAGGGCCATTTCACCCTGTGCTCTGAGGTGGGGGGGTCTTGGTGCCACCCCCAGCCCAGCTGGGAAGTGCAGCAGAGTGGAAGAAATCATCCTGGCATTGGCTTTGCTGCTTCTCCCGCAGCTCAGCCATGCCCTCCGGCCTGGGACATTCCTAGAAACCAGCTTTTCTCCTCCAACATCCTTCCTGCAGCCTCTGTGTGACTGCAGGACGGGCATTCGGGATGAGCTGGATGTTTGAGGGATGTTTGATCCCATTAATCAGCGCGGGCAGCCCTGGTGATTAACCTGCTCCTGGAAAGAGCAGCAGGGTGACCCGGCTGTCACGGGGCCAGAGGCACTGCAGGGATTCCTCGATCAAGTCCTGCGCTCCCTTTCTGTACACAACTATTCCTGGCATTCTCATCCCAGATTTGCAGCCCCCGGGGTGTTGCTGACCCGGCCGCTGCCCACCCGCAGCGGGGACCTGGATGGGATGGGGGCACTGAATCTGACACATTCAGAGGGACAGCACGGGCACATCCTGGTTCCTGTCAGCCCAGTCCAGGCACGGACGTGGCCCCGGGTGTGTTACAACCACTGCGTTTAAAGTATTTATTCACCCTGCCTCGCACTGGCAGGGCCCCACGTCCCTCCTCCCTCCTGTGACACCGCTGCTCTCCGCGAGGTGCCAGGAGAGCTCCGAGCACAGGCTGAGCCGCCCTGCTGCGGGTGCGGGTGGGCAGGAGCAGAGCTGGGGCAGGGAGCTGCCTCAGCCCCCGCTCCTCCGGCACCTGGGCACAGCGACGGGGGCTCAGCTCTGCCCCTCCCGGCCGGGGATGGGGAATTCGCTCAGGGAAGTTCTCCAGGATTTTGGAGATGCCATAGGTTCCCCCTGCTGCAGCTCTGGCGAGGTCCTGGGTCATTCCCATGGGCTCTCTCCTCCCCCCATGGGGATTCCCCTGGCCAGGGGATGCCCTGTGCAGGCATCGCTCCGTGCTCACGTCCCAGGGATGTATCAAATAAAATCCACCTGCTGGGGGTCACTGGGGCCTTGGCATCAGCCTGGAGCAAAGCTGACTGGGAACAGGGATCACAATGACCAGGAAGGGTGGGAGCAGCTCAGGGCAGCAGCTCTGCTCTCCATCAGACACCCCCAGAACCTCTGGGCAGCACTGGCCCCTGCCCAGTGACAGGCAGCAGGTCCAGAGGGTTTTCTGCAGTGCAAGAGCCCAGAGCAGGCATCGAGGGCAGCTTGAGCAGCTGGGAGAGGGACAGGCACAGCCATGATGGGATTTCATTCCCTCTCCTGATGGATTCAGGAGCTGTTGGCGCCAGGCACAGCCAGGGCTGACTCAGAGCCTCGGCACGGGCTGTGCTGGGAGCGTGGATCATCCCTGCACAGCAGCTCTGCTGTCAGCCCCACACAGCCTGTCTGCACATGCCAGACCCCTCCTGCTGTGCTGTAGTTTGTCACGCCTGGGCCATGGGACACAGAACTGCTCCAGTGCCACAGGAAGGGGCAAAGGTACCAGGCTCAGCTCCCACAGCTCCCTTGCTGGACAGCACGGCCAAGGAGCTGGACTGGGGTCCAGCTGGAGACATAACTCATCTCCCTATGCTGCCCTGCAGGGCTCCAGCCCTGCTCCACCCATTCCCAATGCCCCAGCCCTGGAAGTGTTCAAGGCCAGGTTCAATGGGCCCTTAGAGCAACCTCATCTAGTGGAAGGTGTCCCTGCCCATGGCAAGGGGAGGAACTGGATGAGCTTCCCTTCCAACCAAAGCCCTTCTGGGATTCCATGATTCCATGATCCATCTGGGCAGGGCAATGCAGCTGTCCTGCTCTGCTGCCTCCTGTGGCATTCACATTCTCTGAAAAAATCCCTTTGTCCAGGATTTTTCTCCTGGCAAGCTGAGAAGCTTCAGAGAAATAAAAACAATTCTTGTCTCATTTGCTTCTTCTTTGTTGTGCTCACATGTGGATGGTGTTTGGAGATTGTTTACCCACAGGTGATTGTTTCACTGGATTTTGGTATGAGTTGTTTTGACTCTGGCCAATCAAGGCCAAGCTGTGTCAAGATTCTGGAAAGATTCGCGAGTTTTCATTATTATCTTTTTAGCATTGAGTAAGTATATTTTCTGTATTCTTTAGTATAGTTTAGTATAGTGTTCTTTAATATAATATAGTATCATAAAGTAATTAATTAGCCTTCTGAGAACATGGAGTCACATTCATCATTCCTCCCTGCCAAGGAGGTCCTCTGTAAATACAATAGCCCCCTGCTTTCTTCTTGCCCTTCCACTCTGCCTGAGCCAGGCAGGTCCCCTCCAATCTGGAAGGAATTCCCTGCTCCATGCCAGGGAGAGAATTTGGGCCATGAAGAGACCCTGGGATGAGCCTCTGCTGGAATCTTGTGTGCCAGGCAGGGCCCTCCTGAGCTGGGCTCCTGGCATGTGCCAGCTCATCACCAGCCCCAGCATGGCAATGTCTTTGGACACAGGATGGGTGCACTGGCCTCTGCTGGAATCTTGTGTGCCAGGCAGGGCCCTCCTGAGCTGGGCTCCTGGCATGTGCCAGCTCCAGCATGGCAATGCCTTTGGACACAGGATGGGTGCACTGGCCCTGTCCTGCCATGGTGGGTGCCCAGCAACGGGAACAACCCACATGCACTGGGAAGCACTGGGAGACCTTCCCAGGTGCCCTGACACCTGCCCCGTGCTGCCAATGCTGCCTGGCACAAAGGGGGTCACAGCAGAGTCCCCTGTGCTGGCACAGCGAGGGCAGAGGGGACAAACCTTTCTGAGCAGCTCTCCTGAGAGGAGCAGCCCCTGCCCTGCCTGGAGAAGCAGTGCCCACTGTGCACTGCCCCTGTGCCCTCCCTGTTCCAAGGGAGGAACCAGCCTGGCTGCCAGACAGCTCAGGGGTTTCATCCTGCCCTGGTGGGACAGGGATGGATCCAGCTGAATCCAGCTCTTGCTGATCTGGGGGTAAGGGCCAGGAGGTTTTTGGGGTAACAGCAGCAGGAATGATGAGCACAGGGCAGAGCTGTCCCCACTCTGCTGACTCGAGCAGAGAGAGGGGCAGGTCAGGCCAAACACCTTGGTCAGCACCTGCCTCGCTCCGGTTCGTATTTCCCTTACGAGGCAAAACCCGGCGGGGTGTGAGCGCATCCCCACGCAGCTCCAGCTGCAGCCCGGCCCCTTCCCTGCCCCGCGGCCGGGCACACTCATCGCTGCCTACACCAACTCCCCGAGGGCCAAACACTGGCCACGGGCCAGCGCTGCCAGCCCCAGCCCAGCCCAGCCCAGCCCAGCCCAGCCCGGCTGCCCGTCCCGGCATGATGCTGGCACCGCAGGGATCTGCCTCTTACGAAACACTCGGCCGTGGCACTCCCTTGCCAGGCTGGGAATTGGAGATGGGAGCAGGGGTGGGATGGCCACACTCTGGGGTCCCAGTGGTCCCGTTCCCAAAGGCAGACAGGCGCTGGGACAGGCTGGTCCGGGAAGGGCACAGTGGCAGAGGACACTCGAGGGGACATCAGCCCCTGGGGAGCTCAAGGTCCTTGGGAGCCACAGCTCGTGTTTGCGGCTGTGCAGCCCGGCCCCCTGTGCTGTGCACACTCCTGGGGCTCCCCTGGCACCCCGAAGGTGCAGGAGCAGTGTGTTTATCCCAGAGCTGCCTGGTCACCTTATCTCAGAAACCACAAGTGCCAGCCTGGCAGGGGGACAGGGAAACCTCAGCAGGCGCTGCCTGGGGGCTGCAGCTGTAAAAACACTCGGTGACAGCCCCTTCTTTTGGTATGGCATGGCAGGGACCCCTAAGCAGAGGCATTTCCATGGAACAGCACTGCTCAGCTGCCGTGTTCGTGGCCTGCCTGGCAGCACTCCCCCCTGGCATGGAGCTTCCTGGGAAAACCAGGTCGAGATGGAGCCTTTCACATTCCTGCTCCACATTCTGCTGTGCCCCAGGCTCAGTCCTGCACTGAGGCAGAGCCACAGTGGCTGGACCGGCGTGGGGCAGGAAGGGCTGGCAGATCAAGTGGATTTTGGGGGCACAGGGAAGGCCAGGGTTGGGGTGCCAAGGCTAATATTGGCTCTGAACCTCCCAACCCTACAGCAGGTTCTTGCCAGGCTGGGCCAGGTGTTCAAACCCTGCAGGGTTGAGATCAGAAGTGGGCACTGCCTGGCTCCCCAGCTGTCCCCCTGCTCCAGGGCAGACTCTGGTTGCACTTCTCTTTTTTTCCTTAACTCCTGACCCAGGAGCAGGAATAAACTCCTCACCACAGCCTCCCCTGCTCAGGGGCTCTTCCTGAGTCTGCCAGCCTCACTGGAAACAAACATGGCACAGGGAACAGGGGCTGCCCACTATTGAAGTTAGGGTGATTTTGATGTGGGTGAGGGAGAGAAAATTATGTATTTGACTCTATAATCAGAAAGCTAATTAATTACTTTATTATACTATGTTATATGCATTATATCTAAACTGAATCTGCTTCACACTCACCCTTGCTCACAACTGCATAGAATTGCACTTGTTTCTGATTTTCTCATGACTGTCTTGTGGCAGTCTGACACTTTTTTGGCCCTGATAGGCCAAGGAAACAAAACATTCTTACTTTGGGTAAATAATCTTTATATTGTATTATATTTTGGTATAACACAGGTATAGCAAACGAGATAAGAATTGAGTTTTCTTCCTCGGATGTTCAGAGAATGTGACGTTCACAAATATTCTTGGCAAGAATTGTGTTTTGTTTTTCTTTGTCAAGAGAAATGTGCCAACAGCCCAGCGGCCCCAGGGCAGGGGACCCCCAGGGCAGGAGACCCCCGGGCTGGAGGTGCTGGGCTGAGCTGCAGGCGTGTCACCGGCGTTGTTTTGGCTGCGGGGCCGCGTCCCTGCCGCGGCGTGTCCCCACGCCCGGCGCTGGGCTGTGATTAGCGAGGCGGGTCCTGCCCCGTCCCCATCCCGCGTCAGCAGGCGCTGCCAGGTGTGCCCAGCCAGGTGTGTCCCAGCCAGGTGTGCCCCAGCCAGGTGTGCCAAATAAGGAAAGCACCCGCGCCCTTCTGCTTGCAAAACACTTTGGACTCGGTGCTGTGCTGACGCCGCCAGTTCCCAGCAGCTTCTGGAGGCTGAAATGGCCCCTCTGCCCTCGCTGGGCTGCAGCTGAGAGCCCCGGGACCCTGCAAAGACAATGCTCTGAACCCCCACAGGGCTGGTGTGGCAGTGCCCTGTCAGCAGTGCAAGGGACACGGAGAGGGGACACAGGCAGGGACCCACAGGGTGGATGTGGGGCAGCCCTGGCCATAAGGGGACACAAGCAGGGACCCAGAGGGTGGATGTGGGGCAGTCCTGGCCATAGGACTCGCCCTGCACATGGAACTAGACTCCCAGGCCCCGGACATGAAGCATGGCAGTGCCGCACTGTGCCGTGTGCCACACTGGCCTGGCTGGGGTCACCCGTGTCCCTGGTGCTGCCAGTGAGCCACGGCACAGGGCAGAGAGCTGCAGTGGTCAGGGCTCAGAACCCTGCCACAGCTGCTGCAGCACAGCTGGGCCAGGGCCAGAGGCAGGAGAGCAGCTCCAGCCTCCCAGGGATCCCCCAGGGGTCACCAGCACAGGGTGGGAAACAGCAGAGGCTGGAGGAGGAGGCAGGAGGCTCTGGCAAAGCTGGCTCAGGAACTGGCTGCCTGTGTCTCTCCATGTTCATGGGTAACAGGGCTCTCCCTGTTAGCCATGAACATGGAGAGACACAGCCCAGGAATGGGGGGATCTCAGGTCTTTTCCAACTGGGATGAACAGAATGTGTCCAAGGGGCTCAGCAGGTCCAGCCCTGTCTGTAATTTGGGAAGGCTGTGTGTCACTGGGGGTGACAGAAATGCCCTGAGCAGATATGGCCCCTCGCCCAGTGAGCCTCATGTGTCCCCCGAGTCCCCCAGTTCCTCACAATGGCCTGGGTCAAAGCCCCGGGTCCCAGGCAGTCACTGGGGAGCTGTTCTTAGCCAAAGCACAGGTGAAAGGCCTCCTGACAAGGCTCCAATTGAAGAGGCTGACTGGCCACCCATGTGGCTCCAATCTCCTGGGGACACTGGTGCAATCCCCTCACCCCCAGCTTCCAGTCACCAAAACCACCCTTTCTGACCCGCAGGGAAGGGTGGTCAGACCCCAGCCATGCTGGGCACTGAGCTGCACTGACCCCACACAGGGAAAGAAGGCACCAGCACCCCGGCCTGCAGGAGCTCTGGGGACAGCAGGAGGGGATTTGGGGCTGTCTGCAGAGAGACAAAGCCAAAATGGGGCTGGCAGGAGCCCCCCAGCCCCACTGGGCTCCCTGTGCAGGGCTGTGGCTGGGCCACGCAGGTGGAAAATTATTTCTCAGGAACTGGCTGATGGTGAAAGTTCTTTCCCAGGTGTGGCCCAAAAGGAATGTAAATCCTCTGAAGTGCTCGTCTCCCCTGTAATTACTGTCAGACAAGTTTCAGCTTGGAGCTGGGCCGCCCCGGCCCGGGGCATGGGAGGGAGGGGATGACGCAGCCGGCCTGTCCCTGCAGCTCACATGTCCCCTCCTGCCCCAGGAATGCATGCCGTGACTCACGGGGCCCGCGGGGGCAGCGAGCTGCTGGGTGGGGGCACAGCACTGGGCTCTGCAGCTCCGGGACCCCCCGTTCAGCCTGGACCTGGGGTGACTGATCGGCCAGAGACACTGCTCTCCCCCAGGGGACACACCTTGCTGGCATCCCAGCATGTCCCACTCCCAGGGTCTCAGCAGACCCCGGAGAAAGGTGCCTCCCTGGCTCTGTGAGTGAGCAAGCTGGGAAAACAGTTCCCGGGGCACTGCTGGTCTGGTCTGTGCCCCTGGTGTCCCTCACCCTGGCCAATTCCACTGCCATCGTCCCTGGGACATCGTCACTGGGCCAGTGCACGTATTCCTGGCAGCTGGCAGTGGATTCTGAAGGGTCTTGGCTCATGGGGCTGTCAAAACTGAGGGACATTGCACAGGACTGACAGGGTGGGACCCATCTCAGGGGAGCCTGTGCAGCTGGAGCAGGAGCAGGAGCTAGACACGGAGCAGTGCTCAGCAGCATCTCGGGGCCAGGGGCTCGGGGTGAGCCTGCTGGGGGCATCCCCAGGGGAATCCCTCTCTCATGGGGCTGTCAAAACTGAGGGACATTGCACAGGACTGACAGGGTGGGACCCATCTCAGGGGAGCCTGTGCAGCTGGAGCAGGAGCAGGAACAGGAGCAGGAGCTGGACACGGAGCAGTGCTCAGCGGCATCTCGGGCCAGGGCTCGGGGTGAGCCTGCTGGGGGCACCCCCAGGGGAATCACTCGGGAAGGAGCCCTGCACAGTGCCCTGAGGCCCGGCTCTCACCCTTGTGCTGTGCTCCTGGGGTTGGTCAGGGGCACGGGGCTGGGGCAGAGTGCACACTGCCAAGGCCCGCGTTCCCCGTTCCCGGCAGTGCCCGGTGCCAGAGGGGCTCTCCCGGTAGCCTGTGTGTGCGGAGCAGCCTCGGGTGCGTGTCAGAACTGCAGCAGCGTGCTCACCTCACACACCTGATCACGCTCTTCTCCTCCCCTCTCCGCCCCGGCCCTGCGGCACCGGCACCGGGGCTGAGGAGCTGCTGGGGCATGGGGGCAGCACGGGCAGGGATCGGCTGCCCACAGGGCACCTGTGCACACCCCAGTGCCGCCCGCACTCTCCTGCACACATTGGTACCCCCTGAGCACCCCAGAACTGCCCCACACTCCCGTTCCCGTCCGCCATCCCGGCCCCATCCCAGTCCTCGTTCCCGCTCCCGTTCCCATTTCCATCTCCGTTCCCGTTCCCGTCCCTGTCCCCGTTCCCATCCCTGTTCCCGTTCCCATCCCCGTTCCCATTCCCATCCCCATCCCCATCCCCGTTCCCATTCCCATCCCCGTTCCCATCCCCATTCCCATTCCCATTCCCATTCCCATTCCCATTCCCATTCCCGTTCCCGTTCCCGTTCCCGGTCCCGTTCCCGTCCCGCCGCGCCTGTCGCTGCCAGCAGGGGGAGCCCGTGCGCAGCGATCGCTCCCCGGGCACGCCCGGCGCTCCCGGGCCGGGTTCGCCGCTGTCCCGCCCGCTCCCCCCGGGACCCCCGGATCCTCCCGGCCCCACGGCGCACCCCAGTCCTCCCGTTCCCACCGAGACCCCCGGATCCTCCCGGCCCCACGGGGCACCCCAGTCCTCCCGCTCCCACCGGGACCCCCGGTCCCAACCCGTCCCACTGGGTACCTCTGGGACCCTCGGATCCTCCCGGCCCCACGGCGCCCCCCGGTCTCACCGGGTCCCCTCGGATCCCCCCGCTCCCCAGGGGTCCCACCGGATCCCTCTGCCCCGGCCCACAGCCCAGAGCGGGATCCCAGCACCGTTCCCCCGGGCAGGTCCCAGCGCAGATGCCCAGCTGCAGTCCCATCACACCCGGGGCTCCCGCGGGGTGAGCAGCATCACCGGGGCATTGGGACCGCCAGCACCACCGGGACACGGGGCTATGAGCCACCAGGACGTGGGAGCCACTGGGACCATAGGTACCACCAGAACCATCAGGACACCAGGACCACCAGGACACTGGGGCATGGGAACTTCTGGGACCATTGGCACCACCGGGATCAGTGGGACTCTGGGGCACGAGGGCCACCAGGACCATTGGCACCACCAGGGCTCCCAGCATTCGGTTCTGTCCGGGAGCCTCAGCCCAGCCCTGGAGGTGCAGAACTACATCCATGCACTGAGCAGTGTACAGAGCTTATCCCAAGCATCTTCTGGTCCTGCAGCACTGGGCTGAGCCAGGGTTTGGATTAAGAGAATAATAACAGAGGTGAATCTCTTAAGGAGCTGCAGCGTGTAATTAGTGTTACGTATCGGAGAATCCGCCGCGCTCCGGGCGAGAGCAGGGCCAGCGTGTGCCAGGCCCAGGCAAGCCATCACCTCCTGCCAGCCACGGCTGATGGGCCTTGGCTCTGCACTCCCAACTCGTGTTCAGAAAATCATTAGTGTCATTAGAGCTCCAGGGTGGAGCAGTGGCACTTGGCCAGGAGTGCCGTGGGCACGGCAGGAGCGGGAATGGGGTCCCAACAGGGGCTTTAGCAGGGCTAGGGTGGGGGCTCAGGGCCTTGGGGGGGGACCCAGGAAGGGATGGGGCAGTTTTATTGCCAGGGGCCTCTGGTAGGCACTGCCTGTTTCAGTCTTGTTAATGACTTAATAAAACTCCCTGCCAAGTACAGATTAAGGAGCAGCCAAGTCATTACCATGGTGTGGGAAGTGACAGCGCAGCCCGGTTACAGGGACTGCTCTGGGGGACATCTCCCGAGCACAAGGGCTGGGCAGCCCCTTCCCCTCCCAGCAGCTCTGGTGGCCTCCTGGGAGTATGGCCCCATTGTCCCCTCAAGTGCACAAGGTGACAAGGGCAACACCTGCCACAACCATCAGCCCTCGAGGAGCAAGGGAGAGGGAGGGCAGAGGGATCCAGGACACACAGCACGTCCTACCTGAGGGGCCAGGCCACAGCCCACTTCCAGAGGGGACTGAGACCACAGCTGGGGTCCCAGGGAGGAGAGGGGCTTCCCTGGGGGCAGCTGGAAATCAGTGTGTGGGGGCTGGAAATCACAGTGTGTGGGGGCTGGAAATCACAGTGTGTGGGGGCTGTTCCCCTTGCTCCTGCCCATCCTCCTGGTCAGCAGGGCTGTGCTGCTGGGGGGGTCTGCATGGGGCCAGGACAAGGCCTGGATGCAGGAGGGCACTTAATGCCAGCAGAGGCTCCTGTGGAGGAGTCACAGGGCTGGTAGAGCCCCTGTCACCACCAGCAGGTTTGTCACATCCCCCTGGGTCCTTTGGTGTGACTGGCCTCACCTCAGAGTAGGGTTTAAATCATGATTCGCTTCTGTGAGCACAAGTGTCCCCAGGCCAATGCTGGTACCTGCCTCACCCCACCACCAACGTCACAGGTGTCCCAAGCCAGGATTCCCATCGGGATGAAGACCTTGCCCTGAGGGTGGTGTGGGTGCAGGATGAGTGTGGGAGCTGCTGTTTGTTGCCCACAGTCAGCAGAATGTTCCTGTGGCTCCCTGCCAGCTCTGCCATGCTCAGTGAGGGGAGCAGAATGAGCAGACAGGGTGTGATTGTATTGCCACACCGAGGAATGAGGCATGAGAAAACGCAAGAGCTGCTGCTACCTGGAAGAGAGATGCTGAAAAGCTAATGTGGGAAACTCCAGAGGCTGGAGTTTGTCATGGAGATGGAGCTCAAGCAATTCCTGGTGGCTTGGGACTTTGGCTCTGCTCAGACATAAAAATATTCTTCTGTCTGAGTAAAACAAGCCCTGAGGTGTGTCTGTCTGTCCTTCCTCTGCCTGCCAGAGTGACCCTGGTCACACCTCTGCAGCTGGGGGAGATTCACAGGGAGAGCCTTGGTCTCACACAGCTCTGGACAAGGGAACCCCCAGATCTGCTCTTGTCACCATTGTCATTGTGACCATTGTCACCAGGCTGGACTGTATGGGCTGGGATGTCACCAGAGGCAGCCCTCAGGGAGCCAGACTGCTCAGCACTGGGCTTGCTGGAGTGAGTCCCTCCTCCCCAGGCAGAGGCAGGAGGGCTGAGCCAGCCCTCGGAGCCTGGAGCGGTGATCACAATTTGTTCAGGATCCTCCTGGCTAAGATGTGCCAGCACAGAGGCCGTGCTCAGCCTGGGCTGGGCTGTCACCATGCCTGGTGGCCACGGGGATGAACAACTGCACAGGGACTGGGGGGAAGAGCTTCAACAACTGTGGAGAGACCATCTGGTGCCAGATGGGCCCATGATCCCTGAATGCAGCAGAGAGATCCCATTGCCCCACGCTGCCTGGCACTTGGGTGAGCAGCAGAGCTGTGGGCTGGCTGTGTCAGCAGTGCTGATTCCCTGGGAGTCACTCTGAGGGATCCCCTTGGCACACCCTGTGCCAAAACAGGCAGCGAGGGGCTCTGCTGGGGAGCAGGTCTGTGCCCTCATGGCCCTCGCTGCTGGAGGTGGCTCACGAAGCATCAGTGACACAGGGCTGGGACCTCACCTGATGCTCTGCAAACCACTCAGGAGCTGGGCCAAACAGAGGAACATCACCCTGTTCCACATTCACAGGAGAGCTCATCAGTAGCCCAGAGTGGCCCTGATGGGGCTGCCAGTGGGGCAGGTGGAGGGTCCCAGTGGCACAGCAATATCTGACTTCATTGCTCCAGTTTGGAGCCTGGAGAGGGACAATAGAGTCCCTCCCCTTGTCCTTCTCTTCTCCCTGCTGCCTCCTTTACCTCCTCTTCCCCTCTGCAGCAGCCGGGCCGGGCTGTGCTGTCCATCTCAGTGTCCTGGTGTGGGCAGGAGGGATTAAAGGGGGTGGCATCACCCCTGAGCCCCGCCCTGCAGCTCGGGCAGCCAGGCTGGGCTCGCTGGCTGATGGCAATGTGCCCCGGGCAGCGCAGAGGGAGTTTCCATTGCACACACAGGCACCCTTTCTTTCCTTTCATGGTAATAGCATCTGCGATGGCTTTTCCCAGATAATGTGGGGGGGCCGTCAGGACACGTCCTGGCAGATGGTAAAGAATCGACAGCTGAGATAGAAACAAAGACATCATGTGTCACTCCACACCTTGATATATTTGTTCCCTATTTTGTGTTTTTCGAACTCACAGAGCACAGCCGTCGGCCGGGGCAGAGCCTGTGCTGCCATTTCTCACACTCAGGAGCGTTCCTTTCCCAGGCCTGCAACCCCCAGCGAGTTCCCACCGAGCTGGGAATTGCTGTGGAAGGCACTGGGAGAAGCTGGCCCACAGGGGAAAGGCAATGACTCCTAATTAGCTCTTATTCATGACATTAGCAGCACAATTAGCTGCTATTGTTTGAGGTAAATGCAACACATTGACCGTGGCTGTGTCACAGCAGCCCTCCCCACTCTGGGCACTGCGGGTGCAGCGTGGTCACCCCAACAGGTAATGTCACCTCCCCTCCAATGCAAACCAAGGAGTTCAGTCCTTTCCTCCCCACTGCAGCACACGAGGCAGAGATAGCATCTCCAGCGTGCTTCTTGCTGGAACAGACTCAGATACCATCTCCTGATGTGTTCCTTTTCTCTTTTATCTCAAGGGAATTTGTTGTGGGTGAGTGCTTCAGGAAGGCCTGGGAGATTGAATTCTTCTGGTAACATGAAATAGCTGAAGCAGGACTGCTCCTCTGTGCCCTGATGTCCCACCAGCAGCCAGCCCAGGGGAGCTCTGTGCTGGGGTTCCTGATGTCAGAGTGGGGCTGGGCTGGGGTTGTTGCTCAGGAGCTCAGCCAGGGCCAGGGCAGCAGCTGAGCACTGGTCAGAAAAGACCCGGGAAAAGCTGATACTGCAGGACAAATTCCAGATTGTCTGTCTGACATCTGCCACGCATGGTAAAAGAACTGAAACCCGGGCTGAGGTTCATAATATTCAAGAAAAGCTGTGAAGAGGCCAGGTGTCCCCTTCCTGCGGGCTGTGGAAGGGCTTTGCCTCCTGCGAGGGCAGTTGTCACCTTCAGGCTGACTCAAAACTTGGCCTGAAATGTGAGGGTGACCTGAGGGGGGTCAGACCTCCCAGCACAGGTTTAAACCCATGTGGGAGGCTCAGGGAGGGAATTGCCTGGAGCAGGAGGGTGTTTGCTGGAGCAAACATGAGCAAAGTGAGCACGTTTGGAAGAGCTGGGAGCAGGGGTGGCCCAGGATGGCTCTGGAGCACAAATCTCACACGAAGGCTGTTGGGCAATCCTGTACCCCCCACTGCAGAGGGAAACGGGCCAGGAACAGCTGATCAACACTCAGGATGCTGCTGGGAGCTGAGCTCTGTCCTCTGCCCACTCTGCCCTTTGCCAGTGCTGGGTTGTGCCCAGGTCCCCTCCTTCCCCAGCTCTCTGAGGGATGGGGAACATGTGCATTCCAAACTCCCAGTTTTTGCAGCTTGAGGAGTCAGAATTCCAAATCTGAAGCCCATGGGCATGAGGCAG
Source organism: Onychostruthus taczanowskii (assembly GCF_017590055.1). Classification (NCBI taxonomy): domain Eukaryota; kingdom Metazoa; phylum Chordata; class Aves; order Passeriformes; family Passeridae; genus Onychostruthus; species Onychostruthus taczanowskii. The sequence continues at coordinate 1,865,451 of NW_024507105.1, read as the reverse complement.
TGCTGCCCAGGGAGCAGAGCCCTTGAATGAGAGGAGCTGTTTCCTTGGTGGCTGCCCAGAAAGTCACCCCACAGCCCTGGAGCTGCTAAAGGGAGCGTGACTGCTGTGAAGTCCTGAGATCCAACGGGAGCCAGATAAAGCCTTGTTGTTACTGTGTCCTTCGGGGAACATGAAAGAAAGGAGGCACCATGAATTACCGAGGGTGAGGCTCTGGGAAGATCTGAGCACCTCCAAAATCAGTTAGTGCATTATAATGTGAAAACAGCCGGAGGGGGCTGGGAAGGAAGGAGATCACAACATGAGCGAGAACACAAAAGGGTTCCTAATCCCTATAACTCCTTCACTACCTCACAGGCATCTCTGAGAAAAGTTAAAATAACTTCTTTTATTGAGAATGCCATGGCTGGAGCCAGGCAGGCCAGGCTGGGTGTGCGATTTTCTTGCGCACAACAAGAGCTGGTGTCACATCAGCAATGGGCTTTTATCCCAAGAAAGAATAAAACAGAGCAGTCCCATATTTCCTGCTTCTTTGCTGCTTTTTCCACGCCAATACCTGTCCAGCTGTGCTGCTGTAATCATTCTGCTCAGTCCTTCAGCAGCCTGGGGCAGGTGTGGCCAGCACTGTCCCTCCCCTCCGTGCTGGGTGGTGAAACCCTCGGTGTTTGCAGGCTCCTCACCCCCAGTGCTGGGTGTGTTGGACACTTTTGATAGAGGTGATGCTGCTCCTGCTACCACTGGCATCGCTGTCTTCAGCTGCAAATCTGTAGGAAAAAGCCTAGAGCACAAACACTGATAAGGATTGATCACACTCTTCCTACTGATAAGGATTTATCCTACTCTTCCCATTGATAAGGATTGATTCTTCTCTTCCCATCAGGAATGGCAGTAACGTGCTCTGGCTGTGTCTGGTAGAGTTTCAGTCCCCCTCCTCTGATTTAGAATGTTTAAGCATTAAACCCTGCCTCAGTGTTGAGAGAGCAGAAATTGTGGCACAGGATTTTTTAGCTTCTACAAATTTTTTTAGAAGTTACAGGCAGTTTATGTGGGATTTGGGGAAGGTGATGGAGCATAGCAGGTACTGCTGGGAAACATTACTCATCTGCCCTTTAAAGTGACTGAAAACCCACCACTGGAGGGACTTTCCAGTCTCCGTAGGGAGATTCAGCCCAGGCTGGTACATAAGCAGAAATTGCTGGAGTTTATTCTCTTTTGGGCTATAAGATTTCTGCCAAATCCCGTATCAGTACACAAATCCTGCCAGGTCTGTGCTTGTCCTGCAATAAAGGTCCTGGCAGGAAAGTTTCCATCCGGCTTTGGCTTGGACCATGCAAAGATTATGGATGTGCAGAGCTCTTAAGTGGCAGCTTTCTTTGGCTTTAAACTCTTTATAAAACAAATAAACAGATTTGTAGATGTTTGCAATGATATTTGCAGGTGACTTGGCGGATAACAGAGGATTCACTTGTGTTAATCATGAGGGAGCAGCGGGTGGAGCAGGAATGGACACCGGGAATGCCAGAACACAGCCGGGAGCTGGGACCTGGACCACGCCAGCTGCTGGGAATCAAAGAGGAAGAAGGTGCCATGTGAGCCGATGGATGTGACAAAAGATGTGAAATCAAGGAGAGGAAAATGATGATTCTGGAATTTGGCTTTGGCTGTCAGGGGTGTCGAAAGGCGTCGGCAACGCCTCCTGGCCGGGCTATAAAGAGCCCCGAGGCAGGGGAGCGAGCACTCGCTGCTGCTGCTGCTGCTGCGCCGCCGAGCCGCCCGCGCCCGCACGTCCAGCCTCCAGCATGAGCACCACAGTCAGGCAATACTCCTCCTCCACGTCCCTCAAGGGCTTCGGCAGCCTGGGGGGAGGCTCCAGCAGGCTCTCCTCCGTGCGTGTCGGGGGAGGAGGGTACCGGGCCCCCAGCGTGCACGGGGGCTCCGGCAGCTACTCCGTCTCCTCGCGCGTGGTCTCGGGGCTCGGCAGCGGCTTCGGGGGCAGCTACTGCAGCAGCGCAGGAGGGGGCTTCGGGGGCAGCTATGGGGCCGGCTTTGGGGCCGGCTTTGGAGGAGGTTTTGGAGGGTTTGGAGGCGGTGACGGCATCCTGCCGGCGGGGGAGAAGGAGACCATGCAGAACCTCAACGACCGCCTGGCCGCCTACCTGGACAAGGTGCGAGCCCTGGAGGAGGCCAACACGGACCTGGAGGTGAAGATCAGGGAGTGGTACAAGAAGCAGGGACCTGGTCCCGAGCGTGACTACAGCCCCTACTACAGGACCATCGAGGAGCTCAGGAACAAGGTAGGATGCTGGGATTATCACAGTGGGATGTCGCGTGTCAGAGAGGAAGCAGAGACAATGACTGTTACCTCTGTAATTAGTCAGAGACAATGACTGTTACCTCTGTAATTATGTCGTAAAAAGTGTCCCAGTGGCATGTGTGGAGTGCCCGGCTGGGAATTAGAGATGTCTCAATGTCAGCTTTTGGTTACATCCTCCCGAGTGGAACAAGTGGCAGCTTTCACTGGCAGGAACAGATCTAAGAGGACGTAACACAAAAATGAAGAAAACAGGACAAGTCTGCACTGATCATGTGGGTTCTTGGGAGTTTAAAATTAAGGTGCAGGGAAATTTGCAGCTTTGGGCGAACTGTGAAACACTGATGTCATATTTGGAAACATTCAGGCAAAGAATTTGCAAACTTGTTTCAGCTCCTTCTGTTGAAGAGAGTTAGATGATAAAAGGTTGGAACTGACCAATAACGAGGTTTTTGCCTCTTTTGGTAATTACTGCCCTAGGGCTGGAATTGCTACGAAGTCCCCAGCCCAGGCAGCTCAAGGGGGATTCCTCTCTGTTTGATTTGAGTTCCAGCACACCATTTTGGAGGAAATGCTCGATTTTACATTGTTCTCTGTTACTTCCCATGTATGAATTGCCCCCAGGGATTCCAGGAGCTGTGGACAGCTGGAGCTGCAGGAGTGCTGGCAAAGGATGCAGGGAGCTCATTTTTCCCCCCCTCTCCTCAACAGAGTTCTCCTCCCAGTGTGGGTTATTTGCTCCTGCTTTGGTAATATGAAAATCAGAATCTGTAGGCACCTGCTCACTGCCTTTTGCTCCATTTCTGTTGCCAACCAATTAAATCCACCCCAGAACAAGGTGTGCCAAGCACAGACACCCCACTGGTCCCTCTGACCTTTCCACAAACAGCACCTGCCCTGGAGGACAGGAACAAAGGCCACCATCAGATCTCACACATCTTTTGTGGCCTCACTCTGCCTTTTGAATCACTTAGTGATGGATTTTTGGAAAGGGAGGTCATGGAGTCACCAGCAAGCAGTCTCAGCTGCATCTCACTTGTCCTGATTCCAGACACACTTCTGCTAAGGAAATGCCAAACTTCCCCAAAAGTGTTGTCCTGTCCCAACACTCAGCCAGGAGGAATTCCTGTGACACTCTTTTTTTCTTTCACTGCCCAGGTGTTGGTGGCCACAGTGGACAATTCCAACCTCCTACTGCAGATTGACAATGCCAGGCTGACAGCAGATGACTTCAGGACTAAGTAAGACACATTTCCTGGAAAAAATTGAGCAAAGATTGCAGGGAAGTTTGATGAAATGAGAAGAAAATCCCATCCAAACCCCAGAAAGGCAATGTGGAAGCAAAGCCTTCAAAATGAGGGTGCAATTTCCAAAGCAGATGGTTCTCTCAGCCTTACAGGCACCCAGGGATTATGTTGCTTCCATCCAAAACCACTATTTTATTCCTGTTGCTGGTTTATCTCTGGTACAGCCTGTTCAGAGACCTTGCCCTGTGCCTCACTGTGCCCTTAATGTGTGTGTGCAACTCCACAGAGCCCAGGGCCAGTACCAAGGCCTGGTGGTGCCAGGAGCAGGGTGGTGTTATGGACTCAGGTGGACACTTTATCAGTTTCCCCCCACTCTGTTCAGAATTCCCCTTAGGAAAATTGTCAATGAGGCCATGTAGCGCTGCCACAATGCCAACAGCAGTGTGTGGAGGCAGCAGGCAGCAAAGCCAGGTGCTGTGTGCCCAGCTGGCAGGGCTGGTGCAGCTTTGCTGACCCTGTGTGTGTGTGTGCCCAGGTTTGAGTCGGAGCAGGCTCTGCGCATGAGCGTGGAGGCCGACATCAACGGCCTGCGCCGCGTCCTGGATGAGCTGACCCTGTCCAGAGCCGACCTGGAGATGCAGATTGAGAACCTGAAGGAGGAGCTGGCTTATCTGAAGAAGAACCACGAGGAGGTGAGAACAGAGTTGGGCTCTGAAAAGGCCATCCCGGGCACTGAAATTTGAGTTGTGGTCCAGCCTTTAAGGCTATGCTGAGTTCTGAACTGCTGGGCAGGAGGTGAGGAGTGCTGGTGAGGCACTCTGGACAGCAGCACATCCTCCTGGAGCCTGTGGAACTCCCATTCACCACTTGCCACATCAGTAATACCCACTGTGGCTGTTAGAGGTTTATTAACCACCCTTGCAGCTTCTGGCTGGGAACGTCTGTTCCCTGAGAAATGAAGCAGCTACAGGCACTGCTTTATTCTCTGGAGAATTAACTCCAGTGGGGAGTTCACAAGAATTTGGATTATTTTATTTGTGGTCCTGGAGCAAATACCCCAATTTGCTCCCTTTTGACCAGCCCCCAAATGCTCGCTTTCCTGAAGAACTCTCTCTGAAGAGGAACATTTTATATGCTGGTTCTTGAACTGCATGATGATGTATTTCTCTTTTTGTGTCAGGAAATGACTGCCCTGCGTGGGCAGGTGGGTGGGGAGATCAGCGTGGAGATGGACGCTGCTCCTGGCATCGACCTGACCAAGATCCTGGCGGAGATGCGGGAGCAGTACGAGAGCCTGGCGGAGAAGAACCGCAGGGACGCCGAGCAGTGGTTCTTCAGCAAGGTGAGGAGCTGGTGCTGAGCACGGGGCCGGGGCCGTGGCTGCTGCCAGGGCTCTGAGGGCACGGCTTTGCCTCGCTGCAGACAGAAGAGCTGAACCGGGAGGTGGCCATCAACACGGAGCAGCTGCAGAGCGGCAAGACGGAGATCACGGAGCTGCGGCGCACGATCCAGAGCCTGGAGATCGACCTGCAGTCGCAGCTCAGCACGGTACGAGGGCTGGGCTGCTGGGATGGGGGCTGTGCCCACTGGGCTGCCCCCTGAGCCCATCCCGTGGGCTCATCCCTGTGCCCACCCCACAGAAAGCGGCGCTGGAGGGCACCCTGGCCGACACCGAGGCGCGCTACGGCGCGCAGCTGGCCCAGCTGCAGATGCTGATCACGGGCGTGGAGGAGCAGCTGGCCGAGCTGCGCTGCGACATGGAGCGCCAGAACCACGAGTACAGGGTCCTGCTGGACGTCAAGTGCCGCCTGGAGCAGGAGATCGCCACGTACCGCCGGCTGCTGGAGGGAGAGGACGCCCAGTGCGTGAGGGGCTTCGCTGGGAGGAAGGCTGGGAGGAGACGGGTCACAGCAAACAGAAAATGAACCACCTGCATCCCCTGGAGGGTTCTCTCAGTGCATTCCCTGACCCATTGCATGCAACGGGGTCTCTCTTTACAGTCCCACCAGTCCACAACAGCCCAGTGGTTGTAACAACCCTGCAGCATCCCTGGGTTCTGCCTGCCATCCTTCCATGTCTCTGTCATCCCAGGCAGGGAGCAGCTTCGTGGGTGTTGCACTGGTGTCTGAATTCTTGTGTCACACACCCATCCTTAACAGTTTCTTCCTTCAGTTGGGACACTGGCCATTTCCAGAAGCATTTGAATCATGTATTGGTACAAAATATAAAGGCAGGGTTTAAATGATGATTTCATCTTGGAGATTACTCACTTTTTCCTGTTTCTCACCTCCTTTTCCTTGTTCTCCTCCCACAGCATGTCTTCCCACTACATCTCGCAGCCTGTGAAAGAAGGTAAGAACAGGTTTTGGCTGAAGCTCTGATCATACACAGCTCTCATACCCTCACCCACCTTCTTAGCACAGACTCCTTTTACTTTTCTACTAAAGTTACTATTTGATTATATTTTGAAAATTTGAACTTATGTACAAAATTTTACGATATAACAAATTTATTACATAACAAGTATTATGATATACCAAAACGTGTCAGAAATTATCTGAACAGACTGAATCTGTACAATTTAGCAGTGGGAATGTGGTGCTATATTGGGTTTCTGATGTGATTATTGTAGTAACAAATCTCTAAGATCTTTAAGACACTTCCTCCTTGCTGCCCTGGAAGTAACAGTTCCTTCTTTCCCCACTGCAGGACCAGTAACCACCCGCCAGATCCGCACCATCTTCGAGGAGGTGCAGGATGGGAAGGTGATCTCCTCCCGGGAGCAGATCACCCAGGCTGCCCACTGAGGCACTGCCTGTTTTGCTGCAAGCCTCGCCCAGCACAGCAAAGCAGATCCCAGCTGATGTGCTCTTGCCATATGGATCACCAAAAGCACCTTCTCCCACTATCACCCCATTCCTTACCCTCTCTCACCCTTCTCTCAGCTCTGTGCCACACAGAAATCAAATAAAGCTTCTCTTTGCAGTCCTGCAAACCAAGGTCTGGTCTCGATGCTCTGGGGCTGTCCCACCCCTGCAGCTGTGGGTCAGAGCTCCTCCCTGGATGGAGAAACCTTCTCCATCCTTGGTACCCTGCTGGTGGGGCCTGCACACCCACACCCCTGTGACTCCTGAGACCTGGCAGCTTCAGGGGAGAGGGTGTAGGGGGAGTCTAGAAAGGAGCTGATCCCACAGGTCTTGGGAGATGAAGCCTGTAAGAATCCCTGTTTGGACAAAGCTCTGCTCCCCTGCTGCAATGCCAGCAACAGCAGTGCTGAAGCTTTAACCCAGAGAGGCCAAGCAAGTGAACTAAGCCCGAGTGATGCAGACAGGACCCTGCAAATGCCACGCCCCAGCTCTCCCCCAGCAGCTGCTCCCCATTCTGGATCCCAAACCTTGGGGTGAAATGGTCTGAAGCTGCAGGCAGGACAGGGATCTGTCAGGAGGGCTGCTGTCCCCCCAGACAGGCACACTCAGCTCAGCTGGGCTCCTGCTTCCAAAGGCACCACTGAAGGGTGAAGAAAACAGTGATGGGAAGAGGAGGGTATGGTCTGTGCAAGAGAAAGGATTAAAATTCTTCAGGGAGTTCGTGTGGCACTCCCCGGCTGCCGGTGGCTGCTCCTGACACAGCAGTTCCCACTGCCGTCAGCCGGCCCAGCGTTCCTGGAAAGCCAGTTCAGACACATTCTTGGCTGCTTTCTGACACATTTATTACTTTGTAAATCCAGCTTCTAACTCAATGAAATGAATCAGAGCAGCGCAACTAAAGTGAGAGTGAGAGCAGAGCTGGCCACACATCTTTATGACCCTTCTCCAGAAATCTGTCTGGAATGCAGGAGGAGATAAGAGAGCATTCTTTATTTTTCCCCAAACATTGGAATGATGCCTGCAGTGCATCATCTGCCCTGCAGCCAGGTTGGCAGGGCTCCACAGTTTCAAGGACCCCCATGCCCCTGCCCTGCAGCTCTGCCCAGTGCCTGGGCTGTGTCTCCCCTTGGAGCAGACCCCTGGGACCCTTGTGCACCCCCAGCATCCACTGGCCAGAGGAGACTGAGTTCTGGTTTGAAGTTTAGTGCTGATGATCCGTGAGCTCATCAGTGGGGTTGGGATAAAGGCTGCTGCACATCCCCGTGGAGCTCCATGGCTGACCCACAGGTCAGCAGCAGCACAATTCTCAACCCGAGGCACTTCCAGCCCCAGCACCTCCACAGTCCAGCCTTGAGGAGGGAGCCCAGAGCAGCCCAGGGACCCTCCCTGGGGGAATTCATGTCCCAGAGCTGGGTAAAAACAGGGTTGAATCACTCAAGATCAGATACCTGAGAAAGGTTGGGACAGTCACAGCCTGCACGGCCACACCCCATTCCAGGTCACCTCTTAGGGACCCTGTTGTCCCCACGGGTGGTGCAGGGACCTCCAACACATCTTGCAGCTCCTCTGAGTCCCCTGCCATGCCTGTGCCCCTCTGGCTGTTGCCCCTGCAACAGCCAGTGCAGGGATGCTGAGGTGCCTCTCTGGAATTCACCCTTGCTTTATATTTTCCTCCTGTAAAAGTCTTGGCACACCTGTGTTCCTATAGAAACAACAAATAACACTTTGCTTTAATTACTCCTGCACAGTGTGAGGGAGGTGTGGAAAACAGATGTCAATTTTCTCCTGCCTTGAGCATTAATAATTAGTCCTGACCTTAGGAAACCCCACGGAGGAGGGAGATGCAGGGGTGGCTCACGCTGACAGGCAGTGGCAGCCTGAGGCAGCTCTCAGAAAGTGGGAATTTAGTTCAGAAAGATGGTTTGACTCCTCAGGCAACACTGAATTCCTCTGACAGAAAAGACCACTTTAGAAACAGACATTAATGCGTGGTTTTCAGCTCATTTTAGGGAACTTTTTAATGATAATTTGATTCCAGGGCAAACTTTATAAATATATAAAAAGAGGGGAAGTGGTTTTATCCAGGTAGCATCTGCTGATATGTAATTTTGGAGCCAGAAGTTCACCTCCATTTTCTCCCCAAAGTAAGACCAATTGTATGTTGGAACACCATTGTGCTACCATGAAGTTCCTGTTATGCTGCAGAACTGGAATTCTGATTTTGAATAATATTAAAAATGGGCTCACAGCGTGCACGTGCTCAAGAAGAGAGGCAGGATCTGGTTTAATACTGAGCCTTTTACTTCAAAGGGTGTGATACAAACAACATGCAGTCCTTGTGGTTGTGTTCAATGGGAGGTCATGGAAATAACGTCCTTGAGTGGTTAATGTAGTTTTAAGTCTTAATTAATGCTCATGATTTCAATTGCTGCCCTGTGGCATTACCAAAGTATCACAGATATTCTGGGCAATGTGTGTTTTTATGGCATAGCAGATCAATGGCAAACAAAAGATGAAAGAAAAGGCAATTCCCCATAGAGGAAGAGCCGTGAATCACCTGTGTGACACATAGGTGACAGTGTGACACAGTGCCACTCTGAGGGGCTTTGCTCAGGGCAAGCCTGAGCGTTTGGACTCACAAAGGGGCTCTGTACTGGTTTTGTCTCTAACATTCCCCTTTCCCCACATCACCGCTGCGATCAGAGAGGACAAACCGCGGCATTGCCCAGGCAGAGGTGAGGAAATGAAGCTGGGGACGAAGCACATTCCTGGGAGAGACACGTCCCGGCCGCCCCCGCGCTGCTGCACCTTTTCCATCTGCACCTGGGCAGGACGAGCAGCGAGTGGGCGTCCCCTGGGGCTGTGCCTGGCGCTCACACGACAGGAACACGCTGACTCCAGGGGACAGAACAGCCAGAGCCAGCACGGAGGAGACCCTGATCCTCCAGAGACCCTGATCCTCCAGGGACCCCGATCCTACAGGGACCCCGAACCTCCAGGGACCCCAAACCTTCAGGGACCCTGATCCTCCAGGGACCCTGATCCTACAGCGACCCCGATCCTACAGGGACCCCGACCCTCCAGTGACCCTGAACCTCCAGGGCCCCCAAACCTTCAGGGACCCCAAACCGTCAGGGACCCTGATCCTCCAGGGACCCTGATCCTACAGCGACCCCGATCCTACAGGGACCCCGAACCTCCAGTGACCCTGAACCTCCAGGGACCCCAAACCTTCAGGGACCCCAAACCTCCAGTGACCCTGATCCTCCAGGGACCTTCATCCTCCAGTGAGCCTCATGCTCCAGGGACCTTCATCCTCCAGTGAGCCTCATCCTCCAGGGACCCCAATCCTCCAGGGACCCCGAACCTCCAGGGACCCCGAACCTCCAAGGGTTCCTGAACCTCCAGTGACTCCAGACCTCCAGGGACCCCGATCCTCCAGCTCTCCGCCCCGATCCTCCAGTGACCCCAAACCTCCAGGGACCCCAAACCTTCAGGGACCCTGAACCTCCAAGGACCCCAAACCTCCAAGGATTCCTGAACCTCCAGTGACTCCAGTCCTCCAGGGACCCCGATCTTCCAGCTCTCCAAGCTGCACAGACTTGTCTCCATCCCCCAGTAGCAAATGGGAAGATAGGGAACCACTGCTGCACAGCAGCCAACTCCTGATATTCCAAGGACACATCCCACTGCTGTACCGTCTCCAGCTTTCTGCAGATGGAGGGGAGGGAGTTGTGCCCTTTGAGCTCCTTAGCAATGTACCTTTGTTCTTCCTTCCATACCCTTTCTCCCCTCCTTTGGCAAATGATCTAAGGAAGAACTTGGCTCTTGGGAAGGGGCTGTTGGGGCCTGTCTGCAGAGACAGCCCAACAATCCACCGTGTGCACACATGAGCAATCCCTTCCCCTCCACACCCCGCAGGATGAGCCAGGCACACTCAGATTGGTGGGTGCTGCCTGTGCTGTGGGTCAGCAGGGCCTGGCCACACCACTGTGCTCAGTTCTGGAGCCTTTTTGCTTGCCAGAGACAATCTCTGTCTCTCCTGAAGCTCCGTTTAGGTGGGAGCTGTAAACTCCAAACTCACAGTGAAGCTGTCCTGCCTGCTCACAACTGGCAGAAAAACACCACAGAAAACATCACTGAGCACTGCTGAGCTGTGCTCCTGTCAGCTTTGTGCTCCTGTTCACAGGGCTTAACACCAGGAGCTTTTTCCTTATGTCCTTCATCTACTTTCTGCTATCCCATATTTTCCCTGGAGATCTCATAATTTCTAGCTAACTACCATACCCTGTCTTTTTGGGATGGTTTGCTAGTGCTTGTTCACAAAGAAAACAAACCATCCTATCACTTTTCCACAGTCCCCCACTCTTGGGTGGTCTCTGAAGTGAAGACTCCAGTGAGCCCTGGAGCACAAATTCCCTTTTCATTGCTTTTTCACGACTGATCATCCCTCTCCCTGCGGATAAAAGAGCGGACTTGTATTTCCAGGACTGGGAGCCAAGTTCCTTCCAGTACCATTGTACTCACGGGGTTTGGAGGTGCATTCAGGGCCTCACAACACAGCTGCTGTCCCTGCAGGTGTGTGTGTGCAGCCCAAGCAGGGACAGGAAACTGTAGCTGGGACAAAAAGCCACAGTAGAAGAGATGCTGAGCTATTCCCTCAAATGCTGCCTGCACTGCTCTCTTTCAAAACTCACAGTGCAGAGGGAATTAAATCATAGCCCTGAGCAAGGAGCCTCCTCCTTTTAATCACACCTGACAATTTACTTGGAAACGGAAGAAGCATAAAGATGCCCTTTGTAAGAGAAAAAGCTTCAAGTGGAATATGACAAAAAGCATGACTAGAACAAAGGCAAAAATGACGATTCTGGAAGTTGGCTCAGGTTTCTGAGTGATGAAAATCGTCGAAGCAGGGACCTGGTCCCGAGCGTGACTACAGCCCCTACTACAGGACCATTGAGGAGCTCAGGAACAAGGTAGGATGCTGGGATTAATGTGACATCTTCATCAAAGTCACTTGTGAAGAGATGACCTTGTTGGTAACAGCTGGAGGGGAGAGGCTTATCAAATAGCAGGTCACTAGTCTGAAATGAAAACCAGAGCTTTGGAATAACAGTCACTATGAACAGCAGATCACCAGGCACCAGAATGGGTTTTCTTCTGACTGTTCTGGTGTAGGGAGAAAGATGGGGCAGAAAAGGAGGCAGATAGATTCAGGTTACCTGATGATACTTGCTGCCACACTGTCACCTCCTGCCATCCTTCTTAACACTTGTGCCCCATAGCTGCTCCCTGTTAGGCTCCTGATGGAGCTCTCAGCAGGCAGTGACTTGTTATGTCCTGGCCCTATTCAGTGCTGAGTGAGATGCAGATGGAGATGAATAGTCATTTTCACAAATATCCTACAAATCAGACTTTTCCCCCCCTATCCTGTGAGGAGGGTAAAGGTAGAGGTTAAAATAGAAAGAAACTGTCCTATGGGATGGTTGTTCTTTGGGAGTTGCAGACGCAGAGTCCGGTCCAGGGTTGGAACACACTGGGCTCTGGTAGGTGCTGAAATCAGGTGTGTGTCCTGCTGTAAAATGCAGCAGATGAAGTCATGGCCAAGGTAATTTCTTTATTCTTAGCAGCTCCCTGGATGATTTTAAACAAAAGTCCTTCAGCCAAAACACCAGAATCTGCCCATCCCTCCCTGGCCTGCCATTGCTTGCCCACCTCAGCCCTTATCACTCATCCCCAGTCAGCTCAGGCTCACTGAGAGAATGAGGTGTGGGCGGTTGGGCAATGTCATACCTGGTCTGTAAGAATAAATTCCTGGGAAATGGGGCAGGGTCAGCCCCTGGGGGGAACACACATTCCTAAAATTTCTTGGGCTTCACCCTGGGAGAAAGGGCTTGCCTTGATGCAGGAAGTTCCTCTGCAGATTCCAGCATGTTGGTGAAACATCTGGAGGCAGGAGCTGTCTCTGGGTTTGAGTGATGAAGTGCTGGGTTTCACAGAAACCTTCTGCGCCTGATCCAGGGGAAGGCAGATCCTTCCCTCCCTCTCCCCCCTCAGCTGGGAAATGACCACATCAATATTCCTGGATTATTCCTTGGATATCCCCTGAAGCAGGAGAATTAACAGCTCTTCATTAGCTCGTGGCTACAGAAATTCCTGCTCACTAAATGGCCAATCATTTTCATAATGTCAGAGCAAATACTTGCACCTCAGGTGTAATTATGAAAGCCAAATGAGGTAGGCACAAGGCACTCCTTCCTTCCTCAACCCTTTTTTCCTTCCTAGCTGGGCTGCACCCATTCCCAAAGGCTGGAGTGCTGCCAGGGCTCAGCATGGTGTGAGCAGCTGGAGGTGCCACCTGGGCAGGGTGACATGCCCAGGGCAATGTTCCCAGGGCACCGAGCCTGTGCTGCTGGGAGATGGAAACGAGCACCCCCTCTCCCTCTTTGTAGAGCCCACATGGAAGTCCAGCCCCATGGCCCAGTGCTGCTCCAGTCCTTCTCTGGATGGGATCACTCAGACTGTTTGAAATTACTTTTTAACTCTTTCACTTATCCCCCATCAGATTCTTTCTGCAACTGTTGAAAATGCCAACATCGTCCTGCAGATCGACAATGCCAGGCTGGCAGCAGACGACTTCCGAACCAAGTGAGTCCAACACCTCCAAGAGCTTTTGTGAAAAAGGGGGAAAGCCAGGCTGTTCAAGGTTCTTTTTACCTGCACCTGGGACTGCTCCACTGGAGTGGGACATTTGGGAATGGTTCATCTCTTCCTGAGCACAGCACTGCTATTTCTGCACTGTGAGACCTGTGCATGCACATGGAATTAAAGATTCTTGACAAAAATACACTGAATTGGGGAAGGAAAAGACAAGAAAAATGCTGTATCAGGTGGGTATATGCAACTGTGTGTGTGTCCCCAGGTTTGAGTCGGAGCAGGCTCTGCGCATGAGCGTGGAGGCCGACATCAACGGCCTGCGCCGCGTCCTGGATGAGCTGACCCTGTCCAGAGCCGACCTGGAGATGCAGATTGAGAACCTGAAGGAGGAGCTGGCTTATCTGAAGAAGAACCACGAGGAGGTGAGAACATTTGGGCTCAAATTGGGATCTATAAACGTTCCTTGTCCACCAGGAAAACAGCCAGGCCAAACACACAGGAGTCTCTGGAATCAGGGCTGTCAGGACACATTTGAGCATGAAGGGGGAGAGAAATAATCCCTTCAGGCAGGACATGCAGGAAGTCTGTGGGGTTCCGGTGCTGGGTGCAGATAAGAAATTTCTCACCATGGGAAGATGCCATGTCACTCTGACGTGTGTTGTGTCTTCTTTGTGTCAGGAAATGACTGCCCTGCGTGGGCAGGTGGGTGGGGAGATCAGCGTGGAGATGGACGCTGCTCCTGGCATCGACCTGACCAAGATCCTGGCGGAGATGCGGGAGCAGTACGAGAGCCTGGCGGAGAAGAACCGCAGGGACGCCGAGCAGTGGTTCTTCAGCAAGGTGAGGAGCTGGTGCTGAGCACGGGGCCGGGGCCGTGGCTGCTGCCAGGGCTCTGAGGGCACGGCTTTGCCTCGCTGCAGACAGAAGAGCTGAACCGGGAGGTGGCCATCAACACGGAGCAGCTGCAGAGCGGCAAGACGGAGATCACGGAGCTGCGGCGCACGATCCAGAGCCTGGAGATCGACCTGCAGTCGCAGCTCAGCACGGTACGAGGGCTGGGCTGCTGGGATGGGGGCTGTGCCCACTGGGCTGCCCCCTGAGCCCATCCCGTGGGCTCATCCCTGTGCCCACCCCACAGAAAGCGGCGCTGGAGGGCACCCTGGCCGACACCGAGGCGCGCTACGGCGCGCAGCTGGCCCAGCTGCAGATGCTGATCACGGGCGTGGAGGAGCAGCTGGCCGAGCTGCGCTGCGACATGGAGCGCCAGAACCACGAGTACAGGGTCCTGCTGGACGTCAAGTGCCGCCTGGAGCAGGAGATCGCCACGTACCGCCGGCTGCTGGAGGGAGAGGACGCCCAGTGCGTGAGGGGCTTCGCTGGGAGGAAGGCTGGGAGGAGATGGGTCATAGACACAAAGTGCCTCGGGTGTCAGTCCTCATAGCTGTCAGGGCTCGTTTCTCTGCTCACACCAGCTGTGGGTGCCCAGTGCTCTGTCCCTGGTGTCTGGCGGTAGTGGGATGTTGCTGTGGTTCCTCCATTCCTCAGGAGAGGCCAAGTGGATCAACACTTTTATCTCCATGAGCCTCCTCTGTTTTTCTCCTGTCTGAACACAAAGCCTGTATAGCAGCAACAAGCAATATTTGTCCCTGACATCTCTTTCGTTTTGTGCTTCTCTTGTAGCATCTCCTCCCAGTACTCCTCGGCCATGTCCTCACACTCTGGCAGAGATGGTAAGAACCCACCTTTCCTCTCAGCCTGGTTCTCTCCCCTTCCCAGTCAAAGCAGGGCTGCTTAAAGCAGCATTTTCCACTCCCTTGTGGAATTTCCACCAGCTCTTGAAGAATGTGCAATATCTGATAATGTTTTAAGCAATTTCTCTCCTTCCTGCCGTGAATAATTGTCGCCCTTTCCTCTGCAGTCACCACAACGTCCCGCCAGGTGCGCACGATCGTCGAGGAGGTGCAGGACGGGAAGGTGGTCTCCTCCCGGGAGCAGGTCGCCCTCACCACTCGCTAGGACAGCCCCTGGCTCGGGAGAGCAGCAGGCTAAGCCAAGAAGTGCCCGAGGCCATGCGTGGTCGGGTTGCGTCCCTGAATGCTCTCTTCACCTGCTCTTCTTCATGTGTTGCTCTCATTCCATGCAGGTGTCTCTGGACACACTTAATAAAGCTTTTTTTTCTCGCTCGTGCAACTGCAGACTTGTCTGATCATTGACACGTGATCCCTCAAAGCCTCTGGGTTCTGTGTTCCTGCCAGGGAAAGTACGAAATCACAAGAAGCCAGTGACAGGAGGGGAATGGAGGGACATGGGCTCCACCTGGAGGGACAGGGGCTCTGCCTGGGATGAACATAATTGGAGACAGTTTTTTCTAATGAACTCAGTGCTTGTAAATACATGGGATTGGCTAAGACATAAACTGTGTGATACAAAATGAAGGCAGTTATGGAATGATGAGGTTTGAGGTCAGTGTGCCACGGGACTGGTAATTAAAGCAAACAAAATAAAGCTCAGTTCTCTAACTCTTAGGATCATAAAAAGTCACTTTCTCCTGTAAGCAGAACTTAGCTAGCTTCAGCAAGACTGCTGCTGTCAGGTGCTCTCTCTGAGACATGAGCCCAGCAGCCAGCTGGTTGGCAAACCTCATCCCTACAGGCCTTCTGTCTCTTTTGACTCTTTAAATCACACTATCAGGCACAAAAATTTTACAGAGCTATTCATGCTGCCCCAGGGCTGCACTTGAGGAACTAAAGTAACCATTGCTTAATCTGCACAGGGATGAGCAGCAATAATTTCTATCACTGTCGTGTGTAACAGATCACTGCTAAAACCCTTCCTGAAACACACAAGGTAGAAATGACGCCTGAGGCTGAGCTGCTGCTCAGGATTAGTGACTCAGCTGGGCAGCAGCAGGTTCTGGCTGTGCCTGTGCCCACTCGCCTGCTGGAGAGCGACCAAGGCAGGGCCAGAGAGGAGAGGAAATTGTTTTAGAGCCAAAAGCCTGATGGAATCACTTTGACCCAACTTCATGCTTTTTAGTCTGTGGTAGCTGGGAGCCCTGTGCATCGGCTTATGTCCATCCCACACCTCAAGGATACAGATCTGGGGCTCAGATCAAAGTGAGAGGGAGCAGTTTGCATTAAATCAGCTTCCCTTATAGCAATGGACAAGAGGCTCCTGCAGCTGAGGCTCAGCTCGCTCCTCCTTTGGGTGATCAGTGGTTCATTCATCCTCCCTGAGTCTCCCCACAGCATCACAGTCCCATGTGCACTCCCCAGGGTGCTCCCTGGCCCCAGCAGCTTTGGAAAGAGCTGATGATGTCACGCTGGGCATGACAGGACAGGCAAAGGAGATCGAAGAAGTGGGGAACCTGCCAGGTCTTTCCAGAGAAGGGAGTGTGAGATTTTATCACTCTGTATCATCATTCAGCAATTACAGAAAAGGGCAGGAAACGAGACACAGCAGAGTGCAGAGTTCATGGACTGTATTGTGCTTCTCCCTTTGCTGGGATGACAGACCTTCCCTGGGGAAAGTCTTCCAGGCCAAGCAAACCAGAGCTATCTCAAAAATGAAGAGCAGATAAAGGAAAAATGTACCTGAGCCTCAAGCTGTTTAAGATTCTCTGGCAGTGGGCAAAGCTGCAGGCTGGAAATTCTGAGCAAACTGCTAATGTGCTGCCTTTTTCTTTTTTTTTTGCATCAGAAGAGAGTTGTAATACTTTAGCTGTAAATGGCTTTTTAAGTCTTGAACCATCTGCAGAATGCCCCAAGTGTATGAACACTGAAAAGCTTTCTGCAAACCACAAATATAACTGATTAAATATAAGTAGGAGGCTAAAAGAAGACGTCAGTCCAAGACTAATTTGCTCTGCTGGCAGCACAGAGACGTGGCCCCTTCTGCAGCCAAAAGGGCGCAGGGAGAGATGGATCCAGCAGAACACTCAGTCATCTCTGGGATCTGTCACCCCGTGCTGAGATATTTACAGCAATCAGCAGGAGCAGCCTGAGATGAAATCCTGAGGAGAAACAGCTGGGAGAGCTGATGGAAGAGCCTGGTTTGTAATCAGTGGATTCAGTTCCCCTGGCAGGACCTTAGCAGGGGATATTCATCAACATATATTTGCATCAATGAAAAAGGCTTTAATTCTGCATACAGCTCAGTGTAACCCTGTTATCACAGGCAAGAGCAAAGTCCAAGCTCAGCACAAATGATCCCTGTGTGACATTATAGTGCTCTGAAGAAGGAAAATACCACAGAACTGTAAGGTAACTTATTGCTTGTTATTTACCCTTTGCTACACACATTTGTGTCTGTGAAACATGGACAAATTTTCTCTCCAAGAGATGGACAAACACTGGTTTTGGAGAGCATTTTACAGATTTGCTGCAAGCTGCAAGTACAAGAAAAGAAAGTCTTTTTAGGATTCAGTTAGGAATTACAGAGGCAAGACCTCACTGAATGATGGTGAAACTTTATGGACAACAAAAATGGAAACTATGAACATCCTGTAAAAGCATTTCCTGATGGAGACATAGAGAGAAATCGATGGGATGTGCCTGTGTCAAGACTAATATAAAACAGCAAGAACACTGACAATGAATAATACTGAATTAAATGCCATCTTTCCAATCTCTAACGCCCCATGTGCTCCTCAGACAGTTGTTTTTACAACGCCCTCAGGGAGGAGGATAGTTGTTATTGTTTTTTCCATCCTACAAACCATGAAATTGAGATTTGGAGGAGCTGAACGATTTGCCTGGAGTGACTTGCAAAGCTGGGATCAGACCCTGGAGCACTTGGTGTCACCAGTAAGATGGAGATCAGCCTCAGCACAGCCAATAACAGGCTGACAGAAAGTGGCGTGACAGGTCCATCACCAGCCAGATAAGCAAATACTTTGTAAATACTTAGTAAATTGAGAACAGCAGGATTTTCCATAGGTTAACATGGAAATTCAGCTGACAGTGAGCAGAGAGGAGCTCGGATGAGCTTGTCCCTGGCCAGGCTGGCAGGTGCTGGCAGTGCCTGGCTCCAGCTCCTCTCCTGGCCCTCCTGTGCCTGGGCATCAGCAGGGATTTGGGGTTTGGTGCTGTGTCTGAGTCACTGAGTCCCCAAGGAAGTTCTCTTGGATGTGAAAACACCTGGTGATTCAAGGAGTGTTTGTAGTAACATGAAATGCTGGATCTCCTTCTTGGGGGCACATTAAACTTCATCTGCATTAGCCTAAGAAACAGTCCTCAGCCTTAAAAGATATCCTGAGACTCCCAAAGGATTTCCCTGCAGGGAAATCTAATCTTTCTCATTTCCATTGCCCTGTTGAGTCTGATAATCCTGCTGTAGAAGACTCTTGGGAATAACTCCAGCATGTCCATCCTCTGCCACCACCCCACTCTCTGTCACACAGCCCAGGACGCCGATGGAAACCTGAAAAATAATCCCTTCCTTTCTATTTTTTACAAAGCTCATTACATGGGAGCAACACCTTTGCCTGGGGGAGGCTCTTCTGCTCATTTGTTACTCGAAGTAGGAATTTTTCCTGGTCAGACCTGTGCTGCTGTTCCTGAAATGCCCACGGGAGATCCTCATGAGCCGTCATTCCTCTGCTCCCCTGTCATTCCCCTGCTCCCCTGTCATTCCTCTGCTCCCCTTGCTCCCTTGGGGTGCAGCAAGGGGCTTTTTGCAGCAATTGCCTGCGAGGGGCTCCCAAGTCAGCCAAGGACAGCTCATCAGAGCATCGCCCCTGGCTGCCTGCAAGGATGTGGGGAGCAAATCTCCGTCTGCAGACTCCAACCAGGAAGTCAATCAAAGCTAATTCTGGAAAGAGCCTTCCATTAGGCATGGAGATCCCATCATTAGCAGGTCTCCTCATCACAAAGTGAAAATGGCTTTAATAAAATGAGGGCTGTGACTGCTGGCAGGGCTTGAAGTTTGTTCTGATGTAAAAGCAAGAGCTGGTTTTAAAGAAAGTTTTGAATTTTGGAAAGGATAAAAGCTGCCATGAAGAGCACACAATTCCAAGAAAATAGTAAAAAAATTACTGTTCTCCTTTACAAAAGCTGTAGGAATTCTAATCACCTTTGGTAAAGTCTGAAGGGAAGAGAGAGAGAGAAAGAAAGAGGGAAAGGAAAGAAGGAAAGAAAAAGAAAGAAGAAAAAAAGAAAAGAAAAGAAAAGAGAAAAGAGAAAGAAAGAAAGAAAGAGAAATAAAGATATGGGCATCTCTGCTTAGTTTGCAGTAATTGAAAAAAAACCCTCAACTCATTGTGGGTGTTTTCCTCATTGAAAAAATCCCACAGAACGGTTTGGGTTGGGAGGGACCTTAAAGACCATCTCATTCTACCCCCTGCCATGGGCAGGGACACCTCCCACTGGACCAGTTGCTCCAAGCCCCATCCAACCCAGCCTTGAAAAATGAAGGACTATATAAATCTCAATTAAATGAAATTAAATGTTTACTCAGCAGTAATTTTATAATTCTTTGGTAGAAAAAAGACCAGTTGTGACCAGGCTGCAGGTGGGCTCCAGGCAGCCCTGCCTGACCCTGATCCCTGGCTCCAGGCAGGGTCTGGCCACCACTGTGGCACCAGAGCACTCCAGCTTCCCTTCCTGATGATGGCTCTGACAAAGGATGGGCACCCACAGAACCACCCCGCAGTTCAGGTGTGCTGGATTTGCAGTGTCAAGATAAAATTGAGCTTAATGAACTTGCCCAAATGGCAGAAGCAGTATTTGTGAGCCAGGCTGCACCTGACACATTCTTTATGCCACATGGCCAGGTGACCTGGATGCCAAACCCAAGGCTGAACCACATGTGGGTGAGAGCTAGCCAATATTAGCATTGCTATATTAATGTTATTAATAAAATGAAAGATTCCGATGACAAAACATTTTAATTATTTCCCTTCTTCCTCAATTTAGCATTCCAGAACTAAAAAATTAGTTTAATAAACTTTTTAAAAGATCTTTTCTATTGTCCTTTCTAAATTTAACACCTAGATTGTATTGGAGAGTTTTCATAGCGCTGGCTGGAACTGGATCAGACTTCTGTAGAGTCATGCATCTCCTGAAATTCTCTACATTACTGTTTCAGAAATCTTATGAAACATCCTGTGGGGCAGTGAATATTCAGCGGACTGCATGTTTGGTGTCCAGCAAATATCCTTTCATATTTTGGATAAATACTTGACTATTTTGTCTACCCTTGAAAGCAGCAAAACGACCCAGACCTCCTCAAGGGGATGTTTTGATGGATGTAGAATAAAGAGAAGGGATAAACCAGCCCTGGTACATTCCAGTGCAATATTCCTTTGTGCTCTCCTGGAGCATTTGAGGTCTAAAGACCCAGACCAGGGGCTCACTCCAACAGTCAGGTGGAATGGAACAGACCCTTGCTGCAGGCCCAGGGTGGTCTCCTGGCCCTGCTCCCAGGGACTGAGGCCAGCTGAGTGAGGGGACACCCTCGTTTCTGGTCACAAAGGGGTCGAACAGGCTCTGTCAGATAGGGTGCCTTTCCCACAGCTTTCACTTTCCGGGTAGGCTCGCCCACGCCGGGGATGGATAATTGCCGTGGTGCTTCATTCCCCGGGCACTCTTGGGTATCGTCGGGTTTTTGTGTCACTGTTGTTGAGTTGTCATCACAAGTCAGACCTGATGATTCAGGAAGTAACATTTTTGATGTAGTTTTGAAACACGCTTCTGTTAACCAAAGCATCTTTCTGTTGTGGGATTTCTGGAGACAAACGCCTTTGGGGAATTATTTCCGGCTGAAAAAAAAAGAAAACACCTCCTAGCCAGGTCACAAGGAGGAAGAATAAACAACCCTTCTCCAGTGGCACGATCCACAGGGACTGGTATAAATAGAGGACCAGGGGACAGAGGTATCCCAGTTGGATCCTGCAGCGACCTGAGCACTTGCCTTGGGCTCTGCTGGCTCCGCACCCACACCATGAGCTGTACTGTCAGGCAGGTCGTCACCACCTGCACCCAGGGCAGGGGCAGCACAGGCAGCAACGCAGCTGGCACTGCCAGGAGGGTCTCCTCTGCCTCCTCGGGGAGACACGCTGCCTATGACTTGGGTGCTGTGGTTGGCAGCTTCTCCGGCGGCAGCGTAAGCGAGGGATTACTCGGGAAGCAGCTGAGCGCCGGCAGCGCGGCCGGCGGGAGCTTCGGAGCCGGCCAGAGGGCTTGTTCTGCCCTGGGATTCAGCGGAGGAGGCGTCTGCACTCGAGGTGGCTTCCCCAGGGCTGGGGCTGGCTGTGGGGATGGGATCCTGTTTGCTAACAACGAGAAGGCGACCATGCAGAACCTCAACGACCGCTTGGCCTCGTACCTGGACAAGGTGCGGCTCCTGGAGGGGGACAATGCCGACCTGGAGTGCAAGATCAGGGAGTGGTACGCCAAGGTGGGGCCCATCTGCGAGCCACGGGACTACAGCTGCTACCACAAGGAAATTGAAGACCTTCAGAACCAGGTAAACCCTTGTTTGTTAAGAAAATCCTAATATTTCTTTGGGCTTTGCTTTCACATGTGCACAGAGTCCTGTCGAAGGGCAGCTGAAGCAGTGGTTTATATGAAACGATGGTCTGTGGGAGGGGGGATCCTGCATTTACTGAGCACTGATGCTTCAGCAAGGCCAGGTCCACACAGCTGGCACATGGGTTTCCCTGCTGTGATGCAACATAACTGGTTAATAACCCCAATATATGGAATTATTATAAAATACCTCAGGTAGGTGTTTCCTCCAGAGTCTTCTGGAGGCAGAGGAAGCAGGAAGCTGCAAGCCCACATATTCCTCTTACGATTTCTTTTCCAGATCCTGTGTGCAGCCATGGAGACTAACAAAATCCTTCTGAACATTGATAACAACAGGATGACTGCTGATGACTTCAGAGTGAAGTGAGTATAGTCCCCTGCTGGCCCATGGAAGGGCAGGTGAAGGGGGTGACGGGGAGATCCCAACCCTCTGCCTGTCACACTGCATAGTAAAACAGATCTCTGATACCACTGGCAATGTTCTGAAGTGAAAGAACTTGATCCTAATTTTTTTCCCCCAACCTCAACTGAAGGCCTTGCCCTGCTTTGCTGCCGGGCTGACCTTTGTTTGCTGCCTGTGGTTTAAGGTACGAGACCGAGTGTGGTCTCCGGCAGAACGTGGATGCCGACATCTGCAACCTCCGGCCCGTCCTGGACCAGCTGGCCAGCTGCAAGACCGACCTGCAGCTGCAGTGTGAGGCTCTGACAGAGGAGATGTGCTGCCTAAAGACCAACCACGAGGAGGTCAGCTCTCTCAGGGAGCTCAGGAGAAGGAAAGTCTCCCCAAGGGTGGATGGATATTACTGATACAGCCACGTATTTCCTGCAGGAAATGAGCTGTCTGAGGAAACAGGCAACTGGAGATGTGAGCGTGGAGGTCAATGCCTGCCCTGGCCCAGACCTCAGGAAGATCCTGGAGGATCTGAGGTGCCAGTACGAGACGCTGATGGAGCGCAACCGCAAAGAGACGGAGCAGTGGTACGCCTGCAAGGTACCTCGTGTCTGCAGAGCTGCACCAGCTCTGCCCCAAGGGGGAAGGGAAAAAATGAGCGATTAAGAGGTGTCCTAATAACAACAAGTGTCACAGATGTGCTCAGATCTAATTGTACTGCCTGATTTGTGTGTTCCATCCACAGCAGAGGCACCACCACTTGGGTCACTGGGTCAGAATGGAATAAACAGGGTGTCAGCCTTGGACGTGCTCAGGGCACTGCAGGGTGAGGGGAGGTCCTGGACACCACCAGATGCAGTGGGGAGGTGAGGAAAGGGTTGCTCTTTTCTGACCTTGCAGGTGGAGGAGGTGAATCTGGAGGTTGTCACAAGCAGCCAGGAGATCGAGTCGAGCAACAAGCAGGTGACTGAGCTGAGACGTCAGCTGCAGGCCCTGGAAATCAACGTACAAGCCCAGCTCACTATGGTAGGCGATGCCACAAGGATTCACAGCTCCAGCTCCCACCAGCAGGGCTGTTCTTGTGTCCAACCCAGGTACCTGTGTGTTTGTTCTATTCTCAGAAAGAAAACCTGGAATCCTCTTTGACGGAGACTGAATGTCGCTACAACAAATACCTGGCTGAGCTGCAGAACCAGATCTCCTGCGTGGAGCAGCGGCTGGCTGAGATCCGAGCGGAAATGGAGTGCCAGAACCAGGAATACAAGACCCTTCTGGACGTCAAGTGTCGCTTGGAGCAGGAGATCCAGACCTACCACTGCCTGCTGGAGGGTGGCCAACACGACATCATGTATGCAAACAGAGCTGAGCACCCTAAAATCTCTGTGCTTTGCCTTACAGGGATATGAAAATTTGTGATCCTGGTAGGAAAAGCAACACTGTGGTGAGGAGCTAGTGCCGACCTGCTTCCAGACAGGGCTGATTAGAAAACCATGAGGCATCTGAGGATTTGGCTCTGATAAATGTCCAGGGAGCACACCAAAAACAATTTTTGGGCCAGGGAACAGGCTGGGAGAGCCACCAGAGCTGTCCCAGCTCCTGGCACAGTTCAGCAGCTCTTTAAGGGCAACTTCACCAGCAGCTGGACAAACAGCCATGTAACTGAGTTTTATTGGCTTGCCAGAATGAGACAGGATTAGGGACTAGCAGGTAAATTAACTGAAACCATGAATTATCTAAACATTTTCAGTTTCGCACAACAAGTTTAATTAAAGTTTTGGAAGTTTAATTTGTATGCAAAGCAGCTGGCTCTGCCCTGCCTTCCACTGACTGAGGTTTTGAAACAGGCAGGCTGTTAATTCCAGACATGGCTGCACACACACAAAACTGCCCTGAGCACCCACCTACTCCTTTTGTTTTGTTGGGAGAGGAGGCTTTGGAATGGTGGTGCCCTGATGTGGGCTCCTCTGGACTCTCCAGTCCTAAATTATTTACAAGAAAATCAGGTTTTTGTTCCAAAATACCTATTGCAAGGGCTGAAGCAGCACTGTTAGTGCTTACCTGGAGTAATCCTGAGTGCCAGATGGAAAAGCATCATGTGCCAAAAGACAGAGGTGAGGGACAGAGGTGGGTGGTGGCTGCAGCTGACCTCGGGGCTGGGAGGGGGAACTGTGACTGTGACTGAAGAGATAGAGCTAAAGCAGTGAGGAGGGCAGGGGGAGACCTCCAGGGTGGCAGTGCTGGCGGCCTGGGTGTCCAGAGCTGTCTTTTTCCACAGAGGGTCGGCAGGAAGAGGAGTCGGTGCCGCAGCAGCTGGGAGAAACGCGGGGCTGAAAGCCAGCCTGTGCCAGCCCTGCCTGCCCTGAGCCCTGGGCAGCCCAGGGACTGTCAGGTGAGGGGGCCTCCAGGGAAGGGGGACCAGGAACTGCTTCTTTAGTGCTGGGTACCTGCAGAACAGGGGGTCTCCAGGCTTTTCTGGGTGATGAAGAGAGGCTGGAGGGGCTTTTCCCTGGAGAGAGGCTGGGCTGGAGTCAGACGCTCGGGATCACAGCTGTGATTGTTGGTGGTAGGGCACTGGGATTGACTGGGCTGTGGTGGGAAGCAGAGATAAGGGATGCAGCTGTGGGATATTTGTTTACAAACCTCTGCACAGAAGTTGTGTTGACACTGGGGGGTGCCCAGCAGTACATGTGTGTTTAAACAAGGCTTTCAGCACAACATGGGGAGGAGGAACTGGCAGGGGAATCAGTCAGTCACAAGTCTTTCAACAAGGATAACATTTAGCAAAGCTGGGGAGAAGAGGGAAAGAGAAAGGTCAGTACAAAAGCAAAGGGCTGTAAGAGAAAGGCACAGGATGCAGACCCCCCTGAAAAAATTATTCTTCCTCCTCTTCTTCAGGTCACTGCAGACCAGAGAGTCCCTGCCAGCCCCACTGCACATCCCCTGAGGAGCTCTCTGAAGCAAAAGTCTTTTGGAAAAACAAGGCAAAAATAACCTGGGAGTTCTCAGCTGTGCTCCAGCACCAGTCAAAGGGACTCTGCAGGATGGCACCTCCTGGCCACCCTGCTCTGATCCCACCACTGCCCCTCACCCAGGCTTCCCTGGGTTGTGGCCATTCTCCAAAAGCAACCGAGGCTTGTCTCCAATAAAACTTTGCTCCTGCTGATACAGCCTTGGGAAATAATTTCTACAAGTAAATCAATATACAAGTATTTAAAAAATGATAAAAAAAAATGAATCCACCTTCAGTCTCCAACCACACAGCAATCACTACAGGGAAAAAGGAAAACAAGCCATGTTCCCATCAGTGCTCCAGCTGAACTCAGAGGCTGAGGATGGGGATGGAGGGTGGAGAGAAGGAGCAGCTGATGTTGTGGAAAGGGATATTTGCTACCAGAGGAGGAAGCAAGAGCCAAGACATGAAGCAGAAGGTGGTGAGGAAAGAAACACCCAGGGAGGCTGGGCAGAGGGCAGGGAGGGAGTCTCAGGGCTGTCTGACTGACAGTCTGTGACTGAGAGAGACCTTGCAAAGAAAAGGGAGTCTTCACTTAAGCAGGCATATGCTAATATAATATAATAAAATGTAATATAATACATAATATCACATAGTATAATGTAATACACAACACCTTTGAGTTATTACAGATGCACTCTAACAGGATAAAATCAAGAACAACAAGTTTTCTCAAATAATACCAAAGCAGGAATTTTGAAAGCCAGGCTCTGCTGGACTCTCCACACCTTTCTGGTGGAGGAAAACAATTCCCAGAAAAAACACTAAATAAAGAACCTCTAAATGGATTTGTAAAAAAGGCAAACAGGAAGAACCAGCTGGCAACATGTGGGAAGATAAAAGGGTGAGACAAATTAATATGTGGGAGAGAATTTTTTTAAAAGCGAGACACAATAAACAGACAGACAGAAAAAAAAAAAAAAAAGCTGCTGGCATTTTATTAGCCCAGAGAAGGGAATGGCAAACACATTTAGGAACACAACTGCATTTTGCTGTGTGTGCAAGCCAAGGCTCAGGATCCAGCGTGTCCCTCCTCGCTGGCAGCAGCGTCCGAGCCATGGGCTGGGAGTGGTGGCACAGCCCTTGCTCCTCACTGTGGGGCTCTTTCTCTCATGAGATGTTGGATGGGTTTGGTGACTGACCTTCGACAGGGGCCTGACATGAAGGTTTCTATCAATAAGGCTTTGGGGAATACAGTGAGTCTGATTTAGTGTCTGTTTCTAAAGAGAGAAACAGCTCAGACAGCTCGGCCATGGGCTCTTCCTGGGCTCTGTCCAGGACACTTGTTAGCCCTGTGGAGTAATTGCT
Organism: Onychostruthus taczanowskii; assembly: GCF_017590055.1. Taxonomy (NCBI): domain Eukaryota; kingdom Metazoa; phylum Chordata; class Aves; order Passeriformes; family Passeridae; genus Onychostruthus; species Onychostruthus taczanowskii. Next base: position 1,839,135 of record NW_024507105.1, on the reverse strand, counting down.
CTAATGAGCTGCTGGACAAGCTCTGTGTTACTTTCCCTGCTCGGTTCTGCATCTCCCATTCCTGCAGCACTAATTATGCAGAGCATTTTGGGGTGATTTAAGCCACCTCAGTGCTGACACAGCACCTCAGAGGTCACTGCGTTGCATCTGTGCAGAAACACAACTCTGGCTTCCCTGCCCAGTGTTTATAAGTGATGGGGAATGGTGACAGCTGTGGAGACAGCACAAGAAGAGACAGGGAAGGGAAAATAAATGAAATGGGGAGGACACAGTGCATGGAACGCAGAACAGGAGTGACCTGGGACCTGGACTGCACAGCAGCTCATGGGCTGTGCAGCTCACAGGAGCTCGCTCTGTCCTCTTGTGACATGCAAATCTTGCAAAGCAAGAACAAACAAGCAACTTCAAGACAGAGAGACTTGGGCTGAAGGTACAGGGCAGGGAGAGGAACCCAAGGATACAAAGAGCAAGGGTGGATGCTCCCAAGAGGAGCAGGGCTGACAGCAGCACTTGGGCTGGCAAGCAGACAGTGAAATGCACTGTGACAGCTCCAGCAGATGTGTCTGTGTTGTAAGAGAGCAGGAACATGGGAATTACACCACCATCAGGAAAAACCCCTGAGGAATTAACACACCAGAGATTTAAGGGAGCAGTGAAGAAATGGGAAGAAATGGGAAGAAGACAAATAGTTTTGTAAATTACCAATGCTGGAAATCAGCCATGAGTTTCAGACTGCGTGGCACAGACAATTATCTCTGATTACAGGCACAGTGCATTTGGAAAAGCAGGCCATGTTCTGCTGTGATGCACAAACTGTAATTTCTCTGCAAAAGTCTGTTTCATACAGTACACAGACAGGTACAGACTAACACCCACAGTAACTATTTGTGGGGTTTAGATTTTTGTTTATTGGCTATGTAACATTTGTAAAGAATTACAAGAGATGAGCAAACTGCTGTTGTAACCCAACAGGAGATTTCTCAGTTCAGTGCACTGAATAATATAACCTAAACTACCAGTATGAGCCATATATTGAAAGTGTATTGAAATTAAGAGACTTTTTAGCACAAGTATGATCTGAAGATAAAAGAAGACAGTCTGGGGAGTTCTGGCTGCCCTGCATCTTTGCCTGCCTGGCTCTGTTGCACCACTGGACAGTGCCTGAGTGCAGGAGGTACCTGAAACTCCAGATTGTCCGGTTGTGACCTGATCCTGTGGCTCTGCAGCAGAGACCACAGGCTGAAGCCCTGGTTTCCCTCCTGTCCTGCACTGTGCTCAGCTCTCCATGCAGTGAACTTCTGCAGTTTCATCACCCATCACGACTCCCATATGTCCTAAGTTCTCCAGGACTCTCCTCTGCTGTGATAACCTCCAGTGCCACCAGAGATGCACCTGCTGGAGGCCTGACTGCACTGTCAGCACCTGGCAGGTTCTGGAAGGATCTAATACTCTTCATCAAGTGAATCAGGGGAGACTGAACTTTGGTAGGAAGAAACCTGGTTGTGTCCAGTCCTGCTGGACTTCTCCTTCAGCACTGCAAATGCTCAGAGTCTGCAGATGTGAACACTCAGCAAGAAAGAAGCTGAAACAGAGTAAAGCTCTCGGTCTCCAAGGTGTATTTAAGGCTGTGCTGTTACCAAACCCACTGTGGTAATTATTTCAGTTGCCTTACAGGATTTGGCTAAACATGGTGGTATAAACCAGTGAGTCACTAGCCAGGAAAAAGTCGTGGTCTGCATTTGAAAGATGGGAGTATGGGGCCTGGAGCCGGCTCAGTATCACATCAAAGAAGAGTTTAATAAGTGATGCCTAATGGCCATTATGCAAATTATTAATGGTAATTACAAGTGACAAGATAAAATCATATTCCAGTGTGGTTGCACAAACATCACTGAGGCAATGCTTATGAAAGCAAAGTTCTGTTGAACCAGACACACCTTTCTTGTAGTTGACACAAGAAAACATTATCAGCTTTGATAAGCAAAGCGAGGTGAGCGTGTGGAGCCGGGCTGGGCACAGCGACAGCCACAGCTCCCACAGCACCAGACTGTCCTGCCCACAGCACCCCTTGGGAATGTGGCATCCTCCTGCCTCCTCCATGTCTGGGCACCAAAATTCACCCTTATCCCCTCTTCCTCCCTTTTCACTCTCTCTTCTCATCCATCAAGCCCACAAGACTCAGCAGCGTGGCACTGATGTTGTGAGCGACCACTGCTGATTGTCCTGGCCTCTTGTGGGGCCTCTTGTGGCTTCCTGCACCTGAAACCAGTTGTTTCCTCCAGTCCTGCACTTGAAACCAATTGTTTCCTCCAGTCTACACTGAGGTTGTAAATACTTTAGGGACATGTTTATGTCTTAGACTTGCACAGTCCCTTCCCTCTGTTCTGCCCCAAGGCTGTGTCCCAAGGCTACAGGAACACAGTAATAACAAAAGTGGAGGAAAAGAAATCAGTTTAGTGGGGAAAAAAGTCAGCACTGAGGGAACACAGCCTGTGCCTGTCTCAGTGCCGAGCCCTGGAGCCCTGACATGGCCATGAGGACATGAACACCACAGTTTGTGTTTGAGATACAACCAGGTTAGTCAGACACCGGCTGCTGGGTGCATTTGCTGTATCAAACACATGTTCCATGCCCCAGTGACATTGGCAGGAGCCCAGAAAAACTCCAAAGAATGCAACTGCATCCTAAATATGAGTTCTTGAGAAGAATTGTATGGTCATGTCTAATCTTCATGGGCAAATTGGGATTTGAGTCTGTGGACCATTCCACCAGTACATGAGTGAAAGGTTGTACAGTGCTGCTGCTGTTTGTTTTGTGGAGCACGACCTGTTCCTTCTTCCCATCAGAGAACTGCTGAAGGAAGCAGGGGTGGGTGCTCTATGCCCACCTGTAGAAAAATGCCCGACATCTGCAGGGTCTCCTCCTGAACCCAACGCTCTGCAAAGGAAAGAAATGCACCCCCAGCCCCATCTCTGCACGTTGCTCTTGGGTAACTCCTGAAAACCTCCCCAGCAGAAGCGAAGCTCCAAGCAAGCATTATATTAATTTCTCTTGGCTCCAACAGCCACACCCTGTCTTCAATTATATTCCTCAAAATGACGGATGAAAGCCAGATTTGCTCCCTCTCCTCCTTTTTGCTCTTGATTTTCCCGACTGTGAGTCTAGGCTGTGTGGGGAGCACAGGGGCTCTGTCTTGGGGGAGGATGGACTTGTATTTCAGGCACTGCAGTCTCAGTGAGGAATCTGAGCTCTGACAGACTTCAGCTCTGTCCTTAAGCAAGTTATTTCCCTGCACCATATGAATAATGAATATTCCTGGATGCCGCCAGCCTTGGGTAGGCGGCTTTTTATCATTTTTGATCTAAGTAAAGAAATAAATTATCCCACTGGAGAGTGGAGAGCTTTAACTCATGCTGGTGTGAAGATGATCCTATCTAAATGTGCTTGGGGACACTCTCCTACCATGGTGACAGCAGTCACCAACTTCTCATGAGTAAAAGTGGCTGAGGGTATAAGCGCTGGTTTTCTCTGCTCTTCCTTCCAGGGGTGATGCTGCTCTCAGAGCTCCTTCAGTGTCACCCTCACTGCCAACAGGGATCTGTCACAACTGCTCCTGTACATATGGACGTCCTCCAGTCAAAGGCTGCTTTGTGAGTAAGAGTTGCGTGGAAATTCCACGCTGTAGGGAACAGAAGCCGTCGTCCCCCGGAGAGCGGAATATCCTCTCATTACAGAGGCAGCTGGAGAAGGACACTGGCACTGGTGGAGCCAGTTCTCTGAATTCTCCCTTGGCTATTGCCTGCCTGGTTGGAAGGTTGTGCTCCTCTGATCAGCCAGGCTGTGCTGATGCCTGCCACTGCTCAGAAAAACTCCATAAGAAATGCAGAAAGCTTTTCTCCTTCTTATTTGGTGCACAGCACAATCTTCGTCATGGCAAAGACCTGCGGAGTCCCATCTGAGTCCAGGGATCTGGATATATCAACTGTGGGTACTCCCTTTCCTGTCATCTCTGTCTTTATCTATCGTCACCACAAACTGAGAAAGCATGGACAGCAATTAAAGGAATTGAAAAATAACTTCAGCAAGGTCCTTCATGCAGTTGACATCAACCTGTGTGTCACTCATGCACAGGGGACACTGAGCAGGCCTGAGCTTCGCAGTGTGAGCAACTTGACTTCTTGTGTCAAGACATTTAAGCTATAAATAGGAAACTAAATCCATGGGGGATTTACCTCAGTGATTTTGGAAGTCTCACAATAGAGCAGATATTAGAGCTGTGCCAGGTGACCAACATCCACACCACAGTGCTTGTGGTCTGTTCTCTACTACAGTCACAACTGTTCACACTTTTCAGAAAGTGAGAAATTCTATTAGTTTTCCATTTTTTGTTTCACAAGCTCTACCGTGTGATATAAAAATGGTTATTGGACTAAGAATAAATACAAATTAATAAAAGATAAAAGGCACTTTGATGTATAAATACCAATGGTTCTTCTTTGTACATAATCTAGGGCAACTTTTTTTCTTGACTTGTTGCAAAGTTTGCATCATACAAAAAGCTGATGACTCATAAAACACTATTTTACTTTTTGGAATAAGCTGCTGACATGTAAAGTATCTTCCTTGTGAACTGGGATTTCTAGAGGGAAACTGCCTATGGGCTATTTAATCTTGGCATAAACAGCCAGACTAGCCAGCCCCGTGGGAAGAAGAAACACCCCACAGGTGACACCCCCTCTGGAAGGTATAAATGGAGACCTGCAGCAGCCGCCAGCCTGCAGTCGGACTCAGTATCACGCTCTGCATCTTGCTTTGGGCTGTGGGTTGGCGCTGCAGCTGGGCCTCGCCATGAGCTGTAGTATTAAGCAGACAAGTGGCTCTCTCAGGGGCAGGACCAGCGGGGGCAGCTGTGTGATCGGTGGCGGTGGTGGTGGCGGAGCGCGGATCTCCTCGGTCTCCTCTGGAAGATACACGACCTGCGGGATAGGCGGTAGCCGAGGGTTTTCCGGGAGGAGCTACTGCGGCGGTGTGAATTACGGAGGAGGGCTGAGCACCGGCAGTTTGGTCGGTGGAAACTATGGAGGTGGCTTAGGAGCCGCTGTCCTCGGAGGATGTCCAGGCATGGGATTCAGTGGTGGCAGCGCTCGCTTTGGCGGTGGCATGGGAGGTGGCATGGGTATGGGTCTTGGTGGAGGTGGTTTTGCTGGTGATGGCATTCTTCTTTCTGGTGACGAGAAGGTCACCATGCAAAATCTGAACGACCGCCTGGCTTCTTACCTGGACAAGGTGAGGTGCCTGGAACAAGAGAATGCTGACCTGGAGTGCAGGATCAGGGAGTGGTATGCCAAGCAGGGCCCTTTTTGTGAGCCACGGGACTACAGCTGCTATTACAAAGAAATAGAAGATCTTCAGAACCAGGTAACATCCCCTCCCAGCTGCTTTCTCCTTTGCAAGAAAGCTCTCTCTGGTGCTGGTTCATAACTCAGTCCATCATAGGGAGTAAGAAATCATTGTAAAATGCCTTTTGCAAGCAGCTATTACAGCTTCTGCCTGTGGAAAGTCCAGACCTCAAACTGGAGAGTTTGGGGGCTGTCTCTGTTGCTGTTATTCATCAGACATATTGAAGGGGAAAATCTTACTTCGTGGAATGCATCTGGATGGGCTCAGTAGTCTTTTTGAATTTATTTTGTGCCAAGGTGGTCAAATAGATACATGGCAAGAAAAGAACTAAAAGATAAATAAATAATGGATCACATTAATTTGCCTGAATTTATGTTATTGTCATCAGTCTTGCAGAATTTCAGTTAAACTTTATTTCCTTTTCCTTATAAGTTTACTCTTTCATGTAGAATTGGGAAATATAGAACATCTAATTAAAGCCAAGAAAAAAGAGACCATGGCCATAACACATTTAGAATGGGCAATTTAAAATTCAAAATCTTTGCAAAGTGTTTGGCAAAGATTTAAGATGTCAATGCACAAAGAATAAAGAGAAAAGAACCCAGGAAAGGGACTGAATAAGATAGGCACATCATTAATTCTTGAAATAAAACTTTAAATCTCATAAGATTTAGATTTAAGAGGCTGAGGTGGATTGTAACAGGTGCTGGACAGTAATTACACCTCCTGGACTCTCTGCACCTGAACTATAAATTTTATAATTTTAATGATTTCACTGCCCTTCCCTGAACATCCCTGGGAGTGCTGCACCTGTCAGATCCCCATCCATAATACCCAGGATTTTGAAAAAAGAGGGGGAGAAGGAGAGTGTGGTTGCACCAGGCAATGGGTGCCTTGAGCCCAAGGACAAGGAGCAGAGACCAGGAACAAATGTTCTTTTTCCAGATTGTCTGTGCAACCATAGACAACAACAAGATCATTCTGAACATCGACAACAGCAGGATGACAGCTGATGACTTCCGAGTGAAGTGAGTACCTGGGGCTGTCCCCTCCTCTGTCACCGCCCTCAGGGCTCTCAGCTGCTCTCTTGTGACCCAGGACAGGCTGGAGGCTGTGCAGAAGAATTCTCTCACCCATTGTCTAATTAGAGGCAGTTCCAGGAGGGGAGTTTGGGATGCCAGGCTGGTTTAGAGTAGACATTAAAGGAAGCAGAAGGGATCTGCAGACTGGGAGCAGTGAGGGTTCAGCCAAGCTGCTGTTCCAGCATGTGCTGCCTTTCAGAGGGGAAGGTTTTCCTGTCAGAGCTCAGAAATGCTGGTGGTGTCAGACACTGACTGCTCTTTCTTTCTTGCTTCCTCCCTGGCAGGTACGAGACGGAGCTGGCGCTGCGCCAGAGCGTGGAGGCCGACATCAACGGGCTGCGCCAGGTGCTGGACCAGCTGACGCTGTGCAGGTCTGACCTGGAGGCACAGCTGGAGTCGCTGCGGGAGGAGCTCTGCTGCCTGAAGAAGAACCATGAGGAGGTAGGTCCTGCCCTCTCCCGTACAAAGCATTCGCTCCTGTGGGATCCATCACTCCGGGGTGCTGCTGCGGAGGGCAGTGGTTGATGGAGACCATCGTGTGACCCTGGAGCTGCGCAGGTCCATCAGAGAGGGGCTCGGAAGGGCTCTGAACTTGGCTCCCTCAGTTCTTTCTTTTGTTTTAAACCTGACCTGGTGTTTCCAGGAAATGTGCTGTCTGAGGAAGCAATCGACTGGAGATGTGAGCGTGGAGGTCAATGCCTGCCCTGGCCCAGACCTCAGGAAGATCCTGGAGGAGATGAGGTGCCAGTATGAGACGCTGATTGAACGCAACCGCAAAGAAGTTGAGGATTGGTACGAGTGCAAGGTGAGTAAATAATTCCCACAGCTCTGACTTTCCCTGGCTAACACCCCGACAATCATCCCACAGGGATCTGTTGCATGTAAAAACCACACAAAAGACTGTAAGAATATTTAGTGTTTGTTCACACTGACCAAGTGACACAAGGGAGGGACACTGCCACCCTGTGTCCTTGTCATGGGCTGAAGGAAGTGCTGCATGTTGGTGGGACTTGCAGTATGAATTCTCTACAAAACAGTAAGTAGTGAGAAGATCTGGAAGCAGCATTATTAGAAAAGCAAGAGGAATGACCAGCCAGGTTTACACTACCATTAGGATGAGAGTTTCCACCCAAACCTTTCAAAAGTTTCATGTCTTTGCTAACTTCTTTGCTCTTTCCTTAATACTTGGTCCAACTTATACTACACATTCCCTGAAGCTCTGTATCCTGGATTGGTGATTTCAGATTGAGGAGGTGAATCGGGAGGTTATTACGAGTGGTCAGGAGGTGGAGACGTGCAACAACCAGGTGACTGAACTGAGACGCCAATTGCAAGCCCTGGAAATCGATCTCCAAGCTCAGCTCAGCCAGGTGGGTGATGAGCTGGTGCAAACCTCATCCATCTCACAGAAGTCATAGCTAAATGCAGTGTTTCTCCTGCCTGTATTTGTCTTATGTCCCATGTCACTCCACAGAGGGACAATCTGGAGTCCTCGCTGGCAGAGACAGAGTGTCGCTACAACAACCACCTTGCTGAGCTGCAGAGCCAGATCACCTGCGTGGAGCAGCAGCTGGCTGACCTGAGGGCAGAGATGGAGTGCCAGAACCAAGAGTACAAGATCCTGCTGGACGTTAAGTGCCGCCTGGAGCAGGAGATCCACACGTACCGCTGCCTGCTGGAGGGCGGCCAGCAGGACCTTATGTAAGTGGGCTTGAGACACAGTAAAAAAATGCAACAAAATACCTGTGTCCTGGTTATTTCAACATAAGAGCAAAGTGAAGGACCTGCTGAGCTCCTTCTCCCTTACTGACCTATTTGGCCTGCCTGGTGTCAAGGTGGCATTGGTGCCACAAGGAGAATTGCAACATTTTGCCAATTTTCTGCTGAAAAGGGAAGCAGACTGAGAGCAGTAGCGATGCTGACAATCTGTAGCTCTATCTTATCTGTCATTTCTGTCACTAAGATGTTATTTTCCTGTCTCCTCAGTCAGCAAGGAGGAATTGGTCAGTCTTCAAGTCTAGGAGGAGGAGTTGCAAGAAGCAGTGGGATAGGAGGAGGAGGCATCATTAGGACAAGCCACACTTACACTTCGTCTGCCCAGATCCCATCCTGTGCAGCTGCGGAGATCCAAGGTAAGAACTGTTCCACTCTAAACGTTTCCAGAGTCTTCTCTGCTCTAATGCAACACTGATGGGCTGGAAGAAAGATTTTTCCCACATAGCTTACAGGTGCTACTTGAAAGTTTTATTGTGGAGCCCCTGGGAAATATAGGACAGGAGCCACAGAGGAGTGGCTGAGAGGAGAGCTTTTGGGAGCTGGGACTCTGCTGAGAATTGCCAAAGGAAAGAGGGATAGAAGGGAGAGGAACAGACCCAGCAGGCAGGCAAGCCATGGAGAGCATGGAGGAAGGACTGACGTGAAATGTGGGATAAAAGAAATGTACTCAGAAATCAGGTGGGCAAAAAAAAGGCAGGAATCGTGGGAATACTGGCAGATAACTAGTAGCCCTAATTCAAAGAAAAACTTCCAGCCAAACTGAAAAGAAAAGAAGGAAATATAGTGACAGTTGGTCCAGGAGAACGACATGAGCAGGGGCATTGATTTATCAAGGACCCCAATGCCATTCCCTCATCCAGATCACTGCTGGAGCAGTGTCTGCAGCTTCCATCTTTTGGCATTTTGATGCAGCCTGTGCTGCAGCCAGTGACAGATCCATCTGCCAGGCTGGCAGGAGCCATCAGATCTTCCCAGGAAGGGGCAGTATTTATCTGAAATTCTAATTGAATTGGCTTGTGAAATGATCACGTGTAGGGAATGACAGTGTGGGAAAGAATCTATTTTTGCTATAAACACAGTAATGTTTCCTTTGATCTCTCCAGTGCCTTGCCGAAGAATTTGTGATTAAGCAGAGAAACGAGAATATCCAACAACAGAAGCCTGAAGCAGAGCTACAGATGAAGAGAGAGAATATTTAGTGCATGTGTCTGCAGAGAGCACGGAGCGTGCTCGTCTGTTGCTCAGCCATGCTAAGCAATGTGTCAGAGGGATGAGCAGAGCATTGAGCCACATTCTGCTTTATTTTGCTATTTGCTTTTCAGTCTGTGTTGCTGTGTGTGGCCCAGCACCAAGACTATTGCTATAGTCAGCCAGGGCTATGATCACTTATGTACCTGCTGGTGAAAAATGTCTCTAATAAAACTTTGCTTCTGCCTAATGCAATCAAGAACCTGTGTCTGAAACTGAGTTTCTTTCCAGCACCAGCTGCTGATCCATGAGCAAGGGGCACCTAAACTGGTCAGGATCATACTGCACTGGGAACAAAGTTGCTTTGCCAGCAGGAGAGAGTGGCCCTGCTGACCTGGCAGGTCTTGTCCAGCTCCTCCCTGCTGTCACAGCCTGAGGCAAATGTTGCCCATTCCTGTGTGACACCTGCCCCCATGGACAGGCAGCTCAGGCAGAGGCCGGTGTCCTTCCCACACAGCACTGGGCTGAAACACAGTTTTAGAAGAATTTTGAAAGTCAGTGATGGAACATCTAGAGACAGTTTGCCTTGGTCCCAGTCTAGTGCTGATGGATCTGGGCTGAGCCCTCTCATGCTCCATCCCACAGCCTGGAGACTGTTGAGGATGAAATCTTGGTCTCCACAACTGATTCAATTTCTGCTGACACAGCTCATATTCAAACCTATCCCTTTCATTCTATGGGAATCTTCACACTGGGAAAAGGACTGGAGGCAAAAGCTTTATCTCCTCTCTTCACACAGTGACTGAGTCATTTACTGGTCATCCTCTGATTGCCAAGAGTTTCAACCTGAATATCAAGAGTGGTTGAAAGATCATCTTTGCGTTAAACACACCTTGTCTGGGGCCTGCAGAGAGCAGAGTGGGAACTGGAAAAGTGCAGCTTATGAGAGAACAGAATTGAGAAAAAAGCCAGGTGGGGCGTTTGGACACCCAGAGCCACCCAGCTGTCACAGAGCAGGCAGGTCAGTCCCTCCCTGGCCTTGACCAGCAGCTGTGTAGCTGGTGCTGAGCTGGCTTTGTCCTGGCCCTGACCTGCCAGAGCAGCCCTGGGCCACGGTGAGCTGGCAGAGTCACTCTGGGTTTGGACAACTGGCAGTTCAAAGTATTATGAGGGTGTTTTGAGGATTAAATTGTTGGTCCAGAAAGCCAAGCAATGGTGGTTTTGGTAGTGGAGTGGCTGTTACAAGGTCACATTCACCTGTGAGATGACCCAGTAAAGCAAAACTCCTGGTTATTCCTTTTCCATCAAAGGCTGGAGGTTATGGAACAGCCAGACTCAGGACAGGAGGAGAGCAGGTACAAAGACAAAACCACTTCAGGACTGGACATACAGTATAGTGTGGCACACTTTTCTTTTGCCTGTTCTTTTATAAAGACGCCAATTTCTCTGATGAAACAGAAATTTACTTAACATGGTAGCAAGTGCCTGAAGAAGTTCAACCACTAATATCTCAGGGAGCAGGTGAAAGGTGCCCTTCTCCTTGTGAGAGGACACAGAGAGAAGATGTTTCAGTGATATTTCTTTATTTCGTCTACCAGACACTAATAGTATCCATGGACAAGACAAGATAATGCAGTCCTGGAACACCTGCAATGACTCAGAGGAGTGGCCAAAGGTAGAAGTTTTTAAACCAAGACTAAATTAAGCCTTATTTAAAGTTTAGTTCCAGCCCTACTGGAAGCCCCAGACTTGATGAAGAATTCTTTCAGTAGACATGTATGGCCAGTGCTTCACAAGAGATCAAAAGAGATACAAATAGTGTCTATAATGGCAAATTTCCTTGTGTTGGATCAAGTGGATATCCTAGTTGTTCTCAGAGCTCTGGCTGAGAATTTGAAAAGCAAATCTTTCCCTTTCCATTCCCATTGTCTCCTCCTGCCTTGTTCAGTGCAAAGACAGGCAGTGAGATAACCCACTGCTGCCCTTTTTGGCCTCAATCCTTCCCAATCTGAGTCCTCACACCCTTGTTTCTAGAAATATAAAGACACTGCACTGAGACTCTTCCAGTTTCCAGTCTTCTGGAGACTCTTGGCTACCTATGGTAGGTAAAAGCTTCCCAGTCTCTCCTGGCAGCCCCAGCTGGTTCCCACCAGCTGTGGGCTGGTTCCTCCTCTTGCGAACTGCTACTGACATCTAGCTGCTCCTCCAGATTCCCTGAGCTCATATCAAAGACCTTCCCACCCTTTCCACCACATCCAGCAGGTCCACTTTCATAAAGCAGCTGTCCTGAATTCCTGAGAGGTGAAAGAGAACTAATGACACGGCCAGAAAAAGACTCTAATGATCCAGAAATTATGAATATGCCTCTGGAAAGCCCCTGGAGGGTACAGCCTCAGCTTCTGGGACGCTCTGATGTTGTTTGTGGACCTACAAGTTGGGATGAGTCTGGAAGGCAGCTCAGGAGAGGCAGGTTGTGATTAACAGTTCCCCAGCAGAAAACACCCTGGAAACACTTCATTTATTAAAGAGCTGCAAATATGGAGCTGCAAACGTTGGAAGCTACATTTCCATAAGATTTCCCTATTTCTTTGTGCTGATGAGACAGACCCAGGAAGCTCATGAGTTCAAATAACTGAATGAAAACACGAGGGAAAGCTTAATTTAATTTTTTAAGGTCTCGGAACAATTACTTAGTTTTGTTTTGGTTTATCTAGTACCCTCATTTCCTGGAGACAAACAGGAAAAATAACAAGACAAAGGGAAGTGTGTGTGCAGAGCAAAGCTCCTGGGCACAGGGGGCTGCTGCAGGCACACAGAGCTGTGGGGGGCAGAGGGGACCGAGGTGTCTGGGACGGGCAGGAGCGTCCCCAGCCCGCAGACACCCTCCACTCCCACGGAGTACAAGTCATCCCGTGTTTCTGCCTGAGCTACACCGATGTGCCCGTGTGATAACTGCGGGGCTGGGGAAGGAATGTGTGCTCACTCAGGAGATGCTTGCTGCACGCAGCTGTTGGGAAATTCCTGAGGAATCATCCGCAGAGCAGGCGAAGCTTCCAGCGACGCAGCTTACAGCAGTTTCGGTTCTCTCCTGCCACCACACCCTGACTCCCAATTATGTTCTCCAGTCCTAGGAATGAAATCCGGTGATTCCTTCCTCTGCACAATAACTTTGTTTGAGCTTTTACCTATTCTGAGTTTTATTTCTGTGTGTTTTGGGCCAGAGGGAGGCCCAGTGTGTCAGCTGCAGCTCAGCCAGCTTGGAGTAAATCACTTTGGGAAGCCTCTCCACACCTGTCTCCAGCCTGCTGGAGAGATCACTGGAATGCTTCTGCCTTTCATGGCATGGATAAGGAACATCCACGGAGGCAAAGAAAAGGGGAGACATCTTTCCAACAGAAATAAGAGTAATAAAATGATGGGTAAATCCATGAATACTGGGATAAGTCAGTCCTTAAGTAAAGGGATCATTTACGTGCCATAACAATAGCTATTCCAATCCACAATCCTGACACTGAGTGAGGATTTCAACAAGAGTTTGAACTCACTTTTCCCTGGTGAAGGAGGTTTGGAGAATTTCTTAGAAGGAACAGCTGGATTCAGAAAGCCATGGAATTGCTTTCTGCCTGCCCCTTGCTCCATGGCCACTGGAAAGGGGCTCCCTAGGGAGGCCAGTGCTCTGGAGCCTCAGCAAAACATCTCATGAAAAGAAGCTTAGCCTGAATTTTGATTACAAAAGTGTGAAAGGATTCTTACTTTTTATTTTCTTTGCTTAATTAAGATTTAGAACCATTACTGATAGAGAGCCTCTAGTTTGTAGCAAATCCAGCTTCTCCAGCCCAGGTAGAACTGCACAGGGCAGTGACTGCTCTGCAGCTCTGTCAGGAATTCTGTCTTTATATGTCCCAGGACAGCAATCTCAAAGCTCTGATTAAAATGAAGCCTGTATTGACAGAGAAATTTGCCATAGGATGTTTCTACTCCCATCCACTGCTTCAAAACCACCCTTTCCCAGCAACAATTACAATCCATAATGAGGAGAAGTGCAGAAATTATCTTTCACTGAACAACAGGAAATACTTAAGCACTTTTACCTTCCTTTACACTCTCCACATAATGAAACAAATCCTTTGTGGATTACTGGAGAGCCACAATCATGAAGAACCTTTCATCCATGCCCATTACGAGATCCCTCCTTGGTCTCACTTGTCTCACAGAAGTGCTTCGGATTTGTCATTTTGGCAGTGGAGAGATTTAAAGGTTAATCTCTGTGTCTCTGATCTTTCCAGAGTTCTTACATCATTCTTCATACATCACTCGAAAAGCAAACTTGGTATTTCTTCTTTCTTTTTCATCTTACATATTCCAACCTCAGCACCTTGCATCAAAACTGCTTATTCAACTCAAAATAAAATGAAAATAAATTAATGAGAGATAAAGACCTCTTTGATGCAATAACCTTTAATGATTTCTTCCTGGTATGTAATTTAGGACAGTGTTTTTCCTGGCTTAATGCTGTAAGTTTGCATCATAAACAAAAAGCTGATGATTCATAAAACATTATTGCTAATGTATTTTTGAAATTAGCAAGAGACATGTAAAGTATCTTCCTTGTCTACCAGGCTTCTTGAAAGGAAACTTCCCTTTGAGAAATTATTCTTGGCACCAATGGCTGGAGTAGCCAGCCTCATGGGAAGAAGCAGCAGTGGTGACACCCACTGTGGAAGGTATAAATAGGGATCGGCGGCCACGGCCAGCCTGCAGTCTGATTTCGTATCAAGCTGTGCATCTTGCTTTGGGCTTCTGCTTGCATTTCCAACCGCTGTCGCCATGAGTTGCAACATTAAGGAGACTATTACTGTGTCTAGCAAAGGCAGGAGCAGCGGTGGCAGCTGCATCATTGGTGGTGGTGGTGGAGCACGGATTTCTTCCTTTGGCATAGGCAGTGGCAGAGGTTTTTCTGGAAGGAGTTACTGCGGTGGAGTGAATTATGGAGGGGGACTGAGCGTTGGTAGCTTGGCTGGTGGGAGCTATGGAGGTGGCAACTGCTATGGCAATGGCCTCGGGTTTGGCATCGGAGGTGGGGTGGTTGTTGGGGGTCTTGGTGGCGACTGCTTGCTTTCGTCCTGCGATGAGAAGGTCACCATGCAAAACCTCAATGACCGCCTGGCCTCCTACCTGGACAAGGTGAAGTGCTTGGAGAAGGAGAATGCTGAGCTGGAGTGCAGGATCAGAGAGTGGTACGCAACACAGGGCCTGTCCTGCGAGCCCCGCGACTACAGCTGCTACTACAAAGAGATTGAAGATCTTCAGAACCAGGTAATCCCCCCTCAGTTCCTCCCCTTTTGAAAGCTTATTCCTGAGTTTGTGTTTAGAACTTACTGCAGTTGATGGAGGGAGCTCTGGTGCTTGTGAATGTCTTTGCAAACAGAAATTTTGGCAAATTCCTCAATGATATTGTTGAGTGTGTGTGCTGTAAGGTGGTATGGGTGGGAAAATGCTCTGAAAGAGGAAAAGGATGCTTTGGTACATTGTATTTGACTATACAATTGTAAATGTAATATTATCAATGTAATATTACCAATGTTCTCTGAGGAAATGTAGTGGTGTCAGCCCCACAGGGAGAGCAAAGCAAACTATGGGACAATCAAAAACATACAGTTTGGATGCTTTATCAAATGAAACATTATAAATCTCTAGGTGAGAAAGCTGAGAACTGAAACTGATTGTCACAGTGACACAAACAGCCTAATATTAGTAAGTCTACAATGAAAGTTATGGCTGATCCTAAGGCTTAAAGACACCTTCCCTCCCTGTTCCCTGAAGGTCCTTAAATCTGAAGCCCAGAACATGCCAGCCTGAATGTCAGTTGAGATTTACTATCTTAAGGAAGGTTCTTTAGGTTTATTTTTTGAAGCCTCTTTGGAACTTGCCTTCAGATCTTGAAACTGGGAAGTCCCATCCCACAGCTCTTTAATTCCCAGTTCTATGTGGTTGATTTCCTTTCTTCTGTGAGTAAAGGAGGCAAAGCCACCTCCTTCAACTTCTCTGCTTAAGGGACAAGGTTACTTAGGTAAGAAGGTAACAGAAAAAGGGAAATGTGAAGAGTTCCTACCTAATTGCAAGGCAGAAAAACCTATAGAGTAAAACAGGAGAGAGGAGACATCTCTCATGGTTTGCTGTTTTCCAGATTGTCTGCGCAACCATTGATAACAACAAGATCATCCTGGACATTGATAACAGCAGGATGGCTGCTGATGACTTCCGTGTGAAGTGAGTGCCCCTCTAAGAACCTGCTGCCTCCCCCCTGCTCCTTTCCACCTCCCTGGGAGGCTCAGAGCACTAATTACAGAGGCTCCAGACACATCTCTCCACACCACTTTGGTAGGGCAGGATGATGAAAGGCATTTTGCTCCTGGTCACCAGCCCTCCCTTAATTAGTGTTCTTGGGTAAAACATTTAGCAACGGCGTTTGTGGTGAGGCTGGGGACAGGCAGCTCAGGGAGTGGCCCATTTTCACCCCAGACCAGCACAGATGAGATCAACAAAGCAGAAATGCAGCTGAGTAAGTGATACCAAATATACAGTGAGCAGGAGCAGGGAAAAAAAACCTGAGGAAGAAAAGCTTTCATGTAATGACATGAAGTGGTGCGGAAATCCAAGGCGTGCAGAAATCCAACAAAATGCAGGTCAAAGCATGGAGCTGGGCAAGGAGATCGTGGCACAAACAGAACCCATGTGGCACGTCCCCATCCTGAAAGTGTGCTTTCTGACACAACCCAGGTACGAGACGGAGCTGGCGCTGCGCCAGAGCGTGGAGGCCGACATCAACGGGCTGCGCCAGGTGCTGGACCAGCTGACGCTGTGCAGGTCTGACCTGGAGGCACAGCTGGAGTCGCTGCGGGAGGAGCTCTGCTGCCTGAAGAAGAACCATGAGGAGGTAGGTCCTGCCCTCTCCCTGCCCTCTCCCCTGCGAGCATCCTGGACTGTTGCAGTTGGTTTGAGGGGGCTCCCCAAGCTGTATGTTCGCTGGTAGCAGCAGGCAGGCAAGGAGATTTCACACGGCTTCTGAGGGTGCTGATTAGATGAGGGTTTATTGGGGGTCCCACCCGCGGGAGCAGCATTGTTACTGAGGGAGAAGGGGGAAGGGGGAGGGAAGGGGAGAGAGGGAGAGCCTAGGGGGAGAAGGGCCAAGAGAGTCTGGTCCACCTCACACAGCTTAAGAGGGAGATTCAAAGTGGGAGCAGAATAAGATTTGGGCCAATGGGGTTACAGATACATGAGAATTCAGGGCAGGAACACAGCTTGGAATAAACCGTACATTTTCGAGGGGTGAGACAGAGCATACCATTTAACTAAAATGCACCACCACAATGGTCCTGGTAGAAAGCATTGCCACTGTGCTTGGAGTTTAAATTGTCCACTTGCAGGCCACAGCTTTCTCACCAAACTTTCTGGGACTCAGACTACTCAGTCTCAGAAGGGAAGGGAGCTCTGACAGGAGCAGCGATGCTCCTGGGGCTGTGCTCACACTGGGAGCTCCAGAGAGGGGAAAGCTGCTGCTGATTCCAGTGGATGAAGAAACAAATTAGCCAACAGATTCCTTGGGCAAACACTTGCACCATCCTCCAGTGCCTTTCACAGCCACAGCAGGGAGGAAGGTCTCACAGGGAGGGCAGTTCTTGGCCACTGAGCTTTGCTCTTCTGTGCTGCCTTCCAAAAACCAGTATGATCTGATCTGGGATTTATTTCCAGGAGATGAGTTGCCTGAGGAAACAATCAACTGGAGATGTGAGTGTGGAGGTCAATGCCTGCCCGGGACCAGATCTCAGGCAAATCTTGGAGGATTTGAGATGCCAGTATGAAACACTGATAGCGCGCAACCGCAAGGAAGTCGAGGATTGGTACGAGTGCAAGGTAAGCAACCTTTGTGCTGCAAATCAGACTGACACACACAGCCCTGGGCCCAGGAGCCTTTCAGAGACCAGGCATGGAGACAATAAGCAGTTCTTCCTTCCCAGTGAAGCCCGAGAGCAGTACTCATAATACCCTGTGTTCCACAGGAGCCACAGGCCTGTCTGACCAGTTTGTTATGTCCCATCTGGAACAGCAGCATTTGCCACAAGGCTTGTGGTGTGTTGTTGGAACAGAGATATTCCACATTTGGATTAAAGAGATTTAATAGCCACGAGGTTAAGGGGATTTGTAAAAAGAACAAGCAGTGGAGCTGGTAGGAAACACCCTGTGCACAGAGAACCTGCCCTGCTCCCTGTTTCCTTTTGCTGAACACTCACCATGTTCTGCTCCTGTAAAAGCAAATCCAGCTTTCCCTGGATACCCAGATATCCCTAAAGCTCTTTATCCTGGATTGGTGATTTCAGATTGAGGAGGTGAATCGGGAGGTTATTACGAGTGGTCAGGAGGTGGAGACGTGCAACAACCAGGTGACTGAACTGAGACGCCAATTGCAAGCCCTGGAAATCGATCTCCAAGCTCAGCTCAGCCAGGTGGGTGATGAGCTGACTCACAGCTCCAACTGGTCACTGCTGGGTTTCTTAGCATGAACAGCCAGACCCACCAACCAGCACAATGCTGGTGAATGGTAGTTCATTTTTGGACTGGAGGGTGACACTAAAACGACTGTTGTTTTTTTCCTTATCTTATCAGAGAAATAACTTGGAATCATCTCTGGCTGAAACGGAGTGCCAGTACAACAGTCTCCTCAGTGAGCTACAGAACCAGATCACGTGTGTGGAGCAGCAGTTGGCTGAAATAAGAGCAGAAATAGAGTGCCAGAACCAAGAGTACAAGACCTTACTGGACGTCAAGTGCCGCCTGGAGCAGGAGATCCAGACCTACCGGTGCTTGTTGGAAGGAGGACAGCAGGACCTCATGTAAGTACCTCTCCAGATCCACTAGAGAATAAATGAAAATGTCAGGGATCTGCATTACAGATTGGGTATCCAACATGATCTTCAGTCCTTCTTGAGGCTTTCTCTGAGATGAAAAAGTTGCCTCATTAACAATTTCCTTGTGATGAACATTCCAATCCAAACTAAATGCCAGTCCTCGGGATCTGAAAGTAGAACACCAAATCTGTTAGCTGCTGGTGTCACTCCTGGCATTATATCAGCATTTGTGACAGTCCCTTTTTTATAGTGAGATGGGTGAGAACTGTCCATGCCAAGGGGGAGCACAAATGTAAAGCAACTCTGAAAGTGAAGGAAAATTTAATGTAAAATACTGTAACACTTATAAAGGCCATAGTTTGAGATTTTGTGTCATGTAGTCAGTCAGCAGTGACAGGTAAAGTTCTAAAATTCCCTATTTCTCTCACCAAATTTATCCCACTAGTCACGGAGGAGGAATTGGAACTGGTGGAGGGGTCATTAGAACGAGCCATACCTACACAACAACTTCAGCTGGCCACTGCCAGGCCCAGGTCCCACCCTGCAAGACTGGAGACATACAAGGTAAGGGCTGAGTTTTCACAAAAGGAAAACTGGCTTTGTTCATTTCCTCAGGCACAGGAGACAGCATATTCCTAGGATGTGTCAGAGGCATCCTCTCAGAGTCACTGTGCTACAGGGGGGGCTCTGATACAGTGGTGGTGTCACTGAGAAATTTGTTTAGAGAGCTTGGACTGAACACGGGGTAGAGGAAGCAAATAGAAGACAAAAAGGAGCAGAAGAAGGCAGAGGAGAAGGCCAGGGAGATAAAGCATGACAGGAAGAACTGGAAGAAGAAGTGAAGAAGTCAACAGCCAAAGCTTAGCAAAAGAGTCTGGAAAGAGTGAAAAAAGAGTAATTTTACAAGTGAAAATTCCCATTAAAGCAAATTATTTAGGGAATTTCTGGAGCTTCCTGGGTTGCTGTCAGCTGCACCAGCTTAGCAGTACATTCCAGAAACAAGGGCACCACCAGGATCTGATATCTGTTATGTGAAGGATTTTACTTGTGTTCCAATCAAATAACACTGCTGTGTTTTTTCTCCAGTGACATGCAGGAGAATTTGTGATTAAGGAGAAACGGACTGGAAGGTGACAGGGAAACCCAAGAAGAGTCCCTGTTCACTGCACCCTCTGTGCAGAGAAAGTAGAAGTAACTCAGTGATGCTTGGCCACGTAGTAAAGGGGGTGTCAGGAGCCACCTCCTCTGTTCTGCTCTTCTGTTCTGCAATGCTGTAACCTCTAGAAGTTACCTGAGTTAGTCAGGTCACTTATGTACCTGCTGGTGAAAAATGTCTCTAATAAAACTTTGCTTCTGCCTAATGCAATCAAGAACCTGTGTCTGAAACTGAGTTTCTTTCCAGCACCAGCTGCTGATCCATGAGCAAGGGGCACCTAAACTGGTCAGGATCATACTGCACTGGGAACAAAGTTGCTTTGCCAGCAGGAGAGAGTGGCCCTGCTGACCTGGCAGGTCTTGTCCAGCTCCTCCCTGCTGTCACAGCCTGAGGCAGATGTTGCCCATTCCTGTGTGGCACAGGAGGAGTCAGACAGGCCAGCAGAGCTGGAGCTCATCCGTGAAAGAACAGCGGCAGAAATTTCCAAGGCTCAGGCAGGTGGTACCACACACAGGTACCACCTGAGCAGCCACCTCTGGTGCACATCTCCAGCTGCTCTCCAGATGTGTCAGGTGTTAAACTGGGAGATATGCTGGTGTGTCAGAACCCAAGACACCCCTCTGGGTGCCCTGAATGGCTCAAGATCCTGGCAGGGGCTCTGAGACCCTGGCAGGAAGCCAAAGACACATGGGATTTCCATCTTAACCCATGGAGCAAATCACCAACTTTGTATGAAGAATTACCAGTCACAAAAGTTTAAGTAGTTGTCACAGGGTGAAAAGTAGAATTTTGGGATTTTTAGAATGGGGGTTTGGAGTCACAAGATGGAGAAATTTGGGCGTTCCCCGTCCTTCTTCTTTCTTCTTCCATCTTCTTGGTGATGGGTGGCATTTTTAGATTGGTTTAGAGTAGAAGTAGACAGTCTAACATAGGCAATAGGTATTGGAAAATAACTGTAAATAAAGTACACATAGTTTTTAGTATAAAAAGACAACACCAGCCCAGGGGCAGGCAGTGTGCCCTTGACAGACCTGCAGATCAGACCTCTGAAGGTCTGAGAAAAAATATTTTAGATAATAGAAAATAAACAACCTTGTGAACAGGAGCTGAAGAATCCCGAGTCATTCTTTGACCATCGGGCTGGGAAAAAAGAACACTCGGGGTCATCCCAAGAGCAGGAAACCCGAGACTGGGGAACATGATGTCTGTCACACACATCCCAGCAGGGTCTCCTGGCCCTGCCTGTCTCCCGGACTCGTGTGAGCACGTCCGAGCAGGGGGCTGCCCCTCGGCAGAGCAGCCCCACCTCAGTGTCCAGCCACTGCCCTGGGAGGGACCCTGCGAGGACAGTGTCAGCAGGGCAGCAGGTGCTGAGGTGGCAGATGTCCTCAGCTCCTCTGTTCTTCAGACAGCTGGACATCCACAGCTGTGCAGAGACACCCACAGGACGGAAAGAGCTGATGGCCCGAAAGCCGGTTTTGTACCTCATGTGACACGGTACAAAGATTCCTCACACTTAAACAGGTATGGAATATTTTGGATTCCTTTGCTGAGAAATTAAAAACCATTTGAAACACAGAGGCAAATTCATTTCTCCAAGTCCCGCTCCTGACTGTGGCACACGCGTGCAAAACAGCATTTCTGCGTCCGCTCCGACCTGTTCCTGCAGTGCAATAAACCTGGAGCAGAGAAGCGGCAGAGGGAGGGCGGAATTTTGGCTGTGAGGAAGCGGGGAAGGGACAAGGGTGATCCCTGGCGGCGGGGACGGGCGCGACCAGAGATGCTCATCCCGACACGGGAGGAAGCGGAGATCCTGCGGGCAGCGCTGCCTTGGTGGGGCCGGGCCAGGTCTCCCCCTGCTCTTCCCACACTCGAATTTCTCCCTGCCCAAAACCTTGAACAACGCCCCGGAGCTGCTGCTCGCTCCTCCCAGCAGAACAGCGTGAATCAGATCCTCCGTGAGCGAGAGGCAGATGCTCATCTAAAGTAAAATCCTGGGAATCTGGCATCTGACTTTTCACCTTCTGCTCCATCGGCACTGCCCCTCTTGTAGCACAGATTGAAATACCAACCTGAAGAACCTGTGGAAATATTTACACTGGGTTGGGTTTGGTTGTTTTTCCCAGAGGAAAGAGAAATTTAAAATACCTATACTGGGTTGGATTTGTTTTATTTTATTTTATTTTCTCCAGAGGACAGAGACATTGAGATTGCCTGAGAATACAGGGCAAAACTGGCCAATCCAAAAACTGTCCAGTTTGGGCCGAGTCTGAAGCTGAGGTTTGCCAATAACACTGTATTTCTGTATTTAAAGTCACATAAAAACTTAATAGCAGCTGGAATAATTAGTAATCCTGACTGCCTGCAAATGCTTCTTGTGCTGAAAAACAAGGAAATGGAGAAAGTGCCTGGGAAATCCTGGCACTTCCCAGCTCTCCCCATCAGGTGTCAGCTGTTCCCAGCTGGCAGATCCCAAGGAAACAGTGTCCTGGTTCCGAGCCCTGTCCTGTCCCCAGCCTGTCCAGTCCCTGCTCTGCCCAGGTGTGAAAACAAGGTCTGAAACTCTGCTTAAAACCGAGCTTACATTTTCCTAAGGGGCCCAGAGACGCTAAGTTAATGGAGAGCTAATTCTGACTGTGGCTAAGTGGAAGTAATTGCTGTTAGCCTATCCAACAGAAGTACAATAATATGTGATTAAAATGATATAAAAATGCATTGATCCACGATCTGCAGCAATTTCAGCCCTGTCCAGCCCCCCTGCCCTGCAGTGGGGTGGGCAGCGCTCCTCGCCCACCATGCCGAGGGATCCCGACACATTCTGCGTGTCAGCACACGGGATATTTGGAGATTTTTTGGAGATGCAGGGTGAACGATCCCGGCCCTGGGCTGCAGGTGCTCTCTAGAGGGCACTCGGCTCCCACAGAGCTGCCGGAGTCTCGGCTCGTCCCTTCCCAGCCGGGTGAAGCGGTGTGTGCGGGATGCGCTGGGGACACCGCAGTGCCCCGAACACGGAACGCGCTACCAGCCCCGGCATCCGCCGCAATTTAACGCTCACACTCTCAGCGAGGTTGCTGTGACCAGGTTTTGCCTGTGGCTTCAGGGATGGTGCAGGTGTCCCCCTGCCTCCCGCAGGTCCCAGGTGTTCTGCCGTGTGGGGGTGTGTGGGATGCGCACCAGACTGAAACTCGCTCACCACTTTGCTAATACCTGTTTGTTTTCCAAACGGCACCCGAGTATTTTGCATTGTGTCGTTAGGTGGGAGCACAGTGAAAGCCAGCGTCTCCTCAGGGGTTGTAAATGTGCTGTAACGACCCTTTGCTAATGAGGGTCTTGCAGCTGAGACCCCAGAGAGACAGCTGGGCCAGGGGCTGTTTGGGACCCACAATGAAGCAGCTCCAAACCAAAGGGTTTGTGTTCTGAAAGCCTCTTCCAGCTCTGACTCACCTAATTACTGCTCCTATCACAACCACCATCGCTCTGTTGGGTGGTGGAGCTTTTGAAGGTGCTCTTTAATGTTTCATCACTGCTCAGCTCTGCAACAGTGAATGAGTAACAGATCAGGCAGAATGGAGGCAGGAATTATGCTTTTCCTAAAGGAGGGATGTTTGCTGGACTGGACTCTCCCACTGTCCTTCCCTAGGTCACCTGTCCACGCCAAGTCCAGCTTTGACTGACCAGTGGGTGGACATGCTGCATTAGGACCAGTGGACACAACAGGACAGATTCCAGGGATATTCCTGTGGCCACACACCTTGGGGTGTGGGTGGACACCAAGATTACACCCTGTCTTGCAGAATAGCTCAGGAGAGGTGGGGACTTTCTCACTTCAAAACAGATATTTTAAAACCCATCGCTTAAATAGAGCCTAAATAGTTTTTGGCATAAGGGAATCACAGGATTATTTAGGTTGGAAAATCCCTCTAAGACCCTCGAGTCCAGCCCTTCACCCAGCACTGCCAAGGCCACCACTTGCAGATGATTTTCACGGAATATCACTGAGATCTAAAACAATGCTGTGTGTTTTGGGTTGTGGGAACAAACCCAAGCACTCTGGTTAGGAGCCCCATGCCTGGAGAAGAATGAGGCACCATCTTTTGACAGAGTTACTCCTAATTATAAAAACACATTTATAGAAAATCACACTTTTCATGGGAAATTGTTGGAACTGAGCATTTTCAGCCTCAAATATTTCTGGATGGAACTGCTGTCAGGCACCCACAGCTGTGTTAGTGGGAGGGACAAAAGATTCCAAACACATTGTACTCCCACTACAGAGTGAACAATTATGAATTGTTAGGTAGGAATTACTTTTTGCTTGGAACTTTCAGTTAATCCACTATTGAAAGAATAAGCACGATTGAGCTCTAATGCATTACAACTGATCTAAATCAGATTTTTCCATTTTCAAACATCTAGCTTTTTATTGGATAAGAAAAAGATCTTAGTAATTTAAATTCTAATGGGGAAGAGAACAGCTTAATGGTAAGTGTCAGGCAGCTGAAGCTCACTGGAATGAAGAGCAGAATGCAAACAAGAATGATGTTCACCCTCCAACACAGTCACACTGCACGGTCTGGCTTTCTTTTCTACTATGGAGAAATCCTATGGGATTATCTGATGCTAATAAAACTGCTTGATGATCATATAATGGGAGTTATTTTATAACATATAATTATGGCAATGAGTCATATTCCCCAGGTAAATATTTCACAGTTTTTCTCTATGTAGCAACATACAAGAATTGAATTTTCCAACAAGACCTAACCAGAAGCAGGAAGGATGGAAAAGGATCCCAGTGAAGCACCAGAAAGGGGGACAACAGTCCAGTTGTGACCCCACAAATGTGCTCAGCAGCCTCAGTGGTTTCTCCCAAACACAACAGTGTGGGGAGGGTGTGGAGCTGGGGAAGGTGGTCCTGGGGGCTGAGAGGAGCTGGCACGTGCCCATCCACAGCCCCTTCCTGCTGCCACGCTCCCAAAGGAAAAAATTCTCCCGCAGCCTCAGCCTCTGCTGCAGCCAAAGCACATCTGGGCCGTGCAGAGCACAAGGGAACCCGGCCTTTGAAATGCTGAGTGGATTCCTGCCCATCCCGGGAGAATTCCTGCCGGCGCTGGGTGAGCCGCTCAGGCTTAAATAGTCCATCCTCCACTTTGGGCAGAGCTCAAATAGTCCATCCTCCACTTTGGGCAGAGCTCGTAACAGTTTCATCACCGGAAAAGGGAGAGGCCTCATTGCAAAGAACTGTGGAGCCACCTGCCTCCTCCTCCTCCTCGTCCTCCTCCTCCTCCTCCACATCCCCCAAACCCTCCGTCCCCCCATCCCAGTTTTTGGCCCTGCTGCAGTGAGCAGCACCAGCCCCAGATTCCGTAACATTTCACTCTCCCATTTCACAGGTACTGCTGGGGATCCTTCCAGCTCCTGAAGTTTATTGCAATCACTTTTATGTGAAGGTTTCCCAGGCCTCCAGCTGCACTTCAGCAGCATCTCTGGATTTTGTTGGAAATATTATCTAAGATACGCAGGAAGCTCAGTGTGTTGCAAGGACAATACTATGAGACAGAACTGCAGAGAAAATTACCACCTCATAAACCAGCTTCCACCTTACAGCAGCTCTGAATAAAACATTCCTTTCAGGAACCATTTGTTCTGTGACTTCTATCTCTGATCCTGGCCAGGATTTCCAGACATGATGGATCTGTCAGGCTTCTTCAGTTTTAAGGAGCTAAGTTTCACTCTTGAAGCACAGTGCCTGCACAAGTTCTGGGGTGAAAATGGCAAGAAATCTTCCTTTCATGTATTAAAAATGAAGCTATGCACACAAGCATCTTCTCTGATATTCAAACCATCCAAAAATGTTCGTTTGTTAAGGGAAGAGAGGAAGGTTGGTCTAAAGGAAAACCTAAAGTCATTCCTAAAAGAAATGACTGATACAGAAGATGTAATAAACATTCTTCCAGATTTGAAAAACAAAACAAACCCTTTCTTCAGAATTATACAGAACAACACTGATTTGTTCCCATGTCTCTGTATCAGGGGTTTCAAAGCAACAGTTAAATGGGACATGACCCAGGTGCTTCTTGAGCCAAAGTAGCTGCAAGTATAGAAAAGAATTTCATTCCCTTTGGGAGAAAAGGATTTCTCACTGGAGAAAATTATCCCCCAGACTCCAGTGAGTGTTGAGGTGAATCATTGAAATTTCTGCAATGCAGGGGAAGCCTTGCTCCCTCAGATGTTCCAGAGATGAAGTGGAGCAGCAGGTGGAAGGTGAGGCATGTCCTCTGCGTGGGCCAGGGTGTGCTGGGAGGGGCCTCTACCAAAAGCTGTTTCCACAAACAAAGCTGTAACAAACAAAACCTAATTAGCAACAGCCACCACCACAAAGGCTAAGTGAGAAAACAGTAATATCCCAAATCAATACAGGAAATTGGGTGTCACACCAGTTCCACCTACAAGGTGAGACAGATAACAGACTGGGATTTGCTAAGGATCAGGTTCCTGGGCAGGAGGAGAGAGGTACCCAGGGGAGAAATGTCACAGTCTGAGGCTCAGGGTGCTGTGAGAGCTCACAGGGCAGATGTACAGCTGAACTATCCACTGCACTGGGCAAAGATACAGTCTTAAAAGAAAAAAAATGGAACATAACCAATATTTCCTACTTTTGGTCATGCTGTGTCTGTGAATGGAAACCAAATCTGAAGGAAAAATGCTGTTTAGATGTAGTCTATTGACTTAATCCCCAAACCAGGAATTTTACCTTTCTCATCCAAGTATTGTATTTGTGCTGCATAGGGAAAACATCCTGATAAAATTCTGAATCCCCTTCAGGAGCATGACCAATGACACTCCCAGCTGTCAGGAGGGACCAGCCCCAAGCCTCAAAGCTTTCCCAGGTCTCTCAACCACCCTGTACTTCCACTTGGCCCAAGCAAGGGTTTTTCCCTGCAACAACTTGCCACACTTCCTTCCCTCAGCCTGACACAGAGCAGCTCTGCAGCTGTTGTGATACCATTTTTCATAATTAATTCGTTATTTATAAAACGCAATTATAGAGGTGTGATTGAAATAATTGCTGACATGTGATATTCGCCATTATTCACTGAGTTTTTATGAGATATTACAAATAAATCAGAGTGGTTCTGTGTATCCACAACACGCATCCTGCAGTGGGCTTTCCAAAGGTAATAAAGGATTGCAAATAAGGAGTATGCAGCATAGGATAATGATAAACCTATGAAAATCTCAGTTAGCTATAGAAAAACCAACCAGAATTCCTTGACAAATATTTGAGCATTGGAAGAGAGATGGGAACATCCACTGCTGTCCTGTGCTGTGGCAGTGTGGTGGTGTGCTGAGAGGGCTGTGACCAGGACCAGGTGAGTGGGATGAGTTTGTTTCGGGTGACTGTGAGCCAGTGCACTAGATCTCAACAGAGATCTCCCTAATTCAGAGCCACCCAACAGAAATTACATGTTTTGTGTTAATAAACAAAAGGTCACAAACACTTAGAGGAAGGGTTAAGCTTCCTGCCACTGCCAAGCATCTCCTTTTGGCAAATTAGGGCTTGTAACCACACATGGAAAGCAGGTACTCCCTTCCACGGTGACACCCACTGTCTCAGGTATAAATGCAGAGGAGGCTGGCTGGAACTTGGAGCTATGATTCCAGAACAACTGTAGGACCAGCTTTGACGTTTCACCTGACTTATTTGCTGCTGCCACGATGAGCTGTGGCTCCAAGCAGCCCCTGAAGAGCTGCCTGCGGGGGAGCAGCGGTGGAGGGGGCAGCTCTCATTCCTCGGCCTCCTCGAGGACAGTCACCTCCAGGACAAGTGGTGGTGGCAGGTTTTCTGGCAGCAGTTGTGGTGGAGGAAGCTCCCAGAGCAGCTGTGGTGGAGGAAGTGGTTATGGCAGGCGCAGCAGCTACGGAGGAGGAATGAGCAGCAGCAGCTGTGGAGGGAGCCTGGGTGGTGCCTGTTATGGAGGGGGAATGGGCCACAGCAGCATGGGAACGGGCTTCAGGTCTGGGAGAAGCTTTGGGGGCTTCGGTGGAAGTGGGGCTGGTTTCAGTGGTGGCAGCTTTGGCAGTGGTGGCTTCCATGGAGGGAATGTGGGAATTCTCTCCTACGATGAGAAGCTGACCATGCAGAGCCTTAATGAACGCCTGGCTTCCTACATGGAGACAGTCAGGAATTTGGAAAAGGAAAATGCTCATCTTGAACAGTTAATCAGGGAGTGGTACCAGAAGCAAGGTCCTATTGGCCCAAAGGACTACAGCCACTATTATGGACAAATTGAAGAACTTCAGAAGCAGGTAGGATATTCTTTGCTGGAGAAGTTGAAGCACTGACAGACTGAGAGATTCACAAGAAATGTTTTCCTAACGTGTTGTGTCTCTTCTAGATTGTGGCTGCAGCTGTGGAAACCCATAAGGTACTTTTGGACCTGGATAACACAAAGATGACTGCAGAAGACTTTAGAATAAAGTAAATATATGTTGCTCTTTTACAGGCACTGACTTCCTTCCTCCTGCTTTCCTGAACTTAATTTCATAGATTCATTCCATAAACAAATATCACAGGGACTTGGCTTCCTCCTGCTTCCATGGCAGCACAACTGAAATAATTTGTGAAACTTCAAATTTTTCAGTATTTCTAGAGTAGTCTTTGATGGGAATGCTGCCTATGGTTGCAGAGCCAGAGCTCACCAAAAGTTTTATTTATAAAAAAATAAAAATTGGTATTTTCTGTCACTGAAAGTCAGGTTAACCAGAGAGATGGAATGTGCACACAATTGTAGTAAGAAGAGACAAGGAAAGAGACCAAAAAACACATTTTAATATTAAAGTTTGATATTAGTATTAAACTTTGTATTTATTTAGTATAAAGAGTAATAACTTTATGCTATTAAGTAATATTATTAATTAAATACTAAGTATTGGCTTAAACTTAACATTAAATGTTAAATATTTATGATTTCCTAATTCTGACGGCTGAGAGATGCCGCAAACTCCAAAGAACAGACACAAAAGCAGACAGTGACTCTGGAATAGGTGAATTTTCCATAAACAATGTCAGTTAGGAGGAGAGCTGAGGTGCCAGGAGCAGGGCTGACCTCTGTGCACTGTCCCTGGCGCAGGTACGAGATGGAGAGCGGGCTCCGGCAGAACGTGGAGGGCGACCTGAACAGCCTGCGGCCCCTGCTGGATAACCTGACCCTCACCAAGTCCGACCTGGAAATGCAGTTTGAGTCTCTGAAGGAGGAGATCATCGACCTCAAGAAGAACCACGAGGAGGTAAGAGCCAGCTCCTTGAAATGCACACTGGAGATGGGGGAAGCTGACATCCAACAGTGACCAAGGGGCACGGCCAGGCTGCTCCAGGGTGCCCCTGAGCTCAGCCCTCTCAACAAGCAATGACTGGAAAGTCAAGGCTGAATAATTGCAACACAAACCCTCCAAATATATATACACACACACATATATATACATATATATATATATAAACACACACACACATATATATATATGTTGTTGAAAAGCTCAATTTGTGTTCATTGTCCTTGGGCCTGGGTTTTCTCTGCAGGAAATGAAACTGCTGCAATCCCAGTCCAATGGGGACGTGAATGTGCAGATAAACACTGCTCCAGGAGAGGATCTGCTGAAAAAACTGAATGAGATGAGGCAAGAATATGAAGCTATTATTCAGAAAAACCGTGCAGAGGTTGAGAAGTGGTACGAAAGCAAGGTAAATGGTGATGGTTCTTGGTAAGAATTTCCTGTAAAGGAATGACACAACATCCATTGATTTTACAAAATAACAGTAGAGTCCCTTTGGTCAAAATGAAATAAATCACAAGTGGGCTTGAATTGCTCTGGCAGAGCCACACAAGCAAGTTTAACAGCCCCATCTACCAATGGCCCTTCTGCAAATTGTTGTGTTCCAGATGGTCCCATGATAAACTGCCATGTTGGCACTCTAAGTAAAACTCAGAAACTGCAATTCCCTACATTAATTTTTTCAGATGGAAGAAGTGAGTAAACAAGTCCATTCAAGTGGCCAGGAAATAGAATCAAGCAACCAAAAGATCTCTGTGCTGAGACGTGAATTTCAGAGCCTGGAAATTGAGCTGCAGTCGCAGATCAGTCTGGTAGGTAACAACTGCTCCTCATCCCCTGTTGCCACGTATCTCTTCACGGAGAAAAGAAGGCACAATTCTTCCCAAGAATATTTCTGGGTTTCACATTCTCTGAACATCAGAGAAAGAAAACAAAATGTGTATCTCATTGCTGTGCCTGTGTTATGCCAAAGGAGAATGCAATATGGAGATTGCTTACCCAGAGTGATGGTGTTTTGCTCCCTTGGCATATCAGGGCCAAGAGTGTGAGTGTGTCTGGACAGTCACGAGAGAGTCAAGGGAGAGTCAGGAGATGAGTGCAGTTCTGTGCAGTTGTGTGCAGAGTGAATGCTTGGCAGATTCAGTTTAGACGTATGTAATATAGTATAATAAAGTAATTAATTAGCCTTCTGATAAGATGGAGTCCTCCTCATCATTCCTCCTTTGTTGGGCCCTTCCCAGCACAGTAATAATCCCCTGGTAAACAAAGAATTCAGAAGCTGCTGGAATGCCAGGATGTCTGACAGCTAGTGAGGATCCTTGGCACATCTGACACCATGTGGGACTTTTCTCATGTTGGGCATGGGAATGATCTAATCCTGCCCCATTCCCAGAAACAAAAAATTCCCATTTTTTTTCCCTTTGCAGATTGACTCTCAGAAATCCAACCTGGAAGACACGGAACGCCGTTATAACATGCAGCTGCAGCAGATCCAGGGCATGATCGGGCCCTTGGAGGAGGAGCTGGCCAGCATCCGCTGTGAGATGGAGAGCCAGAACGAGGAGTACAAGATGCTCCTGGGCATAAAAACCCGCCTGGAGCAGGAGATCCAGCAGTACCGGGCACTGCTGCAGGAGGGGCAGCATGGCATTAGGTACAGACAACAGTTAATTAACTTTCTATCAATGCCATCAGGGAAAGAGGAATATTTCCATTAGGAACTGGTGCAAGGAATTAATCATCAACATGTTTACTACAAGTACAAGAATTAACACGGAATCTAAATCTTAGCTGGCAGCATGCAAAGCTGTACTTTTGTTAAAGTGTTTAGAATTGTAATTTGCCATTTCTTCCCCTAAGTGTCATCAGGAAGCGATGGCACATCAGGAAGTGCCATTATTTGGGAAAATGAAAGCTAAGAAGGAAATAACACACCAATTCCTCCTTACAGCACTTCACAGGGAGCAGCTGGTGGTGGATCTTCAGGAGGAGGAGGTCATGGAGGAAGTAGTGGAGGAGGAAGCTGTTGGTCCTCAGGTGGAGGAAGCAGTGGAGGAAAAACCGGAGGATCCTATGGAAGAACTTCCTCTTCTGAAAGTGGAGGAGGAGGGAGTGGAGGAAGTACAGGAGGTGGAAGCTGTGGTAAAACTTCAGGTGGAGGAGGTGGCAGTGGAGGAGGAGGAGGAGGGGGTAAATCCTGCCTCTCCCGCTCTTCATCTTCCCAGTCCCAGCCTGGCGACTCTTGTGAAAGCCCAGGTAAAAATGGAATTAAAAAATACATCCTGCAATCCACAATTCTCTCTGAATAGCAGGAAAGGACATAACTACTTCCTTCCTGGAAATATTTTTACTATTTTTTTCCCAGTCTTGTTTTAAGGCCACTCTGACATTTGTTCTTAGATAGTGACAAATCAACATGAGCAGCACGAAGGATGGCATGAAGAGTTGTGTCAGAGGATGGGTGAAAAGAGGAAATGGAGGGGGAAAAGGGAAAATGGTGCCAAATCCAAAGTATGGAGGGAACTAGGAAAGTCAGAAGTTAGAAATGTGACTGGCATTAAGCAGGGGTTGTTTAAAGCAGGGTAGAATAATAGGAACACTCAAAACATTTAAAATATAAGGGGCATTGGCTGCAAAATACTGAAGCAGCAAAAGATGGAGATGACCAAAGGGTCTGATCCATATTTGACTTCCTGGCTCTGGTTCCAGGAAGTGCTGAAAACATGAAGCTCTGCCTGGAAGGAAATAAAACATTGGAGAGAGGAGCAACCATGGAGGAAGTGTCTGAAGCCATAAAACACATGAGACGGGGTAAGGGTCCAGGTCCAGGCAGCACCTCAGACAAAAGCCTGAAAGTGGTGAAAATGAGCAGGAAGATGAAATTTTTAGAAAGATTCAATTCTACTTCTGATTTTTTATGAAAAGATGGAAAATGGTCCTGCTTTGAGGTTTGCATTTACTCCTTATAATGACCAGGTGCAGTCAGGCTCTGCCCCGGAGTTTCCATTGCAGACTGACAGTCAGTCATGGCATGGGAGCTGGCTCTCACCCAAAGGGCCTGAAGCCATCAGTGCAAACAGTAGGAACCCTGCACAGATACTCCCCATGCTGAAAACAAGACAGTGAATTCAGGAGCATTTTGTGTCATGAGGAAGATTATTTGGTAAAATTTGGTGTAGGTGAGCTCTAGTTTTTAAATAATTCCTACATAGGCTTTGCAAACTCCTACACAAAAATTTATTCCTCGGATCAAACATCCCCTCTGCCCTGCAACACTCCAACATATATTAATGCTTGGTAGTCAAGATTAAAGCATATTATGTGCCATCTCTCTTTAACTTATAAAAATCTACTGTAAATATCTGTACACACACAAATGCAGATTCTAAGTTCACCTGTATTTGGTTTGTAGGGCTGCAGCCACACTAAATTAAAGTAATTTGCACTGCCATGGCTGAGAACAGAAGCAGATCCAGGTAGTTAATTGCTAAATCTGCACACACACTGTACAAACTCAGGTGTGACACTGTCTGGACCTTTCCAGAAGGCTGGGAACAACCCTGATGCACTGACAACTGCACAGGCGATACTTAGGAAGTAAAAT
Organism: Onychostruthus taczanowskii; assembly: GCF_017590055.1. Classification (NCBI taxonomy): domain Eukaryota; kingdom Metazoa; phylum Chordata; class Aves; order Passeriformes; family Passeridae; genus Onychostruthus; species Onychostruthus taczanowskii. The sequence goes on along the minus strand of NW_024507105.1, from coordinate 1,806,690 downwards.
AAGGTTAAAGATGCTGAATTCTTCAAAAAAATTCTTTCTTTCCTCCATCTTTCAACAGGGAGTTTTAGAAAGGTTGAGGAGTGATCAGCAAGACCAGCATCTTCCACTGCAGAACCTCCCAGTGAGGCCTTTGGACCAAGCAAGACTCTACTGAGCAAGGCTGAACGTCCCCTGCCACGAGCAGCAGTGAACACTTGTCCAACTTACTCAACACTGCTCACTCCAGGGGCTCGTCAGAGCTCTCTGCATGTCCTGTCTGCTTCCTCCATCTGTGCTTCTGCTCCAAATCACTGTTACCTGAGTTAATCTCTACCGTGATTGGTGTTCCTGTGGAATAAATGCTAATAAATCTTTGCTTCTCTCTGATGCAACCAGAAAGCTGTGTCTGGTCCAAGTTCCTTTAGCAGAGATTTTTGTTTGAATCAGTAACAGATATCAAGATCTACCTGTGGAATACACAATGATGTGTCAGATAACCCATAAGACCCAAAGTTATCTGTGACATATTCACCACTTAAGACTCACTGGGCAAAACTTTGCAGTCTGCACTGCCAGGTACAATGCTCTGTTGAAAGCAAACTCAGTCAAAACCCTTCTGCTATTGACTTTCATCAGGGACAAGACGATGGGTTTAAGGAACTGACTATTCCCTATAAAACCTCTTGAAAATATGATCTCTGTTGGGAATCTCACTTCAAAATAACCCAGAGGGTTTCTCACACAACACCTGCTCACAGATTCATCCTTTCTCCTGCACACCTCTCCCCTCACCTGCTTAAGCCCAAACAGAACAATCACTCTATGAGTCTTTCTCTCTCAGTTTTACAACCATGAGGTTTGTTTTTTCCCTCTGAAGAAGGCATCACCCATGGGAGAATGTTGGGAAATACAGACTGAGTGGGAGACCGTGGGAACAGGAATCCCAAACTCCTGAGTTCCAGGCAGATCTGTGCCAGTGATTCACAGTGTTGCCTTATGCTGGGCTCTCAGCCATTAATTAGGATTGGAAAACAAAAAAAAAAATCTGATTTTTTTTTTCCTGACCAGTGTCCCTTTAGAGACTGGAGGAACCAGCTCACCTGCATGAAGGACTCACACACAAACACGTGCTGATGCACCTGACCTGACATCACAGCAATGGTGGGGATTGTTTGTCAGGATACCCCCAACTCCCACCTGTTGCAAAATCACCTTCTTCATTTTTAACCCCTTGCAGCATCGCATCACACCTGTCTGTGTTTCCTACCTGTCCCCCAAGCCTTCTTTCTCTAATTGTTCTGCTCATTTTCCACCCCTGGCACGTGGTGACAGCTATTTCTCAGACCTGTCTGTTCAGGGTACTCAACCTGCAGCCCAAATTAAGGAATACTCCCAATCCAGGAGCCCTGCTTGTCATACCTCCCCTAGGAGCCTGCCAAGTTTACCTCAAAAATGTTCCTGCTCAGTGCCTGCTTCCTGGCTGTCCCATGGTGATTTACAGGCCATCACCTGGCCCCTGGCCTCACAGTGACACCCAGGGGGCTGTTGGGGTGGTGGGATATGATGTACTCAGAGGAGCAGCCTGTCCATGCTGGAGTTCACTGCTCTCTGCCACTGTGGTACCACTGACACCTCTTGCTCCTGTCCTTCTTTCCAAAAATATGACTTACTTTTAGTATTTTACTGCTGGTTATCAGGCATCTCTGAATTTAACCCTGCAGAAGAAATTCTCCTGAAGTGACCCCTGGGGGAGCAAAGCAGAAACTGGAATTTGGAGCGTGGGAAGGGCACTGAGGCAGTTCAGGGGCTGAGAACCCAGTGCTGAGCACAGACATGTACCAGGGTGCAGCGTGTTGCAATACTCAGTGCACTTCTGCTGCTGATTTAAATGCTTATTTTGATGTAAGTAACAATTTCTGAGCCATAAGGTTAAATAATACACCACTACTTTTGCCACTCAGCATTGATTGTACTGGCTTTTCCTTATCTAAAATCTTTGGCTTTCTTAACAAGAAGTTTTTATAATGTTTATACATTTAATGAGTTTGCATCTTCTACAAGGTAAATCAGCTTCATAATATGGTTTATTGCATGCTATGGGATGTGACAAAATAAATGCAAACCACCGATAAACTCACAAAACCCCCTACTGAATCATGGCATTAGCACTCAGTACAGACAAAAAGCAGACTAAAATGAGATGGTTTCTTACCAGAACCCAGAAGAAAAAGTCAGTTTTAAGGATTCTTTCATTTTTATATTTTGGATTACAAAATCTGCACCTGGGTTATCACTGGCACTTGCTTACTGAGAAAGCAGGCTTACATGGAGGAACAGAGCTGGAAAACTCAAACCACTGCAAAGCAGAGTAAAAACTACAAACATTGTAGTGTCAGGTGTCAAAGCTTAGGGCAGGCTCAAAGTAGGGCAGCAGCAATACTGAGGGGTGAGGAGAACTTTGCACTTTTTATTTGCATGCATCTCATTAGTCATTAATCAGCATAATGAGCTTTAATTTTATGAGCACAAAGTGTTGCAATTCGGATACTTATCTGGTATTCCTATTAGTGCTCTGAGAAGGTAATTGTGGTACGTGTTGGAACAAGACCTTCAGAGCAACCTTAGGCAAAAAGCAACGTGCACACACTCCTGTGTGTTTGCCTTCAGAGCTCCCAAGCAATCCATGTGTCCATTTGAAAGCACAGATGTCATTTCCAAATTGCCTGTGTGTATATTGTGCTGATGTCTCTTTTGTTGAGCATTCATTGTCAGCCCTGTTAATTGGCAAATGCTTCCCAGGCCACCTTCATGGGCTGCAGCATGAGTGCAGCAGGCACATCTTGTCACTGTGCTGTGGGGGAAGGCAGAGCCCACCTGGGCTGTCCCCGAGTGTGTAAATCCTCTGCAGAGCTCAGCCCAGCAGGACCTTCCTCCCTTGCTAGGCTGCAAGGACAGCAGATGCCATGGATGTCCTCCTTCCCCACTCACACGAGCTGCAGTAGCAGAAGGTGCCACAGCAGTGCCACTCTCCATGTGCCATCTCACAGGGCATGGCACTGACCAGAGCCAGCCAGGTGTGGGTGCCACAGCTCTGAGGGGCCATGAGGCTGCACCTGGACTGAGGTGGACTACACCTGGACTGAGGCTACACAAATGGACTGAGGTATCTAGGCTGCAAGGACAGCAGATGCCATGGATGTCCTCCTTCCCCACTCACACGAGCTGCAGTAGCAGAAGGTGCCACAGCAGTGCCACTCTCCATGTGCCATCTCACAGGGCATGGCACTGACCAGAGCCAGCCAGGTGTGGGTGCCACAGCTCTGAGGGGCCATGAGGCTGCACAGCCCAAATGGACTGAGGTATCTGAACCTCAGAGAGAGGCAGGAACCTTGGCAGGGGCTCTGACCGTGCCCTCCAGCTGTTCTGTTTTGGTACCAACAAAAGGAATTATTCCAATCTAATTGCCTTCACCCTGTAGGAGACTGGGGAAATGGCAGTGGGACCACTCTGACTGTGGCTCAGAAAATGCTAGAAACATTGACAGGAGGGAATTAACAGCCTGCAAAGTGTCCCCAGCTCTGGGGCACACACACCCTGACCCACAGCTCTCACAGCTACATGGCAAAGCCCTCGTGAGCATTTTTAGGATCTGAGGAACAGCTGGTCTTCCCATCAGCCTCCTTGCATGGAAGGTCCAGGTTATCCTGCACAAAAGGTCACGATGGGAGAGTGCTGGAGGTTTTAAACTTCACAGGCAAGCCCACTGCTGCCTTAGGAGTTCTTGTTTGCTTTGCTGGGTCTAATTTGAATTTCTTCAGAAACGACAGTGATTTTACTAGAACGTTCTGAGCTGAAGCAGGAATGAGGAGTCTTTGAGGTGAAAACAGACCCTCTCTTATAAAAATTTCTGGTAAGAATGATGGGAAGAGGTCATTAAATAGATGAAAAGAAAATCTGGTAGTTGCCTGAGGCAGCAGAATGACACAGAATTAAGGGGAAATGTTTCAATTTTTCAGCACACAAGCACAAAAGGGAGAACATATTTTCTCCAGGTCTGTTTGGAATGCAGCAGCTCCAGCCTGTAGAAGTCTCCCAGCTCTGCAGCGTGGGCTGTTCCCAGGGTTTGCCACCACTCTGATGGCTGGAAGTCACTTTGATAAGGATCACAGCGGCCTGATTAAAAGGAGAGCAATAACAGAGTGAGAGTGAAGGAACACGGCTGGGCTGAGCCCGAGCAAAGGCTGCACACTGGAACATTCCAGCACTCTGCAGGCCAGGCACTGCTGGTGACTGGAGTAACAAAGGTCCTTCCTCTGCTCCCAAAGGGAAACAGCAATGTTATATAAGGTATGGATGCTGCATCGACACAGAAACATTAATGGTTCAACTGTGCATCACACATGGGAAACAGATGAGAGATGGTCCTAAACCTGATGGTTCCTTTTTAGGTAATTCCATAAATTTACATCATCCATATAATATGTTAGTGAAAAGCATCAGAGAACAAAAATCTTTAAAGGCACTTCTGATGAGATCAGAAATGAAAAATTCATTCTGTCCACAGAACAGATCTTCTCTGCTTTACAAGTATTTGCACAGTCAAATATTTAATAATCAAAAAATTTTTAAAAATCAGCCAGGAGGGAATTCAGTGTGTGCAACTCTACAGGAGGATGAAGGATTCATAGTTCAGCTGCATTTTTCAGGCACTTCAGTGTCCTGCTTCAGAGAGACACACAGTGACTGTGACAGAAACCAAACATCAACATCCCAAGGGCAGTCCTCAGCTCCAGGAATACACAGGGATATGGCCCAGCCTCATGGCCAGGAGGGTTCCTGTAAACCAAGGTGTTCCACACCAAGGTGGAACTACTACCACAAATGAAATAGCAGCAATGCTAAAGACAAAACAAGAGCACACTATGAGCATGTGACTTAAAAGTTACCTTAGATCTATAGGCAAATTCTGTGATTTGTGATCCTCCTTTCTATACAAAGAGTGGTAACTACACAAAGCTGAAATGAAATGTCAAGGTGAGTGAAAGTTGTCCACCCTTAGTGGTTTGAACCTTTCTTTCCTTTCATTGTTGTTATTTTTTAAAGTATTTTCCAAGCCTGAAATAAAACTTGCCCTTATCAGAACTCTTCCATATGTACAAATCCTTGCTGTGAATAGTTACATATGGATAAAGACACCAGTAAATAAAATAGGAAATAAAGTGGATTGTCAGAAGATAAATAAACAGATTAAGATATTATTTTGGCAATTTTTTTACTCTTTCTTTAATCATTCCAGGGCATTTTGCATTTACTATTGCTAGCAAACACACAGCTCTTCTTGGCTGTGAAAAGCATGTCTACGGAATATCCCTGGAATCACTGATGGGAATTTGAAAATGATAATCAATTTTACTCACCACAGCAGAGTTTGTGACAAAGGGTCCCACTGAGCAAAGCAGCATTACCCAGACCCAGAGGCAAAACAGCACAAAAAAAGAAAAACCATTTTGCCTGTAGCAAACTCCCTCTTTCTGCACCAATAACAGACTGTGCTAAAGCCCAGAAACTGTTTATGCTGCTGAGGTGTCACTACCAGCCTACAGCTGAGAATCAGGAGAAATTATTCCATCACCAAAGTGCTCGGAATCTTTCATCATCTTTCAGCCATTGAGAGATCAAATTGCAAGATAAAATCAGGAGGTTTTGAAAGCAATTGCATAAGCAGCAATAGAGCAATGCTGGTGCAGACATGGCAGCACAAAGGATGTGGTCAGGAAATGTTAAATAATCCTGAATTTACAATCAACATCCCACCAAGGCAGCCTTTGGAAATCAAGGTCTGTGCTGCATTGTCATCTGCAAGAGGTCCTGGCTGGGAGAAGGAGAGCAGAGCACAAATGGCAGTTCCTTGGAGGAGCCCTCTGCTCCTGCACCTGAGGTTTAGGGGAGATTGCTACATTTCATAACTCCCTACAGTCATTAAAGGCTCCATAACCCCACAGAGAGGAGGGCAGGAGATGAAGACATTTCAGAAAAAACAGAACTGTCACTGGGAAACTCTGCACATTCTACTGGGCAAAATGGGGACACTTTGGGTCCATCTATAGCAAGACACAAATGCTGGGGTTGTGCTGTTATTTGCACATCTGCCTTCAGACACTTGGCTTTGGCATCCAACCTACCTAGTGAGGATGGAAACCCTTCCATCCAGGGTCAGCTTCTGGGGATCAGGGCAACACAGAAGGGTGGGGTAATTTCTTTTGTGGTCTCAACAGTCTGATTTTTACTGATTTGTATAAAAAGTCTTTCAGCTTTTCTCTTGGGATGCTATTTTAATCTCAAGGATCTTTGCTTTAAGAACAGTAGATATAATTACTTTATCACCTACAATATTTGACACATTAACAATAGAGTGAGCTGCTTTATATTAATGATAAAAAAGTCTTCCCACACACTAATTTTTAAATCATTGTCTGAAATAAAACAACTTCTAATTGGGATACAATTGACTTTATAATACAATTAACACATCCTTGATCTTCATTCTATTTTAGATCAACAGTGCTTTGATGAAAAGAGTTCAGTATTATTTTTCTTTTTGAATTCTAGGACTTAGCTGGTTGTGAGCTGCCCTAGCGCTTTCTTCACAAAGGAGGGATTTTAATTTTTAAACAAGAATCCCTCTGCATTGTTTGAAATAGCCTGCTCATATTAAATAATATGTTCTCTAAGTGCTGGCAGGAATACACGAGTTCAATCTTCAGAGAAAAGTCACACAATCCTATTAATAAAACCTTTGCACTAGCACGGATGGTGAGAAACGGAACATAAGCTGTGTAGAAAATCTGAAATGCACAAAGTTGGAAAGAACAAAAGAGAACAAACAATGAACAAAACAATCTTTAGCAATAGCAGCTACAAAACCTTAGCAGAGGAAGTACCTATTCCAGAAACCACTCAATGAAAAGAATATGTCACCCAAAAGAAGTGAGATGTTCAAATTCATCCAAGCGTCAGAAGCCCAGCTGTGGGCTGGATTGCCCGAGATAGCTGCACAAAAATACTGTTCAGCAAATTATTCTTGGCACAAACAAGAAGTTTGGTAAATGCCCTGGGAGAAGGAAACACCCTGATGGTGACACCCAGTGTCAAATGTATAAATAGAGAGGGCTGGGGATGAACATTTGCAGTCCTGAAGCTTATCAGGCTGTGCAGCTAAATTTGGGGTTGCGGTTTGTCTCTTGCCTGCTGTCACCATGAGCTGTGGCACCAAATCTTCGACCAGTACCATTAGAATTAGCAGTGGAGGAGGAGGAGGAGGTGGTGGTGGTGGAAGATGCAGTGGTGGAGGTGGTGGAGGGGGTAGGTCTGGTGGATACTCCTCAGTGTCCTCAAGAAAATACACCTCTTCTGGAGGCAGCGGGGGCTTTTCTGGGAGAAGCTTTGGTGGAGGAGGCTCCAGGACCAGCTATGGGGGAGGCTTTAGCAGTGGCAGCTGTGGCAGGATCAGCCGCAGCAGCTATGGGGGGAGAATGAGTGGTGGTAGTTATGGAGGAGGAATGAGCTGTGGAAGCATGGGAGGAGGACTTGGATCAGGAGGGGGTGGATTTGGGGGCATGGGAGGTGGTTATGGAGGAGGTGGATTTAGTGGCTTTGGGGGTAGTGGTGGCTTTGGTGGTGGTGGCAGCTATGGGGGAGGCAGTTTTGGTGGCATGGGCTTTGGGGAGGATTCTGGCTTGCTCTCCACAAACGAGAAGCTGACCATGCAGAACCTCAACGATCGCCTGGCGTCGTACATGGATAAAGTGCGACGCTTGGAGGAGGAAAATTCCCAACTTGAGCAGCTGATCAGGGAGTGGTACAAAAGTCAAGCTCCCTCTCAGAACAAGGATTACAGCCAATATTACAGGACAATTGAAGAGCTGCAAAACCAGGTATGATGTACTTTGACTAAATGGGAACAGATTCCTATTGGAATGGCGTTTTCCTCATGCAGCACAAGGCCCCTGTTTGGGGTGATATTCCCCTTCCTGGGCTTTGGCTAGGAAGCAGAGTGGTGTGGGGACCAGCTGCTGTCCACACGTGTATTTGGTGCAGGAAGCATTGCTGGGTGCAGAGGCAGATCAGCACCAGTGCCCCATCGCATGGCCTGTGCCATGCTCCCTTCAGTGCTGGGCTGCTGCTGCTCACTCGTTCTTCAGTCTTGAACTGCAGGCTTCATCCTTGCTTGTGTTGTGCTATTATTGCCATATTAATTGGATGTTTTTGTGAATATACAGGATGAGCCAGCATGTGCAGTTAGTCTCATTCCAGCCCTCAGACATTTAACAGTCATGTATCTCTTGTGTGAACATGGCTGTTCTCAAAAGTAATGGAGATTCTGCTTTCCCAAGGTTTTTTGTTGGTTGGGTTGGAGTTTTTTGTTTGTCTGGTTTTTCTTTATTGAATATGAGGAGTTAATTTAGTTATTCTTTCCAACAAGGTATTTTTATTGGATATTTAACAGTAAAGGCACCTTCTTTCACCTGGAAGCAATAAACTCATCTCTCTCAATAGCTCCTGCAGCTCTAGTCAGGCTTGAATGCTTGACATTGCCATAAACCCCTTCTGCAAGGTGTTTGTGCACAGGTGTTTCTTGTCTCTGTCATCAGACTGAAAAGACAACTGACTGAATAACACCTGCCCTCTCCCCTTCAGATTGTTGGTGCCAATGTGGACCTCAACAGGATGCTTCTTGACATGGACAACACCAGAATGACTGTGGATGACTTCAGACTGAAGTGAGTCACTCCCTTCCTGATTCCATCCACTTTGCCTCCCTTTATCCCCACGAGTTTCCATTGCCAATTAATCTTTGTAGAAGCTGGAGACTTTGGGCTGCAATCACAGAATTGTGGGGAAAAGCATTTTGAGAAGGATTGCTTTGGGTTCTCATTATTATTACTCTCCGGACAAGTTCTTGAAGAGACGCATTTAAGGCACTCCATTCTAAGTTTCTTCATCCTTGCATGTAGATTTGTAAGCATAATCCTCATGCTATAAATCTCACAGAGAGAAACTGTACTGAAATCAAACACAGCTATTGGAGACAGAAAGAGAATGGAGTCCTTTCTTCTAAGAATTGACCAGAGATGTAAATGGGAACTGAGATAACAAACAAAGAGGTCTGGCAGCACTTTTATTCTCTTTCTTGTCTGTCATTTAGGTATGAGACTGAATATACTCTCCACCAGAGTGTGGCAAGTGATATCAATGGATTACGCCCACTTTTGGATCAACTGACTCTGTCCAGATCTGACTTGGAGACACAGTTTGAGTCCCTGAAAGAGGAACTGATCTTCCTGAAGAAGAACCATGAAGAGGTAAGTTTCTTCACACTTCAATAACTAAAGAGAACTCAAATAATTTTCCCTTGCTTTTTCCACCAACAGCAACCAGGTTTTGGCCACTGGTTTTGATCATCCAACTTGCCACAAGCCCACTTAGATGTTGAGGAGTGTGCAGAGGCCATAGCTGCCCACAGCTGGTGTCATGAGACACCAGGAACACATGAAACCAGGGGGATGAATGGCTTTCAGTATAAACTACAGTTTGCTTGCTGAACCCATGGAAGGAAAATTGAATAGAGGATCTAGGAGGAGTCAAAATCTAGGAGGAGTCAAAAGAAAGCATTTTTACTCTCTTCAGTGAGATTTCCCACTGAGAAGAAAAGATTCCCACAAAGAGTACACTGCATAGAATTCCTTGCAGCCTTGTGGAGGCAGTGCCAGGGTCACTGTGCAGTGCCTGACTATGAGCAGTGGAGCCTTGGGAATATCAGAATTGTTCCATGGCAAGGGCATGCAGGGCCCTTTTGCTGGAGTCAGGAGCTGTGTGAAGATCCATGTCCTTTTCCTTCCCTTTATTTGAACTGATGCCATTCCTCCTTACCTTCACCCTTTGAGAACTTCATGGGGTTTTTGTGATTTTTTTCAGGAAATGAGAGGACTGCAAGGCCAGTCTGGTGGAGATGTCAATGTGGAGGTCAATGCTACTCCTGGCATTAACTTAATGGAAAAATTGAATGAAATGCGCTGCGAGTACGAGAGGCTCATTGAGAACAACCGGAAGGAGGTGGAAAGCTGGTATGAAACCAAGGTAAAGCACAGGCAGGCTTTGGTGATTAAATCCTTCACAAAGTACTGGACCTATTTACATGTGGTGAAAGGCAATTTATCATGTGTTATTTAAGGGACAATAACTTTATATTACTTTAGGTAGTTTCTTACAACATGTCAGTCCTGGAATATCAGTTTTGTGGTGAAACAAGTAGAGCCTCTGTGCTCCAGCAGCCAGTGAATTACCAGGGTATTGGCAGAGGGTTTGAGGGAAATAAACAGTCTGCATGGAATCTTTATTATTATTAATTGATTTCCTGATGCTTTTATGATAACCCCACAATTTTCTCTAATTATAAAAAATGCCTGAATTTTGGATGTTACTTTTTCAGATGGAAGAAGTTAATCAACAAGTCCACTCCAGTGGCCAGGAGATACAATCAAGCAACCAGCAGATCTCTGAGCTGAGGCGTGAATATCAGAGTCTGGAAATTGAGCTGCAGTCACAGATCAGCATGGTAAGGAAAGGCATTTGCTTCACCCATGACACAGTCTGTATGTGAGAAGAAGAGCTACAGCCAGCAAGTAATCCATCCAAGGAGAATGGGATATTGGATTACTTACCTTCAATTATACACTTTTTTCTGAGGATTTGTGAAGATCTCCTGGTTTTCCCACAAAAATAAATTAAAACCACCACATTCTCATAAACACTGCATTTTGTTTTCCCTTTGCAGATTGACTCTCTGCAATCCAACCTGGATGACACGGAACGCCGTTATAACATGCAGCTGCAGCAGATCCAGGGCATGATCGGGCCCTTGGAGGAGGAGCTGGCCAGCATCCGCTGTGAGATGGAGAGCCAGAACGAGGAGTACAAGATGCTCCTGGGCATAAAAACCCGCCTGGAGCAGGAGATCCAGCAGTACCGGGCACTCCTGGAGGAGGGGCAGCAGGACCTTGTGTACGTACTGACAGAGCACAGCACTGTGGGACACCCAGCTGCTGCTCAGGCAGGAAATGTAACAGTGGAGATTTGCAAAGCAGGTTTTGTACTGAAATGAGGCTGATGCAGCTGCCTTGGCCAATGGCCTCCCAGGTGTGAAATATTTCATTCTGTTCAGAATGTAATTCAAGTGAAGAAAAATTAATGCAGAAATTCTGAACTACCAATTTGGGGCTGGACAAGGAAACCCATGTAAGAGAGTTCCAGGAAAGCCAGGAACAGGAAAGGCAGGAAAAGACCGTAAGCAAAAAAAAAAAAAAAAACAAAAAAACAAACCCAAGCCAACCATAGTTTTCCAAACCTTTATAAAAGTTTCTAAAAGTTCAACCTACTTCAGCCTCACTTATGCAGTGTGCCAGCTTATTCTTGGAAATGGTGCCTGAAACAGCAGCTAAAGTTTCAGTCTCTTCATTCTGATTTTGAGCCATACACTGACGTATGTGCTAAATATTGCAAGGAATCCCTAGGCAGAATGTGGGAAAAGCAAAAGCTCTTGCATTCAAGTTGAAGTTGAAAGGGGGGATAATTTTTGGCACTGCCTCAGTTGTTTTGCTGTGCAGTGCTGGGTTCTAACCAGGAGTACAGCCCAGAGAGGTGCTGGCTCCTGGGCAGCAGCTGTAGCTCAGTGGCTTTTGAATGGCAAAGTACTGTTGATTAACATTTTTTCCCCTTCTTTCTTTCTCTTTGCAGAATCCCAGCAGGAGGAATGGGAGGAGGCACGGGAGGAGGCATGGGAGGTGGTAGAATTGGAGGTGGTGGTTATTCTGGAGGAGGAAGAGGAGGAGGTGGTGGCATGAGTGGTGGCTATGGAGGTGGTGGCAGCGGAATGGGAGGAGGAATGGGAGGAGGAAGCTGTGGAGGAGGAATGGGAGGAGGAAGTGGAGGAATGGGAGGGGGAAGTGGAGGAATGGGAGGAGGAAGCGGTGGTGGATGCATTGGAGGAGGAGGAGGAAGAACCTCAGGAGGCATCAGCAGTTCCCACTCCTACTCTTCATCTTCCCAGTCCCAGGCCTGCAGGAGTGGTGGCGAAAGCCAAGGTGAGAATTCTGGTATGGGCATAGTGTTCCCTCAGTCACATCCTGACTAATTTATTCACTAATTTATACCAACATACTCTTCCAGAGGCTACTGAGTACTGAGGATAAACTAAACAGTACTGAGGATAAACTAAACTTTCTGGGAAGTATTAGATTTACCATTACTAACAATTCTTTCCTCTTTGTGTGCAAAGGATCAACTCCACTTCCAGAGCATACAGTGCATTTCTATTCCATTTTGCAGGTGATATCAGCTGATCTTGTAGTTTAACCTCAGGTGTTTTTTTCCATCAGTCTCATTCTTTGCAGAATCTCATAAATCCTGCAGCCTTTGAGCCATGCTGGAGTTTTCCTTTTTGCTTTTGGAATGCTTATGGCCACTTCCACATAATCCTAATGTCTGGGGGATGCTGGTATCTTGGACATTCAGTGCCAGGATTGATGAAGTTTGTGCTTGTTTTTTCTCTAAACAGGATATGGAAGAAAATCTTTTGACTAAGAATTTACATCAAGGATCCTCCAGTGCAAGACCTTTCAAAAAGAAACTGGCCCAAATCCGCTGCATTCCCCACACTCCCAAGGAAAGTTGATGCTCTGAACAGTTCCTGGGAGGTGCAGATGCCACCTCTCCCCCTGCCCTGCATGCTCTGTGCTGCTTCTGCCCACAAAGCTCTGCAGCTTTGGTCATTGGCACTTAAACTGCTGCTTTACAGCTCCAACCTGTTTGGTACTCAGGTTGCTCTGAATCAGGAAAATGTCTCTAATAAAATTCATTTCTGTCTGATGCAACCAGAATCCTGTATGGGGTTTTTCTTTCCTTTTGTAGGTGTAAACACTTAGAAAACACAAAGTCATGCCAAGACACACCTCCAGGTAGAGAGGCTGATGATACACTCCAGTAGTGGATAACAAAATTTAGAGTTAAAACACAATTTCTGAGCAGTAGGGGCAGATCAGAATCTTCTTGGGCTGTGCCTTTGTTCTTTTAATAATATGTCAGATATTCCTGAGAGCTGAGTTCTGAAACCCAGCAGATGAATATCAACCTTAAAGGGACTGCAGAACCTCAGCGCTGAATGACTCTAATGGTGCTGGCAGCATGTGAGGGTCCACAAAGGAACATTAATGATTACAGAGCTGTGGTTGTAAAATGAAACCAATGTTTCAATTCACAAAACCTTGATGGGTACTCCTAGGTTTAACCTGGAAATGCACAGATAAGGGATCTTGTTTTGAAATGATAAGAAGTGAAAGGGAAATATAATTTACAGGAACTTTACAAAGTTCATTTCCATAAAATGTTGATATTGACAGCAATTGCCTTCAACCTCTGAGGAATTCAGTACATGTAGAAGGGCCTGGAATGTTCACTTCTGTATACAGCTACCATTGTACCCCAGGAAGTGAGGGGCCAAAATTCCAGTGAGGCTGCCCAAGGGGAGGGTACATCTCACCTGCACAGAACCTTGCAGGCTGAGCTGCAGCTGCAGGGCTGCATAAAAGGGAGGGGCCTCAAAGTTGAGTTGAGATTGAAACAAAATGTGAGTTCCACAGAAGAGCAGCAGCACTGCTGAGTAACACAACAGATGCACGTAAGTATGGATTGAGAGAACAGATACAAAATTGATTTCCAGAAATACACATCACACTGCCATCTCAGCACTTGGAAACCATTCAGAGAAACAGAAACACTTGGCTTACACCAAGCCAAAGTGTGCTGGCATTTTGCTGGCAGGAACAAGCCTTTTCAGGCTTGTTAAACAGAGTTTGTGCTGCATAAATGCTGCCAAGTACACACAACAGGAACAGTGAGATTCTAGTAATGCTAATTTCTCTTTCTTTGGTTTAGAAACTTGAACTACACACAGCATCCAGAAAGAGCTATGGTGTTCATGATAGACGGTCTGAGGATTAAGAATTGTGTGTATTCCAGAGCCCTCTAAGGGAGGGAATTGCACTGTCACCTCCTACAGGTGCAGGGAGAGGGACAGAGACCTCCACTGATGTCATGCCAAGATACACCTCCAGGCAGAGAGGTTGATGATACACTCCAGTAGCTGATCAAAATTTAGAGTTAAAACACAATTTCTGAGCAGTAGGGGCAGATCACAATCTTCTTAGGAAACTGTTCCAAACAGTCTATGCTTTAAACTAACCTTGGAAGAGTATTTATTTCCCTCACTCCTAATTACTTTGCTGCCCAGGAGGCACTAAGTGCTACACACCAGACAGTGAAGTCCAGAAGGGGTTAAAAAGAATGAAGACAGCAACTACTGAGAGACCCAGGTGGGGGGACAGAAGGATTTCCAAGATTATTTTACATCCACAAGGCACAGTATTGGGTTTATGTGGCAATGTTTGGGTAGCAGGGGATACAGGGGGGTTTCTGAGAAGAAATCTGGCGAGAAGCTGCCAGAAGCTCCCCTGTGTCCAATGGAGGCAGTGCCAGCCCAGGACAGCCCCGCTGCCACCAGGGCAGGGCCCCTCAGGGTAACAGAGCTACCAAGGGAGAACAAACCTGCACAACTGCAGCCGGAGAGAGGAGCAGGCTTATTTCTTCTTCTGTAATATGGAACCTCTTCCTGAAACACCTCTAGGCTGAATCCATCCTCCCTCTCTGTGGATAAGCTGATTTTGAGGTGGCAATTCACAGCAGGACCCACCAGCTCCTTGTGCTTCCTCTGCACAGCCCAGTGCCTCTTCTGTTTGAGGCTTTTCTCAGTTTCACAGGACCTTGATTAGTAAAGATGGGAAAAGCAGCTCACTGCCCTTCCCTATTGCACGGGCAGTGGAAAAAAATACACAAGTATTTCTGACTCTCTGTTGGGTGGTGCAAGGTATTCTGTCGTGGTTGCAAAACACCCTTCACTGTAATGAGCTCAGGTAATGATGATGTTTTTTCAGATCTAATCTTTGGCTGTTTTAATCAAACTTATTTTTTCATTTTATCATGTAATTCAAGGATGTATTCTGAGAAATTACTATTTAAACACAGTGATAAAAATATGCAAAGTAAAATACTTCTCCTCTCAATTTCCTCTGAGTCCATTTAAAACTGTTACAATAAAATTAGAAGCTCTTTGATAGAAAGTATTCAATATTTTTTCCCTTGCACAGTTATTTCGTGGCTGTTACACAGAGTTTTCTTCAAAAAGAAAAAAGACTGTGATCCACATGCTGCATGTTCAGAGAAAGCTGAATGCCAGCAGGACTTTATTCAACACAGAGTGAAAAATTTCAAGTCAAGTCTTCTTCTGTAACAAAGATGGGAATGCAGTCTTCAAAATTTTATTTTCAGTGCATAAAAGTAGATCTGTATAAAGGTGATGTAATTTAAAATCAATCAACGAATGAAGAGTCCCTTGGAGCCAGCTGGTATTACGAATCATGTCTGTGATCTCAGGTGGAAGACTAAAGCTGAGCTACTGAGTTTCAAAGCATAAAGAATTATGGACACAGACAATGAAGCAGAAGCTTCATTAGCTGCCGTTACCAGCGCGATATTGCCAGATTAACAGAAACTCAGACATAAGACATTGTACAACAAAGTATCCAACAAGGAGCCACCCACATAAAATTATAGTGCAGCTAGGTGTGAATCAACTGAGACATATTTGCACTGAATGGTAATGCCTTTTACTTACCTCAGACAAAATTCCCCTTAGCACATCATTTTTGGCATGAGCACTGTGGCTGGCAAACCCCATGGGAAGCTGGACTGCCTGGCAGGTGACACCCACCTGGGCAGGTATAAATAGCCACCAGCAAGGACAGCCGGCTGCACTTTGATTTCCTCTATCTCGCTGTGCAGAGCTTTGCATCTGGGGCTGAGTGTCTGATCCCTTCACCATGAGCTGCAGCATCAAGAGAACATCCAGCACCTCGTACAGGAGCGGAGGAGGAGGTGGAGGCGCCTGCGGCGGCGGCAGCGGCCGCAGCTCCTCCGTGTCCTGCCGGCGCTACGCCTCCTCCGTCATCGGCGGGGGCAGCTACGGCGGGGCAGCCTGCGGGGGCTACGGGGGCGGCCTGAGCATGGGCAGCCTGGCCGGGGGCTTTGGCGGGGGCTTTGCGGGGAGCTGCGGCCCTGGGGGGGACCTGCTGCTCAGCGGCAATGAGAAGCTCACCATGCAGAACCTCAACGACCGCCTGGCCTCTTACCTGGACAAGGTGCGAAGGCTGGAGGAAGAGAACGCTCAGCTTGAGCACCACATCCGCGAGTGGTACAGGAAACAAGCTCCCAGCGTCTCCAAGGACTACAGCTCCTACTACCAGACCATTGAACAACTCCAAAATCAGGTAGGATCATCCCGGCACACGTGGCTCCATCTCCCATCTCCCACAGGCTCCTCTCTCCTCTAAGGCCTTCCTCCTTCCTCTCTGCTTCTTCCTCCTCCCTCTGTCCCCAGCACTGGGCTCTACCACCACAGGTGGCATGGCTGTGCTGGTGGTATCACAACCTGCTGAGCTGCACCTCCCATCCCCTGGCTGAGCAAACCCTCACAGCAGCCCACGGGCAGCAGGGCACAGCCCCAGGCACCAGCAGCTCCAGCAGCCACAGACACGCTGGCTCACGCACCGTGCATCCCACGTTGTGCAGGTGGCTCCAAACCAACCATGTGTGGTTTGCAGTGCTTCCCTCTGCTCCCAGCCAGATCAGCTGGATGGAGTGCAAAGCCAAAGTAGGATTGGAGCTCCCTTTAGCCTTTCACACTCCTACAGACACCAGGTAGAACGACTGAGGTCTTCCATTACAATCAGGTCACACAGTACCAAAAAACCAGATTAAACAGACACTGTGAAGAAGCACTTTTTATAGAAAGGGCTGCAAACACTCTTTGGGACTCATGAGAGCTGTCCCTAACTTGAGAAAAGGAAGAGCATGGATTTGGCAGGATGGTCTGTGATAGCAGAAGCTTCCCTGAAAAGTAAATCTGGATCGTTACCATTCCATATGGCCCCTGCACTACTGCGAGTAACAATTCTAAGACCCCCAGTAACACCCTACCAAAGCTTAGAGCCTTCTTTTTGCTTGTCTTGAAAATCTGGAACACAGAAAGACTGCTCTCCACTTTCCCCTTTTGCAGATTATATCTGCCACTGTGGACAATAACAGAATGCTTCTTGACATCGATAACAGCAAGATGACTGCCGATGACTTCAGAATGAAGTGAGTAGCACCCTGTGAACCTTGCATGTCTGTAAAATCCCTCTCATCACCATCTAGGAAGGCAAGGGAGGACTGCCCTGGGTGGTATTACTGAGTCATCCTGTTTTACTGGAATACTGATCTTAGAAAGATGTGTGCTATTGACTGCAGCATCTCATTTTCCCATTTCTCTGTCTCTGTGTGTGTGACACAGGTATGAGAATGAGCTGGTCATCCGTCAGACCGTGGAGGCTGACATCAATGGCCTGAGAAATCTCATGGATGACCTGACTCTGGTTAGATCTTCACTGGAATCTGAGCTGGAGTCCTTGAAGGATGAGCTGATGGCTCTCAAGAGAAACCATGAGGAGGTACGATCCAATGATAATAGCACAGCCAAAGACACAATCCCTGATTCTTCATGGCTCCCACCATCACATATCCAGTCCATTTCAAATTATCCCATGGGATTGTCGTTCCTTTGTATCTTGGTAGCGCTTTGCCCACAGTCCTCAGCAAAACAATGACCTGTGTGTGCTCTTGTATCTCTCTCTGGATTCCCTGCAGGAAATGAGGCAGCTCCAGTCCCAGACTGGTGGCGATGTGAGCGTGGAGGTCAACGCTGCCCCTGGACAAGACTTGACAAAGATCCTCAATGACCTGAGAGATGAATATGAGCAGATCATTGAGAAGAACCGCAGGGAGGTGGAGCAGTGGTATGAGGTCAAGGTATGTAGCAATGCCCAGAGTGGAGTCTCCTTTGGTGGCACAGCCCAGACACCCTGGTACTGGGACTGGCTGAAACAGAGGGGCTCCCTGGAGATGTGAGCTCTCATTCAGCACATCTGCTCCCTCGTGGCTCAGAAAGCGTCTCTGGGGTTTGACTCTGCAGATCCAAGAAGTCAATCAGCAGGTCACTTCCAGCAGCCAGGACATCCAGACCAGCAGCCACCAGCTCTCCGAGCTGAGGCGTGAGATGCAGAACCTGGAGATCGAGCTGCAGGCACAGCTCAGCACGGTACGTGGGCAGCATCTGGGAGCCCTTCCCTCCTTGGCACGGGCAGGGAGATGCAGAACTCTGCTGCTCAACTCCTGTGTTTGCCTTTCCAGAAAAACTCTCTGGAAAACTCCCTGTCGGAAACCGAGTCTCGCTACAGCTTCCTGCTGCAACAAATCCAGATGCAGATCAACTCCGTGGAGGAGGAGCTGGCCAGCATCCGCTGTGAGATGGAGGGTCAGAGCCAGGAGTACAAGATGCTCCTGGGTATAAAAACCCGTCTGGAGCAGGAGATCCAGCAGTACCGGTCACTGCTGCAGGAGGGGCAGCAGGATCTTGTGTAGGTATTTCATATCATAGCAAGGGAGTAAAAAGAAATCATGTACTTATTTACCAAGAGGCTTTTAGTCCCTGAAGCTACACCAATATATCTTTCAACTGAATATCTAATGTTAGTAGGTTTTGATGAATTCTCTGTTGTTTTGTTTTTGTTTTTTTTACAGTACCTCCCAAGGAGCTTTCCAAGGGGGTGGAAAATCCTCCCAGTCATATTCTGCTTCCTACTCTCATTCCCAGTGTGGAGAAATGTCAGGTAAGTCAACATTTTGTAAGCATGTTATTATTAGTGGGTTACATCTGTCCCAATGGTTGCAATGTATTTGGTCAGAAAAAAGGTTTGTAGTTTGTGCTGGGAAATATTCTGAGGTCCATTAGCCTGGGAGTGAGAATCCTCATTACTCTGTTGCAGCAGAATCAGGGGTTAAAATACAGCAAGTACTGCGATTCCCTCTGCCTAAATATAAAATACAGTTTATAAACTTTATGGGATGGGAAATACTTCTTTGCTTCTTGGAATAATAAAAAAATACAGTTCTGAGAAAGCACCCAGGGTGCTGCTGGGCATTGAGCCTCTGCTCCTCTGCTCTAACACCGTCAGGTGTAAGAATTCCACTCAGCAGGAATGCTCAGACTTCCCCTCAAGGCAGTGATTTGCTCTGTGCTCACACAGGTCAGTCAAGAGTGTGCTAGAGCAGCAGGAGGGACCCTGGCACCGTCCAGCTGCGACGCACCGACCATGGGCAGCGAGAGACACCCGAGAGCTTCTGCAGCACGGCCGAGGCAGCGGAAGGGTTTGGAAGACGAGCCTGGCCACCTGCCCCAGCACCCCCTCCTCCACCCTGCAATGCTTGGCTTACTCAACTTGTCTTTGGCAACTCATTCTTTGTTAAAGGGCTCACACTCTGCTGGTAACTCTGCTCTAATAAACCTTTATGTCTGCAATTCAAATCACAACATGTCTGAGAAATTAAATTCAACCAACCTCGTGCGGGTGCTTATCCAGATCATCCACTAAATACGGGCTGTGGAGTTGCACTGGGTACATGAGCTCACATCAGTCCATTCTGCACTAGGAAAATGGACACAGTGCTGGGATAGAACCACTGAGTGAAAGGAAATATCAGGAATTGTGACCATGGCTGTGTGAGGTGAGACAACAGCCAGCCTCTGCTGAGGGGAACTGCCGGGTGAGGCTGGCAGAACTCTCTCTTCACAAGCAAGAGGTATAAGGTTGAAAATAGAAATCTTGTTGTCAGTTCTTGACACAATTTTTCTCCTTCCTGAGATGTTAAAAACCATGTACCATTTGTTTCTTAATGGTCACTAAGGGATTGCTTTCTGGCCCCTTGCCTAGCCACTTGAACTAAAGAGAATGAATTATGTGAGCGAAAGGAGAAAGAAAACACAAATGATGGGCAACTATCAGGAGATTAACTGTTAATTTACTAAACTGTGGCAAAGGTACTACTGTGAGTTATCTGAGTCCATTAATCTCATCACAGAGTACTGTGGGAAGGAAGGTGTGACTCAGGTGAGGTTCTTCCAGCATGAAGGGGCTTCCTCACAAGTATTTCTACACTTCTGTTGCACAGAGAATGACGTATTGCTGACTTCTGTTGGGAGAAACAGACAGCAAGACAATGGATCTGTTCCTTTCAGTGTCATGTACCAAAAAACATTCCAGTGTTTTATGACAGAAATTTCAATTTAAATACAGATATAATACCAAGAACCCAATTTCTGTTAGTACACACAGCTGGCTAATACTCTGCCTTAACAGAAATCAGATACACATTCCTTTCACTGAAGGTATTTTCTACATTTTACTGCTGAAGAACATAAAATATGAAACAAAATTAGAGTTGAGACAGGAATAATAAATTAGGACAGCTCCTTCAGATGTATTTTGCTTTCTGAAGATCACAGTGAAGCTCCTTTCAGTCTCTGACTGTTGTGCACCAGATACACAAAATCAACCATGTATCACTTACAGATGCGTGTTCCTCCCTTCCCCACTGATTAAACCTGGTTTCTCATATTTCCCATTTCATTTCAGGCTGAAGGATTTATCTGTTAGGGTAATGCAATTAAACACTTTCTCATCACAACCAACTTAGAAGAGTTTGATTTTGTTTAGGTCTTCTGTCAGTGACCACATGCCTTGGCTGTGCCAGCACAGCACCCTGACTGCAGCCTGCAGTTTGTCCAGAAAGAACACACTTTCTACTCCTGTTGAAAAACTGACTTATCAGTCCAGCATCAGGAATTTCTGTGAATAAAAGCCTGTCTACAATGAATAAAAAGCTCGTATCAGGTTTTAACTGTATAGAAAGTGATGTAAAGCAAGTGCAAACATGACTTTTGTCTCTAGAGGCTGCCAGAGCTCACTCAGGTCTCAGCTGTGTTTACTGTAGCCAAAGCAGCTGAAGGAAACATCTTTTAAAGCTGGATTATGGAACCTTAAACTACAGAGAATGTCTATAACTAAAGAACTAAAATGTTATTTTGCTTCCTTCTGATGTTCCAGAAGCACAGAGAAGCATTGAAATGATAAAAATACAGTCCTCACTCAGAGAGCTCCTGGGAACTCCAGAGCTGCAGTGTCTGTCCCCATTTCTGAGCCGGTTTGGGAGTGTGAGGTCTTGGTGCAGTGTGTGGCACTGGGGAGAGTCCTCAGGATCAGCTCACTGTGGAGTCCTGCTGCTGGCAGCACAATGCCCTCCACACATTGCTGCTGGTCCACAGGTCATTAACCCCCACCCAGGGATGGGCCAAGGCCTGTCCTGGGGACAACACACACCACAGGTGTGCCACAGGCACAGCAAGACCCACAGCCTCCACCTAAGGCTGGCAGGTGCTCCAGAAAACTTGTGCTATTTCTGTGATCAGGTATCCTGACACCACTGCCTGCTCCCAGTGCTCACTTCACTCATCCATGTTCTTAACACTTGTTTAGTGTTCTGAAAATATCTACAGGATAGGAAAAAAAGGCTTTGGTAGGGAGAAATCTAGAATTCAATTAGTTGCCATCATTGATAACAGGAGTGCATGGATGCAGGTAGAGGGGAAGAGAATAGGAAAGGATCACTCTGCTGGATGAGCTTAATTTCCCTTGGGAAGTATCTCTAAATTTGTCCTTTTTCAGTGGTAGGAAGGACTATGAGTAATGATTTAGATCAGCTGTGGAATTAAAATGGCTCACACTTAATAGGATTTTCTGTAGGTCTCTACATAAAAAAGTTTATGAGCCCACCCCATGGAGTGACATAAGAGGAAGATGAGCCCAGAATGAGGGGTTGTGGAAATCCTACAGCCCTGAATGAACTGAACAAATGCACAGGTTGAGTGATGCTGCAGGACAATGGATGAGGAATGCACAAATGGAGTTCCTGATGAAACTCTTGGGAGTAGCACTCTTCTTACCAAGACCACATTTGACTCATTTACTGTAAAGCAATTAATTACCAGTAATTGTATCTAGGATTGTCCTCTCCCTCTAGTGTCACTGAAGACATGCATCCAGTAATGGCACCACAGCCTCTGTGGAAACCACAGGCTGCTTTTTGTTCTTCTGCCAATCTGGAGCATCCAACTTCACCAGTGAGTAAACAGCACTGGAAAGGGTTCACAGCATCCCTACTTCAAATAAACTTCTGACTTGCAGAGGTCCATGGGGTGCACTATGAGCAAAAGGTCTGCCAGGGGAAAATGTGATTTCAAAGCTCTTACAGTGCCTTTGAATGGCTGAGGAGCCTCAACACCTTTTACAGCAAAACATGTCTGACCTGCTTCTGTCATGGTGAAAGGTAATGGCTCCTGAACAGTCTTGGCTTGTGAAGTAAATCAGCAGGTCCAAACTCACTCACACAGCCAACTCAGGCCAAGAGCCATGTCCACAGGACAGTGGGCAGAAATGCACATGGAGACAAGGAAAGACTCCCAAGTTATAGAACAGTCTAGAGGTGAAATGCTTGGGATGCAGTCATGGCAGTAAGGATGGTCAGACCACCTATTCCAAAAAGAAAAGAGGAACAGAGAGACAGAGAAAAGGCACCTGGTGATAGTATGAAATTACAGCATTGGGAAATGTCAGAAATTGTTGGGCCGGGTGTTGTGATGCAACAATGCTGAGAAGGAAAAATAAAATCAACACCTCTGGCACTAACACCAATCAGCAATAAACTTCTCATAGGGGAGAATAAAAGTGCATTTCAACAATCTAATGAGGAAAATATGACTAAGGAATCACACCCTATGAGAAAATAATTTTTATTTTTTAATAAAGATGACTCAGTCTCAATAACATATGCAAAGCACCTGGTTCTGACGTGCGGATAATTAGAGAGCTACCAATAAAACAACAATCATAATTATGCAGATCAAAGGATCTGTGATATGGGGGTGGTGGTGTGTCAAGAAAGAGGGTGAATGGTTTTCCATGATCCTTCAGTCAGCCATAACACACATTAGTAACTTTATGGATCTCATAATCACTGTGGCTAAGAAAAAAAAAATCCTGCTTGAGCCACAACTGCAGGGTGTGTGTAAGTAACAGCATAAATGGAGAAACCAACAACAAAAATAAAAAAGTGGGTAAATTATAACTTCCAAGTAGAGATGGATTTCCATCAAAGTTTAACCCTCACATAATGAGGCCCCTTGTCTTTCAGGCTTAAAATTCCCATTTTCCAAAAGTTATTTAAAGGAAAAATTTCCTTTCCAAAGAAGGGCTTATCACAATCTGCCCCTTTACCAAAATGGTGCAGTGGTGCAGCACCAAGGAACAAAAGACTGAAGGTAAGGGGGATCTAGAGGGTCATCACAGCTACCTCTGTTATACAAGGATAAAATCCACAACATCAATTGACTGAGATCAAACTTGAAACTCTCTCTTCCATCCACAGCTCCTGCAATGGAAACTCTTCAAGACCCTTCTGCCTCCTATAGTTAAAAATTTCCCCTTAGTTTCCAGCCCAAACACACTCAAATCCAGACCGTGTCCTCACCTACATGGACAACAGGATTGTTCTGTATTTCAAACAGCCCTGGTACCTCCTTCCTCAAGAGCCAGCTGATAACAATCTCAACCTTCATCTGGCCAAGCCAAATCCTCTTTCCTCTCCCAGGATACAGCCAGTGAAGCCATATAGATTTCACGTACATATTTCAGTTTAAGATAACCTCTGAGTGATTGGAAATTTGCACAAAAATGTTTAAAAACTCACAACTTTAAAAGGGCACTACTGCATGCTCATGAGACAGGAGGATTTCCCATAAGTGATACCACCAGAGTTTGGTGAGAACAGAAATAACATCATTGCTGTTAAACTCATTCTACTGTGATTTACGACAAAGTACTTTGAGAGACAGTGCCCACAGTGAGTTTTCTTTTCTAGGGAAGAGAAATTCTAAACCTAAACTCTAGGTTCTGACCTAAAACCTAAACTCTTAAGAGATTCTGTTTCCAGAAGTGGCAGTTCCGAGGCAAATTTGAACCAGCTTAATGTGAAGGGTGCTTAAGTTCATACTTCTCCAAATCTGAAATCAAAGCAGAGTGATTAGGTGGTGCTTTCACCACCTGTTTTCAGGACAAAAGAAAATTATTCCAAAGAACAAAGAACAACTATTAAAATGAGTCTCACTTACTAAGTAGCCAGCAACAAACTATCTCCAACAAAATCTAACTCACAGCCACCCACCCGAAATTGCAGTGCAGGCTTGGTGTGAATCAGCATGCAAACCCAGTACCTGGGGGGAGGGCTGTCCCAAGCCCCAAAAGAAATTCCCCTTAGCACATCACTTTCGGCATGAGCACTGTGGCTGGCAAACCCCATGGGAAGCTGGACTGCCTGGCAGGTGACACCCACCTGGGCAGGTATAAATAGCCACCAGCAAGGACAGCCGGCTGCACTTTGATTTCCTCTATCTCGCTGTGCAGAGCTTTGCATCTGGGGCTGAGTGTCTGATCCCTTCACCATGAGCTGCAGCATCAAGAGAACATCCAGCACCTCGTACAGGAGCGGAGGAGGAGGTGGAGGCGCCTGCGGCGGCGGCAGCGGCCGCAGCTCCTCCGTGTCCTGCCGGCGCTACGCCTCCTCCGTCATCGGCGGGGGCAGCTACGGCGGGGCAGCCTGCGGGGGCTACGGGGGCGGCCTGAGCATGGGCAGCCTGGCCGGGGGCTTTGGCGGGGGCTTTGCGGGGAGCTGCGGCCCTGGGGGGGACCTGCTGCTCAGCGGCAATGAGAAGCTCACCATGCAGAACCTCAACGACCGCCTGGCCTCTTACCTGGACAAGGTGCGAAGGCTGGAGGAAGAGAACGCTCAGCTTGAGCACCACATCCGCGAGTGGTACAGGAAACAAGCTCCCAGCGTCTCCAAGGACTACAGCTCCTACTACCAGACCATTGAACAACTCCAAAATCAGGTAGGATCATCCCGGCACACGTGGCTCCATCTCCCATCTCCCACAGGCTCCTCTCTCCTCTAAGGCCTTCCTCCTTCCTCTCTGCTTCTTCCTCCTCCCTCTGTCCCCAGCACTGGGCTCTACCACCACAGGTGGCATGGCTGTGCTGGTGGTATCACAACCTGCTGAGCTGCACCTCCCATCCCCTGGCTGAGCAAACCCTCACAGCAGCCCACGGGCAGCAGGGCACAGCCCCAGGCACCAGCAGCTCCAGCAGCCACAGACACGCTGGCTCACGCACCGTGCATCCCACGTTGTGCAGGTGGCTCCAAACCAACCATGTGTGGTTTGCAGTGCTTCCCTCTGCTCCCAGCCAGATCAGCTGGATGGAGTGCAAAGCCAAAGCACCTGGATGGCAGGATCTGAGATCCCTTTGGCCTTTCACACTCCTACAGACACCAGGTGGAAGGACTGAGGTCTTCCATTACAATTAACTTTTTTCACAATGAGATGACTTACAGCATTGGGCAAAGCCCACACTGCCTCCTACATCCAGAGTGCAGAACCCTATGGGGCTTGGACATCTCCCAAAATAAATGTTCTTCTGCTCTTTCCCCCATCTATATACCCTTTCATCAAAATCTTTGGAAAGCCAAAACCTTGCACACACCAGTCCCTGTGCTACGGCAATTCAGGAACTTTCTGTGGCCCCGGCACTACTCCATAAAACAAGCAGTAACACTCTACCAAAGCTTTGTGTCTTCTTTCTGCTTGTCCTGGAAATCTAGAACACAGAAAGACTCCTCTCCAACTCCCCCTTTTGCAGATTATTTCTGCCACTGTGGACAACAACAGGATGATTCTGGACATTGATAACAGCAAGATGACTGCCGACGACTTCAGAATGAAGTGAGTACCTCCCTGTGAACCCTGCCTCTCTTATGTCACAAATTTTATGAGACTCATGAATGCAGATGGATGAAGCCCTGTCTAAAGTGGTGTGATCAAGCCTACACATCGTAATGAAGTGAGTGTGCAATGCTTTGCTTTCCTTTGGTACAGATATGAGAATGAGCTGGTCATCCGTCAGACCGTGGAGGCTGACATCAATGGCCTGAGAAACATCCTGGAAGGTCTCACTACCACTCGGTCTTCACTGGAATCTGAGCTGGAGTCCTTGAAGGATGAGCTGATGGCTCTCAAGAGAAACCATGAGGAGGTACGATCCAATGATAATAGCACAGCCAAAGACACAATCCCCTGATTCTTCATGGCTCCCACCATCACATATCCAGTCCATTTCAAATTATCCCATGGGATTGTCGTTCCTTTGTATCTTGGTAGCGCTTTGCCCACAGTCCTCAGCAAAACAATGACCTGTGTGTGCTCTTGTATCTCTCTCTGGATTCCCTGCAGGAAATGAGGCAGCTCCAGTCCCAGACTGGTGGCGATGTGAGCGTGGAGGTCAACGCTGCCCCTGGACAAGACTTGACAAAGATCCTCAATGACCTGAGAGATGAATATGAGCAGATCATTGAGAAGAACCGCAGGGAGGTGGAGCAGTGGTATGAGGTCAAGGTATGTAGCAATGCCCAGAGTGGAGTCTCCTTTGGTGGCACAGCCCAGACACCCTGGTACTGGGACTGGCTGAAACAGAGGGGCTCCCTGGAGATGTGAGCTCTCATTCAGCACATCTGCTCCCTCGTGGCTCAGAAAGCGTCTCTGGGGTTTGACTCTGCAGATCCAAGAAGTCAATCAGCAGGTCACTTCCAGCAGCCAGGACATCCAGACCAGCAGCCACCAGCTCTCCGAGCTGAGGCGTGAGATGCAGAACCTGGAGATCGAGCTGCAGGCACAGCTCAGCACGGTACGTGGGCAGCATCTGGGAGCCCTTCCCTCCTTGGCACGGGCAGGGAGATGCAGAACTCTGCTGCTCAACTCCTGTGTTTGCCTTTCCAGAAAAACTCTCTGGAAAACTCCCTGTCGGAAACCGAGTCTCGCTATGGCCGCATGCTCCAACAAATCCAGATGCAGATCAACTCCGTGGAGGAGGAGCTGGCCAGCATCCGCTGTGAGATGGAGGGTCAGAGCCAGGAGTACAAGATGCTCCTGGGCATCAAGATGCGCCTGGAGCAGGAGATCCAGCAGTACCGGTCACTGCTGCAGGAGGGGCAGCAGGATCTTGTGTATGTTCTCTGTTTGCAAATAAGGGCACAAGTTTTATCACAAGGTTTTCTCTCTTGGCACTCACGGAAGATAGAGCAGAATATTTTAATTGTCTGTAGCTGAAATCTAAGTTCAGCCACATTTTTTTTACGACATCTGCATTGAAATGTGTCTATCAAAAACCACATAAGCAGATCTAACATCAAGGGAAACACAGAGCAGATTGTTACTGCCAGGTTTTGAGTTAATCAGTTCCTCTTGACCTGTTTGCACGGAGTGAATTCCATGAGGGGAATCACCGTGCCAAACCAAATTGTAATGAAGTTCCTTCTGTCAGCTGATGAACAAGCACAGCTGGACTGTGAGTACAAGAATTATACTGCAACAGTCTCTTGCTGTCTCTGCTTTCACAATTCTCCAGGAAAATACAGCTGAATTGAATGAAATGAAAAAATATATATAAAAATGTATTTGCAAGATCCAGGAGAAGCTGAGCTGTAACATGCACTGCACATGATGTCAGTATGTATTTATTGCTCCCTTCATTAAAACTCCTTTCCTTTTACAGATCATCTCAAGGAGCTCTCCAAGGAGGAGGAGGTACATCCTCCCACTCTTACTCTTCTAGCTCTTACTGTCATGGTCAATCTAGTGAAAAGACAGGTAAGAAACATCTTTCAAAGAGCATCCAAACTTATGGCTTTCTCATTTTGCATTTCACCCCTTTTCCTGTTAATACCAACCTTGTGCTATGGCTTTCACATCTGCAATTGCAGCAGGGATTAAACCATTCACAATCAAAGCTCTTAATTTCAAAGTGGTTTGGCTCCAATTCCAGAGACAGGCTAAGCTCCTTTCCCATGCTTTTGCTAACAAATGTATATTTAAATAGTGGGTGAGTCTGAAATGTCAGTGCTGCAAAGAAACTCTTGGTTTCCCTATTAGAGCAATGGTTTCTTCTTTCTTTTCACAGGGCAGTCAAGAGTGTGTTAAGATACCACCGACGTGTTGGGCTTCCCTGATCCAGTCAGTGCCGTGGGAGCACCCAGTCCACAGAGCTGTGACCTACCCCATGCACAGACTGCTCTCCAAATGCTATTCATGAAATCAAAATTAATAATTACTGGGCTTTTCCTAAAACTATCTACTCCTCCCTTTTCATACTGTCCAGCACTGTGATCACTGTGCTCACACACAGGTCTCTGCAGTGTACTTGGTTCTCTAGTGAACAACAATCCCTCTAATAAAGATTTATCTTTCTGCAATGCAAAGAAAACTCTGTGTGTCCAGCAGTCTATTTGGTTATTAATATTCTATTTACATTTAGGTGTAACAAGTCAGGTACACAAAGAAATTAAGGTTGTGTGAATTATGTAATATGGCTCCAAAGAAATGCGTGAATTCTAAATCATATGATGACTGGATAAAATCCTGGAGATGAATAAACACATCCACATTAAACTCAAGGGTGACACCTATGGGGAACCATAATCATCTCCAGATGGATAATCCAACATTTTCAGGAGGTTTCGTGAAAGGCATGGGGGAACCCCTTTTTCATAGAATATGTTGCAAGGGGTATGCAAGTAGTTGATTTGTCAATTCAGCAGCTGAAATGAAAAATCAGGATTAATCAACCCCAAAATTTTATGAAAATTTTGTCAAATCAAAACCACTTTCCTTAGAGTCATTGAACAAGAAATCAGTCCTATTTCCCAGCTTCTGGGTAGGAGCTCTGTCTAATCTTGTTCAATTAAAGCAAAGGGTTAGATCAGGAAATGAGTGAGGAGTACGAAAGTTCTACGAACCCAACATTCAGTTGTTGAGATTATTCCTCCTGACATGTTGGAAAATCTGAGCTCAAGTCTTTTATCTCGAAGTCCCACTTGGAGGAGTGTGTTCCTGTATTCCATAGGGTCATTCCCAGATCCATGCTGTGTGGAACTCTGGGTGGAGAATGGCACAGGGCAGGCAAGGTTCAAGCTTTGTTACTAAACATACCCCATTTTGTGTACCACACTTAACTTTTTTGGGCTCAACAGAGGAAGAAAACGGGTGAAATATCTCAGTCATTTCAAAATGAGAAATTGCATTCCAGTGTTTGGTTTGCAGGGTAAGGAAGCTGCTGAACAGGGTCAGCCACATAGCAGGGGAGTGACTCTACTGCCGCCCTGCCCCAGACCCTGGGTGGGTCTCAGAGGCTTCATTGTTCCCTGAACACTCCTAAATCACCCACATTTCTTATCCTGTCACAGAGCTTTACACTTACACTTTGGTTTGCAAAGAGTCAGGACAGGTAAAACATCACCACTTTGGATAACAAGGTATTATTTTAAAATACATCAAACTGTTCCATGTTACAATCCAGGCTGAATTCTCAGCACAGCAGGAAAGGGATGAGTCAGAGAAATTATTTCCATGGGAAACAAAGGTTTGCAAAGTCAAAGCAGATCTGCCTCTCCTTGGAGTCACAACAGGACTCTTCTACTCTGTGCAAGTAACAGAGATTCTTCTGCCTTATGATCCCGTTTACTTCCCTCTCTTATCAACCAGTGTTGACTATCCCAAACCCCCTCAGCACTAGCCAGCTATAATGGACTTTGAGATCAAATACCTTCTTTAGGCACAGTTTAACTAGGAAGAATGTCTGCAATCCCAGAAAGGAGCCATTTGTGCTCTAGGCTGCCTGTTGGGATCATTCCCGAGTCTCCTGCTTCCCTTTTGCTCTCTTTTAGGTGGGACACGTTTGCAGTGGCAGCATGAGGGAATGCTGTGGTTGAGCCTTATCCTGCTCCAGTGGCGTGTCCCACAGCTCCGTACCAGGGACAGGATTTATCTGTGGGTGACAGTGTGTCCGTCCATTTGGGTCAGCTCCCTGGCATCCTCTGATGGCAATTAAGGAAATAACAAGTAGGATTTGTGATACAAACTGCTCAAAACACTCTCAAAACTAAATTAAAGCCTCAGGCCCGGGACGTGGTTCATCCAAGGAAAGAACAGATTCATTAATGGGCAAAAAGGGAACGTTTTTATTTTTGTTTTTATTTTTATTTCATGCCTTGGATTCGATGGCTGTGCTTAACAGCCGGGCCTGCAGGGGGCGCTCTGTGCTGGTCCCGCTTCCCAAGGCCCCAAATCCCACAGTTGGTGACTCAGTTCTGGAAATTAATCATCTCCAGATGGATAATCCTACATTTTCAGGAGGTTTCATGAAGATAAGAGGGTGAAATAGCCGTTTGGAGAGAAATTCAAGACAAGAACCAGAACTGAGTGGAATGGGTTCTCCAAGGGGCGTCACTCTGGATCAGGATTCTGACACACCTGCAGGATTTAGACCCACAGCAATGCTTCCATTTGCAAGGGCACCTGTCAGGTATGGACAGGTACAGCAGCCCACTGCTACTCCTGCTGCCTTTGTGCACGGTCCTGCCAGGCTCTGGTTACAAAGAAATGGAACCACGTAGGTGACAAGGCATATTTCCCTCTTGGCCCACCACAGACTCAAGGAATGAGAAAAGAAACTCTGACTCACTGTGCCTGTAACAAACAGCAAGAGGAAAGGAAGCTGCTCCTGTGATATTTCTGACATTCACCAGCCCACCATAACCATGAAAAATAGCAGCAGCCAAGTTAAGTAAGTATGAGAATTCATGCAGGAAAATCCTTTCTCTCTGTAACAATTTCTGTTAGGCTGCACATCATATATAACACTTTGGAGTGCTAATCCCAACAAACCTCGGAATTTCTTTAAGTGTTTCCACATTGTGGCTGCTGTATCCCTGGAGGTGTTCATGGCCTGGATCAACCTGTTCTAGTGGAAGGTGTCCCTGCCTGTGGCAGAGGGTGGGACTGGATGAGCTTTGAGGTCCCTTCCCACCCAAAGCATTCCGTGATCCCATGATAAAGGACAAGTGACAGTGACCACGTAGTCTCAGGCGCACCGGAGCTGACTCTCAGAGCTGCTTTAGCAGTGCCTTGTGAAAAATGCCAATCACTTGTTTTTAAATTTTTTAAAGTTTAAAAGTAATAAAATAATTATAAAAATAGCAATATAATTAGAGTAATTAAAATTTGGACAATTTGGATTAGGACAATATGAGATAATAAAAACAAAGAGTAAGGGACAATCCAGGTACCTCTTTCTGGGCAAAATAAGCCCGAAAAAGGACCCACATTAACAGAGATTAACCCTTAAAAGCAACAGCCTCTTGCATATTCACACAATTCATACAGGATTCATAAATTCCATTCAAACAAAGGATTCTGTCTGGTCAGTGTCAACTTCTTCCTCTGAATGCTGACAGCGTCTTCAGAGCTGAGAGAGGCGGGAAGCAGTTAGTTTATTCTGATAACAGGGCAATAAATTCTCTTTCTCTGAAAGATTTAGGTGTCCTGTGGCTGCTGTCTTGGTGCAAATCCTTTCTTTAAAAAAAAAAAGTATCTTACATAGCACAGTTTCTATTTTAACATTCTTATAACCTAAAACTATATTTAACACACTACTTAAGAAAATTAATACGCATAACTTTGTAACACAACACATATAATATTCATTTTAATATTTGCGAAAAGCCAATCATAAAATACGCATTTTTCACAGCCTAAAGAGAGGTTTCTGCATGCTGCAATTACTCCTAATAGCGCAGTTTGGGAGCCCACGCTGGCTCCAGGGAACACCTTTCCCTGCACACACCTGCGCTCCCAACCCATGCAGGGCTGGGATCAAAGCTACCACAGCCTCAGCAATCAACATTTGGACAACATTCCCAATCTTAGTTCAGTGCTTTCCCACAGCCTGATGTCAGACTATCGAAAATCACAGCTGCACCCAAAAGTTCACAGCGCTCACACACACACACACAAAGATTTTAAATAAAATCCAATAACTCCTTCCTGTCGAAAATGCTGTTAGAAATCATGTCACCAGATCTTTATCAGTTATTAAAGCTGAATCCATTAGGAAGGCATGAAAAAGCACTCAGAAAGCACTTCAGTCACTTGTTTTGCTGGTGGGGGGGCTGCCCAAAACACAGACAGTTGGCACAAACCTCAGTTTTTAATAAAAGGAAGATTTAAAGCTGAATATGGGTGTCAGACTCTGGTGTTTTTAATAAAAGGAAGATTTAAAGCTGAATAGGGGTGTCAGACTCCGGTGGAAAACCACGGCTCTTAGTTAAGGTAACAGCCAGGACTGCCCTGGAAGGGGCTTTTGGCACACACAAACATGAGTAACACAGTTCTTTATGAAAGTGGCATAAACTGTCCAAAGTAGTGAGAAATCCCCTTTTATTCCCTTAAAGCTGTGTGACCAGCCAGGGCAGGCAGAAGCAGGGCTCCGGTGGGGTTCCCATGGGCTGAGAGTTGCCGTGAGGACCAAATGTTAAAACCACCTCCCTGGGAGCAGCTCCACAAACCAGAGGCTGCAGGACTTGCCCTCATAGAGCAACAGATGGGTTTTCTCACTGAGCCCAACCAGAGATCTTCAGGCTCTGAGAATTCCTGTCAAGAAAAACTGAGTATGAAACCACCAGTAGGATCAGGAAAGCCCAAATATAAGGATCCACCAGGAAGGTACTAAGAGAGCTCCTTGTTTTCTAATTAGATCCAGAACTAATGTTTAAACTAATGTTTAAGGCTTGCACAGTCAAATCTCTGCCCTTACTGGAAGCTGTGGCTTACCCCTATGATCAGAATATATTCTTACAAAATTAACAAGAGAAATAATAATATAGAAGTCTATAAATACAAGTATATGCATGTAAATATATGAGCACTTAGACATAAATAACAGACACACAAATGCTTTACTGATGGGAACAGAATCAAACAGCTCAGCTCTGGGCTATGAGCCCCATCTCCTCCGTGTCCCTCCCAAGTCTAGGATTTATTTTTGAGCAGGAATTTTCCATGTGGAGTATGGGAAGATCCCTGTGGATAGCCCCAGGCCTCCTCCCTCAGTGCAGCGTGCAGAGGCCATGGCAAGTGTCCAAGAGCCACAGCTCCCCAGCCTGGGACAGCTTCAGTCCCCTGGGCTTTGGCAGAGGCCCCTGCACTGCCTTTGCTGCTGCCTGCAGAAACCTGACTGTTGGAACGCATCCTCCTGTCAGTTGGATGTTTGACTCTCAAAAAATAGTTTCCAGCCCAATCATACCTTGCTGAGATTTACCAGCCAGATAACAGGTTAAAGGAAGTGTGAAATACATCCAGTGAGTTGACTTGCACTCCCTAGGGCTTGGTGCCCCAACTGAGCCTTCCTTCCCACACAATCTTTAATCACACGATAAGAAAATTTGGTTTATTTTCCTGTCTCGGGTACTTTACTCCATGATTTGCTTTATCATTAGAGTTCTGGGATGATGGAGGAGTCAGGAGTTTAAAGTTAGTTATGTTTCTAGGGAAACAGGGACAATCATGAAACATTTCCACATCACAACCAGTTTCAAGGATTTGCAAAGTATTTACACTGCTCCCAGTTAAAGTGCTTGAGCTCTCCAGGAGGATCTTTTATTTATTTTCCTCATACCAATCTGTTCAAATGTTCTATAAATGGCAATCATTGAGAAATTAAATTCTGTGCCCCAATAGCACTGCAGCAGCTTGGGCAGGAATCATTCCAGGTCAGCTCAAATCATTGATCTGTCATTTCTGTCCTGCCATGAACAAAGCAGAGCCCTGGACAGAAATGTCTTGTCCTGTGTCTTACTCTCACAATCTGTTAACACAGAACCCTTAAACAATCTTGTTTCTCACCTCTTTCAGTGCAGAAACTATGCATTCCCTTCACCACAATCCCTTACTTCACAAAAATAGTAATTTTGAGCAAATTCCCAGTGTTGCTCTGCTCTTCCCAACCCTCTTCTCCAGCCACTCACAGCTGTGTGTGCATGTGCTGGGACCTGCCTCTTCAGCACAGCAGCATTCTTGTCTTACAATCTATTGGCACATTCAGGGAATATATGGCAATGCCAGGTTTTGAGGATTAAAATAAAACAAAACAAAACAAAATGATTTATGATGGGCTGTAAAAGCCAGACAGCTGAGAATTGTATCTTGGGCAAACCATAACTGCAGTTACCTTGGTACCAGCTGCAGATCAGAGCTTGTTGTCACTGGCTCTTCCCACAAGGAAGTTTAAAAGAAAAAATAGAAAAATTTTGTGCTTGAATTAAAAAGCTGCAAATACTTCATGCCTCTAGTCTTCAAAAGGGGAGAAAATCATCCCAAGTTGTGATCTTAAGAGGGCCTGTGACATGACTGGTGTGGAGGGTGGAAAAAGTTCATATGAGCAAGAGAAGAGATGGAGAATGGAGACTCAAAATGTGCATGTGAAAAAGCAGCACATTTTCATTGATGAAAGCAAAGGCAGAAAGGAAGAATTACCAGAAGGGACAAACAGTTAAAAATGGAAAAGATAAATCCAAAATAACAAACTGGCTTTGCTCATTCATTCATAGATGCATCCATGAAACTGCAGGCACCAACAAAGTTGGTTAAAATGTTCAGTAAGTTCATTAAAGTGTAATTGCATTAGCTCTCCCTGGAAGTAAATTCAGCAGGATATGAAAAGAGAGAAGGATATACCAGTGTCCTCAAGGGCAAGAAAAAAAGGGTTTACAGGACAATTAATAAAGCTACCCTGAAACAATATGAATGGTTTTATAAAGCAGCAGTGAGTGGCAAGGCAGAGAAGATAAAGGTAAAGCATAACCAGTTCTTAGCCAGGAGCTTGGGTGTGTCTGGATGACTCTGCTTGAAAATATGTGTCTCCCTTCCCCTCTGATAAGGTGCAGATAAGGGAAATTCCCTGTGCTGACCATTCCTTATTGGGAAAAAGCTGACCCTACCTTAAATTAGGTTTAGAGTACTGGCAGAAAAAGAGATCAATACTGAATGCTAACAGCACCTTCTTCAGCTTACTATACTGAAGGCTTTTCCAAGCATTTAAATACACATTCTCACCTTACGAGAATGCTTACCAAAACAAACACATGCAACCATTAAGGTGAAACAGAAAGTTAAAAGATTTATAATTAAGTTTTAGCAAAAATGCTGTGTGAGGGACTGATTTAGTACTAGAGGCTTATGCTGTATTTGGTGTTATAAATCAGATTAATCCATTTGACTGTGTGTCCCAAGCCTTTGTTCTTACTGACCCTTCAGCTGTACTTCCAAACTGCCACTAAGAATTGCAGTTCATTCTCAGGGAGATTCTTCCCTGTAAGCTCATGCAAACCCAACCTGCCTGCAGTACCTGATCAATATTCTGACAGTGCAATATATGGGGATTGCTGCTTTTACTTTTTACTTTACTCAAGATATTGCAGAGGGCATTCAGAAGCCTTCCAGATGCCAATTTTCGTGAGCTGGATCATAAAATATTATGCAGCATCACAGATGAGCTTTTCATCTTACAAAACCCAAAAATACACTGCACTGAGGTCCTGCATGGGAGTTCAGGGAATACTGAAGGAATACCTGGAGGGACAGATGCTCATCTCTCCTTGCACCAGGAGATAGATCTCAAAAAGAACACGCTGGTATTTAATCTCCTTTCAGCTTCTTGCTTTTCTGTTCAGTGAAGAAAAGCACATGCACTGGTGCTCTTTAAGCTCTAATTATGGACTTTAATATTTAACAAAAAAATAACCGTTCCCATTTCTCTCAGTTACCTCCTGACACCACTATTTCATCTGTTCACAGCCCTTGGAGCAGTTACTGGCTGGGCAGGTTTGTCCCACCCCAGGCTGAACAGGACATTCAGGTCTCCAGAAGGAACTGGCGTGTCTCTGGCAGCAGGAGCATCCCTGGGCCTCTGAGGAAAGGCTGCACAGTGCAGGATGGAGAGCTGTGGAAGGCAAAATCTGTACACAGAGGAAAAAGCTCCGCTGTGGTGTCCTGGGACTGAAGTGTGGTACATATTCTGTGTGTATCCAGTGATGTATTCCACACCTGAGTCACTGCAGAATTCCTCCTTCTGACACGGCCTCCTCATTACCTGGTGATACAGGTGCCTTGGCTGGCCTCCCATTTGCTGTTTGCTCTTTCCCTCCCTGAATTTGCCCCGCAGTTTGACACCTCTGCACACAGGGAGTGCAGCTCATTGTGCAGCCTGAAACACCTGGAGCATTTTTCATGGGTATAAAAAGGCCTGGCTGCTCCCAAGAGCTGAAAGTGCTCCCAGGCCAGAACTTCCTTCCTCCAAAACACTTCTGAGGAGTTCCACAAAATTTGGAGGGAATGAGAAAGAAAGAGAATGGAAGGAAAGCTCTGAGTATCCCCAAGTGTGTTAGGGATGCTCAGGGAAGAGCTCACAGTAACAAAAGTTTTTGAAAATCCATCTTGGATAATAGAGGACCTGAAAATTTTTGAAATAACATTTTCATGACTCTCAAAGACCAGAAGACTAAGTGATTCTGTTTCTTCTCTTTGCTTCTCTCTTTCAGTAGCAATCAAAGGACTCAGTGTGTAATCAGACACTTGTTTCTGCTCACTCCCCAGATACTCAGGGATGTCACTGCTTTTCTCTGCTACAGGTACAGCCACGGCTGCTTCAGGAGGATTCTTGTGTCTGTAGAAAACCGCTTTCAGACACAGCATGTTCTCTGCTAGCCCAAATGGAACCGACAGTAAAGATAGAGTGAAAACTTCTTTTCTGAAAGAACTTTCCTCAAGGGGAATGAGGGAAACAGAGGGGTGGAACGTGAAGGTCCACACACATTGCTCACCATCTGGGCTCCTTACAAGCTCTGTTATCAGGCTGAATCACCTTGTTAAAACAAGGCTTTGTGTGACTCCGCTCTGACCGCGGCGCTGACCGCAGCGGGTGCGCTCCTAACCCCTTTGTTTCCACCTAGGTAAACTCTAACAGGTTTAGAAACGCTCCCCTCGGGAGGGAGACGCCTCCTCCAAATCCCACCTTTTGCTTCTAGCCGCAGAGGTCCGGGGGAGGGGATCGCCTGTGCGGAGGTACCGGGGGAGGAAACAGCCCACTCCACAGCCACTGGCCAATAGAGGAACCGCCGTGTTGGCAGAAGGCTTAGGGCTGATAAATTCCATGGGTCTCAGATAACACATTCTGGAGACAACTCCCATTGTCACCGGCATAAAAGCGGAGCGGTGGGGGAGCAGGGCACTCTCCTACCTGGGGATCACGAATCGCTGAGGTGCAGCTTCGGTCGGGTCCTTGCTCTTCCTCGCCATGGCCAGTTACAGCTTCAGGCAAAGCAGTTCCTCTGTGGTGGGGGGGCCCGGCGCCTCCTCCCTCCGCTTCGGGGGCAGCTTCAGGGCCCCCAGCATCCACGGGGGATCTGGTGGCAGAGGTGTGTCCGTGTCCTCTGCCAGGTTCGTCTCCTCCGGCCTGGGAAGCGGCCTGGGGGGGGGCTATGGTGGGGGCAGCTTCAGCAGCAGCTTTAGCTATGGGGGTGGCCTGGGCGGCGATGGGCTCCTGTCGGGAAATGAAAAGGCGACCATGCAAAGCCTGAACGATCGCCTGGCCTCCTACCTGGAGAAAGTGCGTGCGCTCGAAGAGGCAAACTCTGACCTTGAAAGCAAAATCCGAAACTGGTACCAGAAACAAGGACCAAGCCCAGCTCGGGACTACAGTGCTTATTTCAAGACTATTGAGGACCTTCGAGACAAGGTAGGTGTTAAGATTTATCAAAAGTAATCTTAGATTTCCACTTACAAAGGAAGCATGAAAACCCAAAAATATCCTTAGGGAGCCCTTAGAAAGCATTGCAGGTCATAGGAGGGAGATGAGATTAAATACAAGGAATGGGTGGGGGGGTTAAAATCAATGTCAATATGGAATTATCCACTTTTTTAAATGCTAGCCAAGAGGAGGTACAAACCAGTCAGTGGGGGATGCCTGAGTATTGAAGACTGATAGTGTTTGCTTTTAACAAAGCATGTTTATATACATGCTGGTCATGCACACACATATGAACACTTAATGTATGCATGACCACAGATAAACTGATATGTAATGAGAGCCAAGCAGTGACAGCAACCTGCCTGTCTCTGCAACCTCTCACCTGCCATAGGGCTTGAAAACCCTCAGAGGCCCAGACACACTGCTTTAACAATGAAAATAAAAACGGGTTTAGAGTAATTTCTTTTTCACATTTCCCATCCTTAACCTTGGAATTAAGCGAACTGAAACATTTGGCATAGGAAAAAAGGAAACAGCAGACATGAAGTAATCAATCCCATATATAAATGCAGGATTTGCCCCAAGAGCCCATGGGTACCTGATAACAGATTGCTGAGGTGATACACACCCTGCATAACACAGGGAGTAGCTGATTAACTATGTAAATAAAAGAAAGAAAACTTGAGGTTTAGTTTTCTGAGTTCAGCCTGGAGTTCATGACCGCTCCCACGCAGGTTGCTTCTCCTTGCTGCAACCCATCCACATTCGCTCCTGATTTAGAATCTGAGCTCTGCTGATGGCAGAACTGGCAATGGAATTTCCTCCTGTTAGTATTCTTTTCCCTCTTTTCTTTTGCTCCCCTTAGTTAGGGATGGGAAACCATACAGCTGGTCTGTGGATGACCTTTTGAGTTTTAGAAGTGGCAGGCATAGAAGACATGCTTTCCAGGTAAAACTGATCAGAGATTCCTTTAAATAAAATTTCCTTCAGAGGAAATGATGCATTAAAATAATCAATAAACGCTATCCTGGGTATTCTAGGAAATAAAAATGTGATCAAAAATGGTCTCTCAAAGTCCTCTCCCTCAGCCAGCACATAGTTTTGTCTCACTGTGGAACTTCTACCTAAAGCCACTTCATACACCAGACACGAGGATGTGTCCAAAACAGAATCCTGGCAGAAGCATGTGACAAATCTGTGTGTTTGCTGTAGATCATTGATCCTTCCCTTGTTTGCTGTAGATCATTGATCCTTCCCTACAGCTCTATTTGCTGTAGCTACAGGTGAAATAGACTCTTCACTCTTATCTGTACAGCAGGGAAGCTGATAACAGTTGTTTCAGCTTCAGTAATGAGCTCTCATTGTTTGCAGATCCTTGATGCCACCATTGATAACGCCAGGATTGTGCTGCAGATTGACAATGCCAGGCTGGCTGCTGATGACTTCAAAACCAAGTGAGTAATTTCTGAGAAAGAATAAAACTGATCAGAGATTCCTTTAAATAAAATTTCCTTCAGAGGCTTTCATGCATTAAAATAATCAATAAACACTATCCTGGGTATTCTAGGAAATAAAAATGTGATCAAAAATGGTCTCTCAAAGTCCTCTCCCTCAGCCAGCACATAGTTTTGTCTCACTGTGGAACTTCTACCTAAAGTCACTTCATACACCAGACACAAGGATGTGTCCAAAACAGAATCCTGGCAGAAGCATGTGACAAATCTGTGTGTTTGCTGTAGATCATTGATCCTTCCCTTGTTTGCTGTAGATCATTGATCCTTCCCTACACCTCTATTTGCTGTAGCTACAGGTGAAATAGACTCTTCACTCTTATCTGTACAGCAGAGAAGCTGATAACAGTTGTTTCAGCCTCAGTAATGAGTCTTGTTGTTTGCAGATCCTTGATGCCACCATTGATAACGCCAGGATTGTGCTGCAGATTGACAATGCCAGGCTGGCTGCTGATGACTTCAAAACCAAGTGAGTAATTTCTGAGAAAGAAAAGATCTCATGAGTAGGCAAAAATCCTTGTTGAGCTAAAGGGCAGTGAAAGAGGAATGGAATGCCCCTAAAATCCCTGTATGAATATTGGTTTGATCCTGTGCATGCAGTTCAACCCTTCAAGTCCTTGCTAAGAACACCAGTGAAAATTTTGCATACTGTGGGATATGTGGAGAAAGGTTTAATGCTTGATGACATTTGCTAGACCATAAATCCTACAAACCCAGATACATTCATACTGTGCTTCTTGTGGGCTGGGTGATCACTGAACCTGAATGGGTTTGTTTTGTTTTTTTAAGGTTTGAGACTGAGCAAGGTCTGCGCATGAGCGTGGAGGCCGACATCAACGGCCTGCGCCGCGTCCTGGATGAGCTGACCCTGTCCAGAGCCGACCTGGAGCTGCAGATTGAAGGATTAAAGGAGGAGCTGGCCTACCTAAAGAAAAATCATGAGGAGGTAAACCCCAAGAAACATGTTTGAAAGTGGCACTAGAAGAACAGCCTGTGGAGATGTGGAGTCCCTCAGGATTGCCTTGAGCTCTCCAACAGGGAGGGAAAGATTTCTGTGTAGATTGGGATCCCTCCTGCCAGTATCTCAGGGGAGTCAGTCAGCCTTAGCCCTTGAAGAAAGGATAGAAAGTTCATAATGTTTTCAGTTTACAATTGTACCCTCTTTTGTCTCCTCTGCCTTTCCCCACAGGAGCTGAGTGCCCTGAGAGGGCAAGTAGCTGGTCAAGTCAGCGTTGAGCTGGACTCTGCTCCAGGCATTGACCTGTCCAAGATCCTGGCAGACATGAGGGACCAGTATGAACAGATGGCTGAGAAGAACAGGAAGGATGCTGAGGCCTGGTTCCACAGCAAGGTAAAACCCCTCCATATCGTACAAACACTAACCAAAAATATCCACGAAAAAAACAACTATTAAAACACACAGAAAAATGCTGTGACAGCCATACACCCCCCACATTTCTCACATAGTGTTTTCCCTGTCTCAGACTGAAGAGCTGAACCGTGAGGTCGCCGTTAACACCGAACAACTGCAGAGCAGCAAGTCCGAGGTCACCGACCTGAGACGCACCCTGCAAGGGCTGGAGATCGAGCTGCAGTCCCAGCTCAGCATGGTACGTCAGCATTGGCACTGCCTGACACCCCCCCACTGAAAAGGGCCCATATTTCCCTCCCTACACAGAGTCCTGCACTGGCAGCAACCTTCCCTGTGTGTGGTTTGCCCTGACAGAAAGCGGCGCTGGAAGGCACCTTGGCCGACACAGAAGCGCGTTACGGGGCGCAGCTGGCGCAGATCCAGGCGCTGGTTGGCAGCATCGAGGCACAGCTGGCAGAGCTCCGGGCTGACATGGAGCGCCAGAACACCGAATACAAGATCCTCATGGATATCAAGACCAGGCTGGAGCAAGAGATCTCTACGTACCGACAGCTCCTGGAAGGGCAGGAGTCCCAGTAAGAGCCTTTTGCTCGGCCTCATAGGTCTGAGCATGTCATGGTGCTCATTTGCCACAGCACCTTGGTTAACACAGTACTCCTGGAGTTCTACAGCTTTTAACAAACTAATTTTTCTGGATTAACATTCTAGAAATGTTACAGTTGCTGTTTACATGAAGTGAGACCACAAAGAGTTTCTAAACAGGAAGGGGAACTGACAAGCAGCACAGTAGATTAACTGCAACTAACAGTTGAAGTGATCAGCTGCATCACAGTCAGGAAAAGTACAGTTAATAATGTTTTACAGAATATAAAAAGTAATACCAATTTCCCATAAACTCCCTGTTACCAGGTAGAGAACTTTCACCCAACAGGAATCAGTGTGGGAGGAAATACTGGGAAGATCAGTGAAGGCAGTCACTGAGTGACTCCCACATGGCAGCACAGCTCAATCTCATCTCGCACAGCCTCAAGGAGGAAAAAAATGAGGCAGGGGTTGGAAGGTTTTTGCTGAGAAGGAGCACAGGGACATGGGCATCCTTCCCTGACTGTACACAGTGTACCTGATTGATAGGCAATTTCCCTTCATCCATCCTCATCTCATGCAGCATTTGATGTATTAACTCTCCTTTCAATTGTTCTCTTTGTTCCACAGGATGTTTGGCTCCCTTTCGGGAACTGCCGGTAAGAATCCTTTCTCTTTCAGAAGAAATTTTATTTTCTAAAAACACATAGCTGATAGTTGTGTCTGTTCTAGAGACTGGGGTCTGCACAATTTGCAACAGAAAAAAAAAGTAACAAATTATGTCTCTGGTTAGAATGGAACAAATTTCAGCAATTAAAATATGTTAGAAAAACATCTCAGACTCTGCTAGAGTAAAGGCTAAGTAAAGCACAAAACACTTCATCATTTCCCCACATGAAAGGACACGGGAATTGAAGCTTGGCCAGCTCGGGGGAATTGCAGGAACATGCCAGTAAAACCTGCCTTGAGCTGTTAGAGGTCAGCAGTGTCATAAAAGGGATGAGTCAAATCCAGGTGATGGAGAGGAAAAGTTCTGAGAGAAGGGAATGAGAGATGAGGACCCAGCCAAGCTCAGCACC
Source organism: Onychostruthus taczanowskii (assembly GCF_017590055.1). NCBI lineage: Eukaryota > Metazoa > Chordata > Aves > Passeriformes > Passeridae > Onychostruthus > Onychostruthus taczanowskii. The sequence goes on along the minus strand of NW_024507105.1, from coordinate 1,764,326 downwards.
CATCACAGAGTGGTCTGTGTGAGCTGGGCTTAAATAATTGCTGTTCTTTCTCTCCATGTTACTGCAGATAAAAGAGACAAGCACTGAAGGTCCTTCAAAGGTCATCTGCAAACTGAGAAAAAGCAGACAACACATGTATTGAGATGAAGAAATCACTCTGAACTGCTGGAAATGATGTTGAAGCACAGAAGGTTCTTGGCTACACAAAGTTTAGGCAGATTCATTCACTTAGTGATGATTAAAATGTGAATTGGGTCAGCTTTGCAATTATTTCTAGGTTTTGCATATGTTGAATTGCTGCATCTACTCAAATAAAGATGATATTCTTGCAATCTTTGCTTCTTTGGAGTTACTGCGATAATTCACTGAAGTTTGGCTTTACTCAGACAGGAATTAGCAAGCCAGCCTCTCTGAGAGTGCTCACAGTGTGGGGAGCTTGGGCTCCATCCTGATTCTTGCTGGCTCCTCTTGCTTGGAATACAGAGGCACTGGCATCCCCAGCTCCTCAGAGGGGGACACAGGAGTGACCTGGGTTTCTCACTACGATGCTGAGCAGGGGCAGTGGGATGGGAAGTGGTTCTGGAGAGCAGCAGGAGCTGGGAGATGATTCATAGGGTAAAATATAAAGTAAAAAACTGGCTCGTAGATAATTCCTGCAGGAGCACACGGAGGTGAGCTTCAGTTGGGAGAATTCTTCACTTCCATTCTCCTTTCACACAGAGCTTACAAACCATTAGCACCAATTTTAGCCCACTTACCTCCCATGCCATTGCAAGGATATTATCCTAGCTGAAATTCCGAGTGGAATCACTTTTAGTTCCAACACCCAGAAATCACTGATTTTATTTGCTACCAAACTGACAGGCAAGGAAACTTCAGGGATTGTGCTAAAAGCAAACCATGACTCCAGCCCAGCCAGCACCTTCCCAGCTCCTGCTGTTACCAAACTGAGGCACAGTTTGCTCCACAGCTGGGGGGGGGATGAAAACAGGGATATGCCCAGGCTGAAAGTATCCCAACACTGCTCTCCCCAGAGTTTGCAGTCTGTGTTTCAGGAAGACATGATAAAATCCTTCAGTGCTTCTCTCCTTGGCCCTGGGAAATGTCCATGATCCCTTGTTCACAGCAGATTAATGGAGTGGCATGGCTCGGAGCACCCCAAGCTCTGGACCTCCTCTCTCAAGGTGGGGCAATCCTCTTCAATCCTAAGGTGCTGTGCTTGGGTTTGGTTCAGCAGTGACTCAGGTGACCTGTCAACATCAGCTGTCACTACTGACACCACCAATCCCTGCTCAGCCTCTGGAATGAAGTATGGTGGCATTAAGCAGTGGCTTCACTTTGACAGGGGAAAACTGTGACAGGAGAGGAGAACAGTCAAAAAGACACAGAGAAAGGGACAACATGGGGGGCACAGGGGGAAAGATGGGCAAAATCAAAGAGAGCAGTGGCCCAAGAGGCACAGGGGATCCTTCAGGAGTTCACCCATTTTTGTAGGGTTCACTTCTGGAAGAGCCAGGAGAAGAAGATGTCATGCATTCAGAACAGACACATTAACACATGCTTTGTACCAAACTTATTCCCTACAACACCGAGACCTGGAAATCTCCCTGCATGAAAGAACAAACAGCTCCATGTTTGTTTTTTAATCTTAACAAATCCTATTCCCTGAGAGCAATTTCTTGTGACAAAACCAGTCAGGGTGGGAGCTCACTGTTGCAGATTTCTGGTATTGTCCAGCTGCAAATGTGCAAGTCTGACAAGAAATTCTCATGCTCCAAGAATACAAACTATAAAAATCCTGAATTCTTGCTTTTATAGCTTAGTTCTAATTTTATTTTATAATTTTATTTATAATTTTTTTTTTCTATCTGCAAGGCAGTGAAGGATTTCTGGTAAAATGTTTGATATAAATCACTCAGCCACTATAATTTTAGCATCTGGTTCAGGGAAAAAAAGTGTTTTCTAAAGGCATGTCATGTCTCCTCTGAGTGATGGTTTTATCACTCATAGAGTGATCACTGAGATGACAAACAAGCTGCTGCTTGACTGGAACTTGCTGTCCTGAGAGGAGGGGCTGGAGTGTGTCAGCTCCGTTAATCTCACAGCAGAGGTAACAAAAGAGTTTGTGCAGCACAGACATGTCAGGGAATGTCTTCCAGGAAAGCTCTGTGGAAGATGACAAACCAAGGAGTTCAGGTACCACAGGTACAATTCTGAGGCTGTGCAAAGGATGAGTCCATGTGTCATTGGATAAAGAACCTCTGAGCAAAGGTAGTGAGACCAGAATAAAGGCATAACCTTGAAAGAGCCTTTCTTTATTTTTTAATTTTTTTTAATTTCAGTAAGTGATTGGCTTCTCTTTCCCTGTACAGCCTGTAAGGAGAAAATGCTGTAGAAATCATTGTCTAAATTATGTTATGGGGCATGATCTGTATTGGCTGCTTGATTTATTTTGTCTCCCAATGATAAATATTCAACAGAAAGGAACAGCTTTTATCTGCTACCTGTAAGTGTTTTTTGTAAGTGTTCATCTGATACTAATCCAGCCTGGGGCATGTTAGAAAGCAGCAAAGTGTGTTTCACCATTGACCTTCCAAAGGAGTTTTCACACCTGAGTGAAAGAAGACTCAATGAAAACTCCCCAAAGTTTCCTACTAAATTCTGTGGTGTTTTGTTGCTTGGGTTTTTTTAATGGAATATGATTTGCTTATTGTGGGCTCTCTTGGTTGAACAGCCCCTGGCAGTGCACACGCTTTGGGGCATTGATTACGGGAGTCTTTAAGACAACTTTTTATCTTCAGGAGGGCTTGTCTGAACTTGTTTCATGAGCCACCAACCCTTGGAGACACAGGGATCTGGCAAGGCACACAGACCATTCATCTGCCCAGCAGCAAAACTGAAGGGCTGTGGCAAAGGGCCAGGTTCAGTTTGAAACATGTTTCCAGAGCGGTGACACCCACCCGTGTGCTCCACTCAGCCTGCAGTGAGTGCCCATGCCCCAGAGCCAGCCTGCAGGGGCACATCACGGCTGGACTCAGCCATTTCTTCCCTCCTGAGTGAAAATGCTGTGCATTCCCTGTGCCTGCATTAACATTTCAGCTGGAAATCTCAGAAACCCCCTCTGTTTACTCCAACAACTCCTGAGAACCTTGGCTTATCTGAAATCCCCATCCTGAGTTCTAAGCTCAGTTTCTGTACTGCCAAAGAATGCTAAAAACAATGCTCTTCATACGATGTTTTTAGCAAACGTATCAGTTTTCTTCTTTCAGCTTTATTTGAGGTCCCTGTGTTGTGCAGAGAATGAGGTGCTCTGCAAACTGCACACTCCCCACAGCCCGTCCCCAGCAGGCACACGGGCAGCCCCTGCTTCCTCGCACGCTGCCCAAATCTGCCTTCCCTGCAGGGCGAGCAGGGCTGCATGACCGAGTTCCTGAATTTCACTGGCAATTTATTAGCTCAGTAGTGTATTTCTGTTTCGGACGCTTGCTTTAAATGAAAGATTAAGGTGCCTTGAGTGTTTCTCAAGCCTTACTTTCAAATACTACTCCATTTCCTCGTACACACTGGCATTAAACACATGTATTGCTATCAGAACAGTGTTATCTTAAACCCATTCTCTTTATATTTTCCAAAGTAACAGGAACTTAGTCCTCCCACATTTACTCTTTTAACTGAGTTGTTTCAATCTGTGTTACCTTTGTGGACTATTTCACAATTATTAATAAATTTACTGTTTCCACTCTCCCTTGCACACCGATGGATGCTGACTGTTCCTCACATAGTGCCATGAATAAATGCTTTTGTAACAAAAATTCAGACTCCAAAATCTGAATATTAGTTCCAAGAAAAAAAAAAATCAAGAATAAGAACATTTCTAATTCAACCCCAAAATTTTAAAGGGAAAAAAATGCAGATAAAAAAGAAGGAATAACGGTGAGATGAAGAGACGATTGTACATTTTTCAATGAAAGGAGAATTTTACTTAAGCCTCATTTTTAGAAAAAGTTGATTTTCTGAAGGTAGCCATGGCAAGCATTGCAAATAGGCAAGCGGGTGGGGCTGAACTCACTTTGTTTTTCCATTCTTAAATGTCAGAGAAGTAAACTCCAAGTTTCAGAACTATAGCCTGAAGAAAAAACATCATCTGATTCATGCCTTTTGTTTAATTAAAAAAAGAAACCCCAAGCCCCTGCGATGTGCTGCCAGCACTGCTTGTCAGGAATGTCATCACAGTTGGCCTCACCTCTAGGGAGGAGAATTTTGGAGGGAGGGCTGCAGTGGGGTTTGTCTCCAACACCCGCTCATGAGCATATAAAAGAGGCACCAGGACAGTGAAGGAACAGGCTGTCTTCTCTTCCCAGGGTGCATAAGTGACCTTTGCTCATTCTCTTGCTTCAGCCATGGCCACTTCCTACATGAGCTCTTCCTCCACCTACGGGGGTGGCTTTGGGGGCAGCAGCTCTCGCCTGTCCTCGGTGCGCACCGGAGGCACCTGCCGGGCCCCGAGCATCCACGGCGGCTCCGGCGGCCGCGGCGTCTCCATCTCCTCGGCCAGGTACGTCTCCTCTTCAGGAGGAGGCTGTGGCATTGGAGGTGGCTATGGAGGAGGCTTTGGAGGGGGGGCAGTCTGTGGCTTTGGAGGGGGCTCCGGCTTTGGAGGAGGCTCCGGTTTTGGAGGGGGCTCCTGCTTTGGAGGGGGCTCTGGCTTTGGAGGGGGCTCTGGCTTTGGAGGCGGCGCTGGCTTTGGTGGAGGATTTGACCTTGGTGGTGGCTTTGGTGGCGGCGATGGCCTCCTCTCTGGCAATGAGAAGATAACCATGCAGAACCTGAATGACCGGCTGGCTTCGTACCTGGACAAAGTACGAGCCCTGGAAGAGGCCAATTCGGATTTAGAAGTGAAAATCCGAGACTGGTACCAGAAACAAGCTCCCACCAGCCCCGCCCGTGACTACAGCAATTATTACAAGATAATCGAAGATCTCCGAGACAAGGTATGACATTCATGTGTAGAGGAGTTATAAGAAGGCGAGAGAATTATGGAACTGCATGTTCCATGTCTTTAAAATAATTACAGAAGAAGTAGTGAATTCCTCATCCCAAATTCATTGATGTCCTGAGCATTCTAGCAGAACAGAGTAGTCTCTTCTCAATTTAAATACCAAGTATCTTATCCTGACAATGTGATGTTTGTTGAGCTGTAAAAGTTAGCAAAATGTGTTTAGAATTATCAATATATTTATTCAGGAATCAAATAGTAAAGAATGTGACAAGTAGGCCTCAAAGGCTGGAAAGATAATTCACCTGGCTACAGATAAGATCAGGTGTTGTACAAACACATGTCCCTATTATGGTTCCAATCCATGTTGCACAGAATATCACAGCCCTCTGATTTGCTCATGAAATGTGGATCAGATATTTTACTATTATTCACAGGAATTTTTCTCCATGTTTCTAATTGCCAGATCCTTGCTGCTACCATTGACAATTCCCGGGTCATTTTGGAGATTGACAATGCCAGGCTGGCTGCTGATGACTTTAGACTGAAGTAAGTTCACCTGGAGCTCATTTGTCTTCACTCTACTTGTCTTCACTCTCTCAAAGCAGTTTTTTCTTTAGTAACTTCAGACACAAACCATCCTGACAAGCAGAATCCATTGAGAGAGGACCAATTCAGAATATAAGCCTGACAGAACACAGCATTCAGATCACTGAGCTGTTTGCATGATCAATTACAGCCCATGTCTTCATTTCTTTGTGATACTCAAATATTTTTAGTAGTCTGAATCAGGGGAAAGAAGGCAGGAATAGGTGAGATTTTCACTTAGATGGAACTGAGTGGCAGGAAGAGATTGCTGTGGGGCTTCAGCATTTCTCTGCTGGAGTCTGAAATTTAGAGTAAGGTGGGGCTTTTCCAGCTCCCAGGCTCAGCAGCACATCAGATGATAAGGGTCCATGTGCAGCTGCCTTCCCTGCAGCAATGCACCTGCAGGTTTTTATTTTCCCCCCTGTGTCCTCAGCAGCCCTGCCCCACCTGTGCTTTCCTACACAAATCTGGGAGGACACTGCAAAACTCCTGTTCTGTGTGACAATGTTTCTACTGGTGCTGATAATCAGGTTGTGCAAGGTGAAATGTCATGTCCTCCTCAGGAACAGCACTGTCTGTGCTTCCTTATACCATAGTTGGATGTTGGAAAAAAACCAGCTTTATTGCTTTTACACCTCTAAATCTGTATGTTTTCATCTACAGTCCACTGTTCCTCCTATATGTTATCATTTTATAGCTCTACTGTATACAAACTCAGACGTGTTCCAATGCTTGTTTCTTTTGTGAACTGCAGGTATGAGAACGAGCTGTTCCTGCGCCAGAGCGTGGAGTCCGACATCAACGGCCTGCGCCGCGTCCTGGATGAGCTGACCCTGTCCAGAGCCGACCTGGAGATGCAGATTGAGAACCTGAAGGAGGAGCTGGCTTATCTGAAGAAGAACCATGAAGAGGTGAGAATCCTGGCAGTGCAGGGAGATCACTCCCCTTTGGAATGCATGTCTTGTAAATGAAACATACATGTAAGTTACATGTAAATAGGTGTGTCCTGTGTGAGTACACAGGGGTAGAGAAGCTGTTGCAATGAGAAAGAAAATGTGATAAATGTTTTATGTGAGTTCCATCTGTGATACTTGACAGCACAGGTACTGTGTACCACAGCAGGCATTGCTGGGGGCAGGAGCAGTGTGAGAGGAAAGAGCCTGATCTTTTCGTGTCCTCTGTTTGCTGTCCATGCAGGAAATGAAAGAGTACTCGAACCAGCTGAGTGGAACAGTCAATGTGGAAATGGATGCAGCTCCTGGCATTGACCTGACCAGAGTTCTTGCTGAGATGAGGGAACAGTATGAAGCTCTGGCTGAGAAGAACCGTAAAGATGCTGAGGCCTGGTTCTTCACTCAGGTATGGTCACACCAATGAACAGCACAGCGGTGCCTCAGCATTACCGCCCTGGTTGGTCCCTATCTCCCTCAAAATGATTGATCTTTTATACATTTGTATGTGATTTTACAGTTGTTTTTCCTTCCAGACTGAGGAGCTGAACCGTGAAGTTGCCACCCACACCCAGCAGATACAGACCAGCAAGTCAGAGATCACGGAACTGCGCCGCAACCTGCAGAGCCTGGAGATCGAGCTCCAGTCGCAGCTCAGCATGGTACAGCACTGCCTCACACTGTCCCCTTCCTCCCTCGCTGTCTCACCTCTCCTTGACTCCCCCTCCGTGGGACAAACTTCCTTCTAACCTGTTCTGACATTCCTGCACTTTAGAAAGCTGGGCTGGAGGCCAACCTGCGGGACACGGAAGGCCGGTACTGCGCGCAGCTGGCTCAGATCCAGGCCCTCATCACCAGCGTGGAGGAGCAGCTGAGCGAGCTGCGCTGCGACATGGAGCGCCAGAACCAGGAGTACAAAATGCTCATGGACATCAAGAGTCGCCTGGAGCAGGAGATCGCCACGTACCGCCAGCTGCTGGAGGGCCAGGATGCACAGTATGTCACCCTGTCCCTGTCCTGATGAGCAGATAAGGGTAACAGCGCTCTGTGGCTGCCAGGATGACTCCGGGCTGCTCAGTCACGCTCCCTGCACACGCAGCCTTTGGAGCACTGGCAAAGTCCCTGGTACTGCCATAACTCCAGCTAAATCTGCACATGGTGGTGTGGAGGATTGGAAAATATAAATGCCACTATTTTGACTGTGATGAATTAGAAAAGGCAGCAGCCCTCATATGCATGTTTCACTTAATCCTCTGGTTGCACTGGAATTAGAGCCTTCAGCCTGAGGCAACCTATAAAAACCTGCTCCCAGTATTTCTTTAGCTCCTGTTTTTTTCTATTTGTGCACAGAGGTGAAAATAAATACTCATCCTCATGCACCAGTATCCCCAGCAAGAAAAGAGCCTGGAACAGACTCCAGCTTACTTCAGTAAAATCTGCATTTTCATGCCCACTTCTCATATCTGATCTATACATGGAATTACTTTTGATTTCTAAGGAGGAATCAGCTTATATAGTATCTAGAAGAGGCATTTTGAGGAGAGGAGCAGTATAAGGAGACACCTCAGGACAAGGAACTGGTCTGACCACTGTTCCCATTCCCTTTCAAGTACATAGGGGTGGATTTCAAAGCTGAAAGCACCTCTAGTAACAACACACCTCAGAACCAGCCACTGAGAGCAGCTGTGTGAAATCCTGGCTGTCCACACAAATTCCTAAATGGTTCAATGGTTTCAGGGGACAATGTCAGGAATGGTCATTAATCAAATATTTTTTTCCTACAGGTTGTCAGGACTGAACCCCAAGGACGGTAAGAAACATTTTTATTTAATGAGGGGCTAAAATGAACAGGCAAAATAGGATTAAATAAACCTTTTAGCCTTGGATTTCTTCTTACTACCACAGATTCCATTCTCCCCACAATGAGCATGTTCTGAATCATGTAGAGACAAAAATATAATACTTTATTTTGTGTGCATTTTTGAATGCAGTAGATTTCCAAAATGAGTGCATGAACTGCTCATGGGATTCTAAAATACCCAGATGTCCCAAAGATTCATTCCTCTGCTGATTCACATAACATACAACATGCTTCCAAATCCATATCTGATGTGCACTCCTAAGGTTTTCTGGATGAGGACCAGGAGGGAAAGTAGATAAGATGTAAAGGCAGTTCTGCCTTTGATATGTGAAAGATCTTGTGAGGAAACAAACAAACACAACCTCATGGTTCAGCTCCTCAGGGTCTTGGCAGTGCCTTAGTGGTTTTATTGTTCTTTATTTGATTTTTTTATTCCTCCTACAACAGCATTTGGGAGCGCTACAAGAGGTCGCTCTGGCACGGACGATGATGGAAAACCCGTTTCTACCCGTGACAGGAGATACCCATAAAGAAATACCAAATCTCCACGTGGACCCAGTGCAGCCTCCACACTAATGCTGAGATAAATAGCCTTTCACTTCCCCAAATCACGAGAATGTATCCAAGAATGTCTTTCCTTAGATTTGCTCTGCCTTTGTACACGAGCATTGGCTCGCTGGGTCAGAGATGCCAAAGCCTGTTTTCTGCTGGTGCTCTATTGTGTCCTAACAATAAAGTTTCTGTTCTGCTTCTGCAAATAAATCCAGTCTAATGGTGTTTTTTGAAGCCACTGTGCCACACACAGCCCACAGGCCCTCCCAGCATGGGCTGCTGGAACCCAACCAGGGGATACTCTGGGAATAACAACAGCAATAACAATAATAACCTTAAAAATAATAATAAAAATGGTGATGAATGGACAGATAAAGTGCCATTAGAGTCTGCCAGCCATCTGGAGCTGGTATCAGTGAAAAACAGAAGATAGCATAAAAAATCCTTAGGATCTTTGTTCTCAATTCCAAGGGCACAACAGGGTTACAATTCATGCACAAATAAAATGCATCTCTGAAAAAACTGCATAAATTTGTGTTCCTACACTGCCTGCAGCACCAAGCAAATTCCCTCAGCTCCTAAGAGCAGCAGGCACAGTCCAGGTGAAACAAATTGCTCAGAGTTTGCTGCAACTGTTTTGGTTTTCATCCATCAGGAAGAACATCCCTGGCCCATGTCACTGCTGTGCCTGTGGTTTCAGCCCCATCACCTTCTCCCAGCTGCAAATCCCCCACAAATGGAACTGAAGAGATGCTGATAAAATTTTAAGAGCCTAGTGAATCCCAGAAGCACACAAAGCAGTTACCTAAGCACTGTACTTTACTCACATAACATGTTTGAAAAAGGCATCCTTAGACCCATCATTGGACATTCAATCCACATAATAGTACCTGCAAAAACTATATCATTTCTAGAATTACATATTTTATTTTCCTTCCGAGTTCCTTAGAGACACTATTTGTGTGTCTTCTATTTTCTGACATTTAAGAAAAGGAAATATACACTGTTTGGCCATGAGATCATGGGTGCTGCTGGTAAGAGATGCACATCCCCTTGGCATTCCCACTGGAAGGAGTTCAGAAGAGGTTCTGGCAAACTACAGCAAAGCAACATCACAATCCACTATAGAGGAAAACTGAACTGCATAAATGATATTTTTTCCTGATCCGAAACCTAGGTGACTATTGCTTGTATCACTCAAACAGCAGGAGAGGGAATTCTTTCATCCACAGGCAGCTCTCCATCCATTTGTATTCCAGATGGAGGAGCTGAATCAATCAGTGATTGTTGCAGGACATTGACCTGTACAACGTACCTGTCAAAATAATCTGCCTGTATTTAAACTGCAGCCTCGAAATTCAGCTCAGTTTGCTCCCCACGTTCTAATTCAGTACAACACCCACAATTCCCAGATGAAGCAAGGCGGGACTGCAGAGCAGCACCCATCTCCCAGGGAGCAGAGCAGTCCCCATCCAAGGGTGCCATCTGCTGACAACAGTTTATTTCCTTACTCTGGGCGTCACTTCCATTCTCTGTTCTGGATTAAAGAGGTGACTAAACCCAAATTCAGCACTGCAGCCTGACAAAGAGTCATACCAGATTTTGAAGTAAGTTGTTTGGTCTTTTTCATCGATCCTCAACATGTGTGGATCAAAACTGTGTGGCATCTTTTCCAGTTTGGAAAGGCTGAGCCTCAGGGGAAGCACTTCCCATGTCCCAGATCACCTGTACTTTGGATTAATTGCAAGAGAATATACTATTCTGGTTTTCATGATGTGCTAATTCCATTATATTCTCAGAGTGAGGCCCTGTGATCTCCCACATTGCCAGCCTCATTGCCAGGCAGGGTGGGAATGCCATGGAGTAATTTCAGGTGAAACAGAGGATTCATTTTATTTCACATTCTATTCTGTACATCCCTGTGTAATTCCATATTGGTGTGATAGGTCACAGACACCAGCTTGCTAAACTGAAAATTCAATCTGAAATTGATCTCTGGTGAGATCTGCAGGATGTCATCAGTGCTTTTATAATTTGGGGTTTTTTTCAAGTTAGGGCCTCAGTTTTTGTCTGATGCTTCAAGCTCATCCCCCTCCCCTGCAGCAGGGCTGACCCCAGACTGCAGCTATGGATAATGGCTATAACCACAATATTTGGGGAGAGCCAAACCTTGTGCTCACTGGAAAATCCAATTTTCAGTGATTTCTTTCCCAAAATAGTTAGAAATGACAGGATTTCTACAGAAAATGAGGAGATTGACTGAGTCTGAGGAAGAAAGAGGGTAAAGTATAAAGGGAGCTGGGGAAACGGAAAGGATCAGGTGCTGAGCAGAGCCAAGCCCGAGCCACAAGGAGGAGCCCGAATCCTGCTCAGTCAGGAACGAGGCCGGGAGGTACCAGGGAAGCTGCAACAATTCCTTATTGCTGAGGCCTTCCAAATGAAACAAACAGGGCAAAACACATCCCTTCCTGTTTGTCCCAGGACAGCTGAACTCTGCTTCATGCAGTCTCCCTGACCTCGCCAGGATGAGCAGCAGGGCCAGGGCAGAAGGGGTTTGGCCTTCACCTAGGTAAGGAAACCAGCTGCAGCATTTCTGGGACAGCCTGTGCCCACCCACTTCATGCCTCTTCCCAAATCTTCCTCCTCGATCTCATCCCTCCGTCATGGACTAGAACAAGACAAAGCAAACCCACTACACCCAGCCGTTGCCACGGGACCACTCCCCCATCTACACCCCTTACCAGCATGAGGAATAGGAGAATCTGCAAGAGCCACAATGCACCTTTCCCTGTTGGATGATACAGTTTGGCAGAAAGTTACTGAGACTTTTGAGAAAGACTATTCCTGCATGATTGCCAGGTCAATTTTTAGGGCTGGTAGTTTTAAATAATCATTTGAATCTTTTGAGTGCTGTTACAAACTCATAGTGTAAATATGTTTTATAGCTAAGATAAATATCTTAATAGTATTAATGCTGGGAACAGCAAGAAATCTTTGCACTGCTGCCTATTGAGACAAGACCACTGAAACAGGACTGCACCTCAAATCATGTGAAAATCAGTATAAAAGTACCTAATTCTCATGTATTTCCCCTGGAAATGGCAGCTGAAGGGAACAGCTGGACATTACTGACTCTGGACTGGAGGATTTTTTTGGTTTAGAAGCTGGATGAATTCATGAAAGCCTCACATCTCCCAAGGCTGAAGCTGTTTGGTCTCTAAGCCGTTTGACAGCTGGTAGGACACACTGCACTTGAGAATCCACAGGTCTGAGGATCCACGGGCTGCTGTAATTCTACAGCCTGAGAATTACCACAGAAAGTATCTGCATAGCCCCATCCCTGCCCTGGCTTCCCATTTATTCTCTTCATGAGCAGGAAAACATAACATACTAACTACCGGGTTAGAGAGAAGTCTGAGGCAGAGCTGATCCTGCTCCACACCTACGAATTTTGGCCACACCTCACTATTATCATATGAAAAGAAAAAGAAAAAAAAAAACCCAAACAAGCGAAAGGAAAGCAACCCGGTATGTAGCTGATTCCAAACAACAACAGCGTGCAGGCTCATAAATGCTTCAGAATTGACCAAGAGGAAGCACGTTTCGTGATGACACAATCTTGTTGCTGTAGTCATTCATCGAAGGGAAACTCCCACAGGAAAAGGCATAAAGCTGCTCAGGGAAGGCGAAGAGGCTGCTCAGTGCTAGGCAGCCAAACCTGGGCTTCGATTCACACAGAGCTAAGCATGAGCACCAGCCAAGGCCCTTTCCAGTTTTTTTCTGGGTCCCTCAGGGGTAGTTCAGGGTGTGGTTTGGCCCAGCAAGGAACTTCTTACAGAGCATCAAGTGCAGATGGTGGTGCCAGCAGCACACATCCCTCCTTCTCCTCTGCCAGACCCTTCTGGCTGGCTGCAGGAGGGGCAGCCTGGGGAGGCTTCAGCGAGCACTATGGGGAAAGCATCTTCCTGGGTGGGAATGAGAAACAGACTATGCAGAACCTGAATGAGCGCTTGGCTGCCTACCTGGACAAGGTCCGTGCCTTAGAAGCAGCCAACGCTCAGCTGGAGAGCTGCATCCTAGAGTGGCACAGGACAAAGTCTCATGGAAAGAGGCATGACTTCAACCAGTACGAGCAAAACGTCACTGACATGCAAAGACAGGTAAGTCAGAGCTGGGACTGTGTCATTCTGTGCTCTTCTAAGGAATCGGGGTTCTCCTTTATGCTGATGGCTTTCCTTTAAAGAAGTTAAATAAAACCTTTGAAATGTTAGAAATCCTCAGGAAGGTAGTTCCAGGACCTGGGCATAAACATTCTTTGTGGGCACAAGAAAGGCTGGAAGGGGGCGAGGGGGATTCTGCAGAGACTGGCAGAATAAAGGGATCCAAGTGTGCTGCCAAGTGTTCCTTTCTGTACTGAAACTGGGTTTTGAGTAACTGCAGCTGGCAGAACTTGGTCTTTTTGACTGCACAAGTCTTGAGCAAATTACAAAGCAGGAGGAGTGCAGAGCCTGCCCCTCTCTGCTGCTGTCTCCAGACAGACTGGGGCATTCCAGCTCTTTGATTCCTGCGGTAGCAGACAATGAAACTACAGGAGTTTTGGGACCAATGAGCTTATGTAATCAGATGGAAAAATACTTCATTGTAATTAAGAAAATAGCAGTGACAAATTCCTTGTGGATGTTTTCACTATAATTAAAAGGAGAATTTCTGGTTCCTGCCAGTAGTTAATATTAATGTTCAACAGTAACTCTTTCAATCTCCCAAACTCACGTGTCTTCAAATTTAAGCATAATATTAATCTGTATTCATAATGAACATCCTTAGCACTGTAACCATCTGTGTGACTAATCAGTGTAATTAACTTTACATACCCATATGGGGCAAAACCCAAAGCTCTTCCAAAAGCAACGTTGTCGTTTGCTCTCAACTTTTTATAATACAATTACTTGGCATTCTCAAGATCCTGAGAAATTCTCTTTAAAAAGGTTTGGAAATTGTATTAATTCACATCTTTGCTGACTGGGGCCAAGGACTTAATCAAACTCCACGCTCACAGCTAAAAGTGTTGCCTCCAGGCAGTAGGTGAGGTGCTCGGACCACAGCCTGTGTATGGAGAGCCAGAACTGTCATCACCCATTTCTGTTTTAAGGATAAAGAAAGGTCACCATCCCCAGACTTGGCACTTGGGCACTTTCCTTTTTAACAGAAAGAGAAATAAAAACTTGTTCATCGAGAACATATATGTGTTCAGGTTGATTTGGAATTAGTAAATCAGAAAGATTTAGGAAGACAGTAAGCATAAAACTATGATGCCCTCACTTTTGAGTAGGTTGTACCCAAACAGCTTATTTTTAACACTCATCCCTTAAACAGCTGTCCCTGGCCACAGACACCTGGAGGCTGGTGGCTGTCCTGGATGTGGAATGAAAGGCCAGGAAAGGATCATTTACAGGTGACAATTCAGTGATTGAACACGGGATTTTTACTTTCTCTATAAAACATTGCAATTACCAGCATGTATGCCTGTAAAATGAGTGAAAATATAGCATCTAATTATTAATCATAATTAAATTAATTAAATGTTAATTTAAAGGGTGAAACTAATTTAGCACCTAAAATAAAATTCAGACTAAATTTAGGGTCCTATATCCAATAATCCAGAATGTCTATGATATGCTGCCTGTCTGAACTTGGAGGCATATAATCATTTGGGTTCTACATTTTTAACCACACTCTCCTGGATACCTGAATTCAGGATGAATGCCTGATGGAGCAACAAGTTTTGGGAAAAGCCTTGCTCCAGCCTGACTCCATCCTAGCCCAGATACACAATGAAATATCACCTGTTCTTCAGGTAACTGTCTCACTCAAACACCTTGTGCTGCTAAATAAGCAAAGTGATCTAGAGAGCATTCCAGGAGACGGGACAAAGGACATGAGAACGGAGAGGTAAAGTCAGTGCAGGAAGCCTTCTTGGAAAAATCCCTGTTTTGAGAAGGAATTGGAGTGTATTTCCTATACAATAACATTAAGTGGGAATTCTTAATGAAGCTGACAGTTTGCAGACTGGTACTGGAGACACAGCCACGTTCATGATGGATGCAGTAAGGAATTCCATGTGACTGTTAAGAGGTGACTGGCACATGTGAGATCCACACAGCAGTGGGCAAAGCACTGAGCAGTGCTCAGATTGCACAGAGTCCCACAGCAGTTCTGTACACGGCACAAAGCTGAAGAACTCATGTTCTTTTCTCGTTGCCTTGTTTATTCTACAATTCAAAAATTGCCTCTTCTTTGTCACCAAATTCCAGGCAGCCACGCGTTCAGGGCATTGTTATAGTTCTTGAGCTGGCCTTGATGGTGTCCCAGGGCAGTATCCGAGGTGCAGATAATTGCACAGGAATGCACAGTCTGTTAGCAGATTAGTTAAACATTCCACAGCACCTTCTTCTTCACTACCGAGGTGAACCTTTGACACTTGAGGAGAATTTTGTCATTTCCTTGTTTCTTTGTGATTCATTGAGGTGTGGGAAATTTACTCCAAGGTGTTGAGAGCTCTGTAAATGACTTCTGTAGGGCCACAGTGCCCCTTGGTTTGCTCTGTGGATGCTGAGGGAAGGTAGCTGGTGGGATGGCAACCACACTTCTCTTTCTTCTGTGTTAGAAAAGGACACAGTGTCCTGCATTTATGATTTGCTGATAATTATGTGTGAGTTCCTGCTGGAGTTCTTTCAAAGATTTGGCACGGAATACTGAACTTTTCACATTCAGATCTATAGTTAAAAGCTATTCTGTGTTATCAGGGACACATGAGCCTTTCCAGCGAGTGCTGTGTGCACCAAATAAATGAGATCGTGCTTCAGCCTGCACCTTTTAGAGCAATTTTCAAATCCAAAAGCAAAATCAGACACCTGAATCAATCACTGCATGCTGCTGGTCGATTCAGAGCAGCTATAGGTGAATAACTGAATGGACCACAACAATCAGATGCCAGTGGTATTGTGCATGCAGCTCCAGCCTGTGGTGAGTTGAGGGTCCTCCCAGTGAGTTGCTGCCACCATCACCAGCTCAGCAGGGTGTTCATACACAGGCTGCTTTTTGGCATAACATTAACTCCAGTATTTTGATTGTGCTCAGACAGAGCTTAATGGTTCTTACTGAAATTTGCCCTAAAGATGCCCAAGGCAGCTTTGTTAGCCACGCTGAACAGAATCAGAATCCGGTCTCAAAACCAGAGGAAGGCAGTGACTCTTACTCTGTAAGGGACCATGAAATTTATGTCATGAAATTAATATCATCTATGGTCAGGAATAAGATGATGCTTCCTGGTTCATACCCTCAAAAAAAGTAAGAAAAAGAGAAAAGTAAGATTACAGACAAAAATTGTAAAACACCTAGGAGCATAGGAAACTGAAATGCTTTTATTCTTATGGTCTTCTTAGCATGGGAATTCCACTATTTAGATGCTTCCTTTGAGCAGCAAAGAGGCTAAACCAGCACAGATTATTTACTGTCATCCCATGGCAACACCAACTCTCCTGTTGGATTCTCTGTTTTCCAGATTGAGGATAGCAAGATCACCAATGCCAGCATCCTTTTACAAATTGATAACGCTAACATGGCAACTGAAGACTTCAGGCTCAAGTAAGCTCTTCTTTGGTTTCCTCATTAGATTTGAAAGAGGATTAACTAAACATTACTTTTTCTTGCTAATCCAATAGGGAAGCGATTTTACTGAGGTTTTCTGTTGATACTGGAAGAATAAAAACAATGTAGAACAGAGGAAAAAAAACCCAAAAGCATGTAAAACCCACAAATGATTGCTGAAGAACCTTGAGTCACCCTGTTTATGATACTTAGTGCAGGTCCTGACGAGCAGGTTTGACAGCAGGCACTTAATACTTGTGACAAAAGGCACTTAAAACTGTCATCTGGGATTACAAATTATCCCCTCTAAGTACTGCACTTCCCAGTCCAGCCCAAATCTATTTCCTGGATTTATCACCTCTTCTGTCCAGCTCTGCAGGGAACACCTGTCCTTGTGTGGCTTCTGCTTTGGAGTCCCATGAGTTGAGCACAGTGACTGAGCTGGTGCATCACTGGCTCCCAGCAGTCTGATTTTCAGTACATTGAAAGAGACTTCTCAGATCAACTGAAAAGACAAAATGTTTGTACAGAACACTTTCAGGCAGGTCTTTCCAAAGGAAAGGATCTGACACTTCTGTAAGTAAGACTTCTTAGGAATCAGGAATTTTTGTCTTATTTTGAGCAGTTGGTGATCAGCTATAAAAAAATTTTCAGCTTTTGATAGTATTATGACAAACTCAGATACCCTGAGCACTGCCAGCCTTTCATTATCAGTCAGTGGTGTCACAAAAGGAACCAGTGGAACTGCTTTGAGGGACGGGACTCAGACTGAGTTTATTGGGTGAATGGAGAAGCACCAATAGAGCCCACAAAACACAGAGTAAGGGAGAGATGCTGAGGTGTGAAATTGCTTCCCATGCCCAAGGGAAGACACAAGAGCATCTCCCTTCCTTTGGCTCACTACAGATGCTGCAAGAGATTAGAGGAATGTCAGTAACTGGCTTCCATCACATTTTTCTTGTTTTTCTGGAGGACTCAAAAGTTACCATTTTGAAAAAACTAAAGCAATCAGTGCTTGCTGATAGTGTTTTCAGAGAATTGCATTCTCAAAGCTTCCACAACTGGGTGAATGTTAACATGCAAAAAGGGAAGTGAAAAAAAGAAATTTTATTTCCTACCATAGAGAAGTTACGAGAGAGAGAGGAAAGTGAAATGCCAAACTAATAAAACTCATTTTATTGTTAAGACTATCCAAAAATATTTAAATAACATATTTAGAAACAGAATTGGTTTCTTTGTTTGTCCTCTCTAGTTCCCTACATAGACTAAGCCTTGTAGAAGAGCCTGAATGGGGCAGTTCTCAACATGCACGTTGTGTCTTCTCTTTCCTCATAAAGATACGAGGCCGAGAAGTGTCGCAGGCAGGGAGTGCAGCTGGATGTGGAGAACCTGCGGAAGGAGCTCGACGGCATGACCATTATCACCACAGATCTGGAAATGGAAATTGAAGGCTTGAGAGAAGAGCACATCCTCAGGAGGAAAGACCATGAGGAGGTAGAAAAAGTTCCACTTGGTAAAATCTTATTGCACAAATCTTTACTACCATGTAATTAACTGAGTAAGACCCACAATCTGTAAGTGGGATTGATGATTCAGGACCTAATCCTGTTTTTGAGGCACCAATGAGAGTCAGGTGAAGCAAAAAGCCTGTGTCTGCTTTACCAATTACACTGGGGTTTCAGAGAGAACAGATTGCTGGAGTCTCTCCCACCCATCTGTCATACACAGCTAATAATAACTGACATATTGGACAGAAATGTTCTCAGAAAGACTTAGATATAAATACACAGAGTGCTGCCGGGTTTTAGTCATCACAGACTTTTTCCTCAGTTCTGAATATATCATTTCCCATACTCACATAAGCATGGAAGGGTTGAAGGGTGGAAGGGATCTCTTTAGGCCCCCTTTTCCACCCCCCTAAACTCAAGCAGGGTAACCCAGAACAGGCTGACCTGAGCAAAACACATCTCAAATTCTTGAAGGATCAAAATTAAAAAGAATGGTTGGTGAAGTCAGGCAAAATTACTCATTCTTGCATAATCCTAAGCACAGTAATTAGATAATTCTCAAAAGCCACACTACTCTGAATTCTGCAAAGCTATACTCAGTGCTCTCTGTTATTCCCACATTTATAATTCCACTGCTTGAAACATGCTGGTTTCGCTTGATCTGGTGTTGTTTGCAGTTATTACCCAACTCCGGACCAAACATCCTGCTCAGTGTCTGTGGGTTTTTAAAGCAGAGAATAAAACACAGGGGGTGCACAGTGGTAGGTGCAGCTGCCTTTGGCTGACCCCCTTCCAGCCCAGGAGAGTTCTTGGACACAGGGGACCAGCAGAGCCATCCCTGTGTCCAGCTGATCTGCATTCCATGATGTCATACCCCAAAAGGCTCCTTTGCCTGGGTGCTTTGAAAATGGTACCAGGCACAGAAGGTTGTGCTACACAGAAAGGAATGTTACCCTACCTGCCCAACTGGTCCTGTAATTATGTTGTTTACACAGTAATTATATGCTTTAATCCAATTATTCCTTTAACAATTACATAGAACTTTTACATTACTCTCCTGTAAACTTAGTTATAGTTCCATAAATATTAACATAAAGGGTAAGAAAGATGAAATTACTGTTAGATTTTCATCAAGGATTTAGGTTTCTAAGAGATAAATAAATAAAAAATGTCAGTGCTTCTTCACTGAGTCCATTTCTTTCAGAAACATTCCATGAAAAGATCTTCTTGCATGTCTTTATTGCATTCTGCCTCAGAAGCAGCTATGTCATTGGTTTAAGTCACATCACAGTATTATCAATATACAAATTTTTTAAATAATGTTAATGTATATATAACAATTACCCCCCAAAACCTCTCTGGGATTCTGTGGCTCTCTGAAAACTTTCTACTTCCATAAACAAGTTTGCTTGTTCCCTCTGACACATGAACAGGACATGGAAGCCAATCGCTCCTCACAAGACTTCAAAGTCAATATAAAAGTAAACGCGGCCCCTCCTGCAGACTTAGGCAAGATTCTGGCAGAAATAAGAGAAGATTATGAGGCCATAATTGAAAAGAACCGTCAAAGCCTGGACAACTGGTACAAAGAACAGGTAACAGCCAGTCCCTGCTCATTTCCAAGCCCCCTGTGGCTGCAGCTGCCTGACCAGAGTCTGAGCTTTTCTCTTGCCTCTGCTCCAGAGTGCAGCAATGTCCCTGGCAGCAACCCCGAACCCCGAGCAGATCCAGCGCAACGAGAACGAGATCAAGGAGCTAAGGAGAACTTTGCAGTCCCTGGACATCGAGCTGCAGGCACAGATTAGTAAGGTATCTGCTGCAGACATCTTGGGCTGCTCACTCACTCCATATGTTCTCAGAAGTTGTCATGGACCAATTCTCCATTTAAATCCACAGCCTAGCATAACTTTGTTGCAGTTGTTAAAGTATGAGGGAAAGTGGAATTCAGATCATGTTCAACTTTGCCAAAATATGCAAAATAGATTCAGCAACCATCACCAGGAAGTGAAAAATGTATGTCTCTTCTTTCAACAAAATATGAGGAGAAGAAGAAGAAGGGATAGCTGACTCCAAGTCTAGAAAGAAAATGTGTCCAGAAGACAGACAGCGACACAAAGAATGCAAAGTTCATATTTACAAGCCCTGTTATCAAGCATGAATTACACAAACTGTGAAAAATATTGGTGGGGAGCTTTCACAAATATTACATAGCTCTTATACCAGTTAAAGCTCACATCCCAGAGACCTGGAGACTTTGGAGCAATTCTGGACAGTTCATGCAGAACGGACAGGACAGACAGCAGTGCCAGGAGCAGAGCTTTGAGCAGAACGGATATGGCAGGGATAAATGACTCAGTTTTGCCTTTCATGCACACACGGCACAGCTCTGTGGTTCTGCTGCCTTCACAAGAATAGTTATGCAAATGCATAAGTGTTTAAATTACCACAGCCTTAATTTTGCAATCTTCTAGCTAGAGACCAAATTTGCTGGTATTTCTGTGTTGTATCTACCACAATAAATAATAATCATGGTCTTGGTATTATCTGCCCCATCAGAAACACATGCTGGAAGACACCTTGGCTGACACTCGGAATTATTACGCTGCTGCACTCCAAAACATGCAGCAGATCATCTCCAGGTGTGAGGAGGAGCTGAGCCAGGTTCGTCATGACATGAAGCAGCAAAATAACCAATATAAGGTTCTTCTTGGGATCAAAACACGCCTGGAAAAGGAAATTTCCACATACCGCCTGCTGCTGGAAGGGAATGCTGACGGGTAAGGCAGAGCTGCCCTGACTGGAACAGATGAAGAGTTCTCATATTTGGATTATTTATTTGTTTGTTTGTTTATGCTTAATCAAAGCTTGCAAGTCCCATACTACATCAAGGGTTGGTATTTTAATGTGATGGATCATAATAAAAAGCTGGAGCCACTCAGAGTACAGAGACACTGGTACCCATGTAATTTGGATTAACTAAATTAATATTACTTTTTATTAAAAAAGAATAAAATTCTCCACTCCCACAGTATGGCCATCTCAGCATAGGAGAATGCTGGCCTCATTTTTATTCTCTCATCTGATTTTTATGAAGTCAAAAAAGGAAGATCAGCAGCCTTTAGAACTGCAACTCTCAGGCAGGCAGGACAGAGTGGCCCCAAGTGTGAGGGTATTTGTCAGAAACCAAATTGGGATCAACCTGAGCAACTCCAAATACACACAACCAATGCACCTGTCCCTGGGAGCAATATGAATGTGCCCAGGGATGTTTCCAGTCAGAATATCTACAAAAGGGAAAGCTCACATGGTATAAAAGCATCATTCTTTTTCCTTCTTTTAAAAAAAAAATTATAGTGGGATGAGGTCTCCTTAGAAACAGTGAAAAGGGGACAAATAACTTTATTAAATTAGTGTAACATTATTTTCTATTTCATTATCTTCACAGGACAGCAAGAAAATCTGAAACTGAAGGTAAAAATTCCTTACTTTGTTCTCTGTAGTGACTCTTAATTACTGTCATTTCCAATCAAATTTCACTCAGGGCAATTTCAACCTCACCTGAGTGAACTGTGGAAGGTGAGCATAGCAGGCTCACACAGACCTTTGAGAAGCGTTTCAGCAGCTCCTGGCTGCTGTGAAGGGCTCACTGCAGAGCCCACTGGGCTGCCTGAGCCCCAGCCCTGTCAGTCACACAGTGGCCACAGCTCAGCTCCAGACTAAAGCTTTCCTGGGACATGAGGAGGCAAGGAGACTCCACTGGGTGACTAAAACAGCGTTAGGGCTTGAGAGCAAACCGAAAAATCTGCATGTCTGGAAACTTGTATGCTGGCATGGGCATGACCTGCAGACATCCAGGATAATCTGCTGGATTTGCATTGGCTGGGCTCTCCCTGTGTTATTCATTTGCCCTGACCTGGACCAGACCCAGGGTGACTTTCTGGCAGCACATTTCACACAGAGCAATAAATATTGACTTTAAGGAAAACATGTAGAAAAAAGGAGGCAGTGGGTAAATGACTGTAAATGAGGCTTTCCCTGCATCACCTTGTCTCAGCATTGCTCCTTGGCTAATTAAACTTTCCTTTCTTTCAGAACACTCTGGGCTGAGCAACCGAAAGCTCAAAGCGATTGTCCACGACAGCGTCAACGGGGAGGTGGTGTCCTCCACCATCAACGAGCTCCCCCCACAAGCCTGAAGGAAAGCTCTGCCAAACCAGCAGCTTTCCCAGCAGCAGCTCCCACAGCCCCTCTGGAGCAGTGTGCCATGGGCTGGCTCCCGTGTGTCAAACAGGGATCCTGTAGTGAACGCGCTTCTCAAATGATCTGCAAAGTGCCACAGAGCTGGGTATAGCTGACATTGGTAGTTTAAAGAGCTTTTAGTCACCAAAATGCTGGAAAAAAGCTGTTGAATTAAAGTGACTGGCTGAGCTAGTGGCAGATGTATTGTGCACGTCTCCCCAGGGCAGGAACATCCATCTGGGATTCAGTTATCGCTCTGCAAATTAGCTATAATTTAAGGGGAATAATCTCTCAACTTTTTTCCTGGTCTTATATGCCTCTCATCATATACCTCACTGCAGCCAATAAATGTTTGTGCATTATTTGTTCCGGTCCTTGGAATATCTGATTTTGCTTTCCTTTACATATGCTCAGTCCACTGTGGCAGTGCCACTGACATGGCTCAGGACAGCCAAAGCCTCATTGTTTCAGGAAGGACAATACAAGAAGAACACAAAAAAGAAAAGAGGAGACACAAGTTACAGGTAACATTTACATGAGCAAAGCTATTCAACTTCCCTATACACAACTTATCAGTCACCATTTGGAACAGCATTATGAGTAGGAGTGTTGCAAAGCCACTTTACTAAAAATAGTCCCCCAGAAACATTTCTTTATTCTTCAGTTTGAGAGAAATTTTCTAGCACTGTCTTTACACACTTTCCCTCAGAGTCTGTAAGTACTTTTCCAGACACTCATCCTTTCTTGATGTCCCAGGTAATTCAAAAAACCATTTCAGTTATTTGGTCTCAAATTAATGTTCACTGTCTCTGTCAAAAGGTTCTGCAGTCAGGCCAGACTGGTGTTTACAGTGCATGCAAACACCAGAGAGAACTGTCAGCTTCAGCCAAGCTCAGGCTTCCTCCCTTTCTCAGCTCAGCCCAATGCCCGAGTCAGCAGCAGACCCTGACAGCAATAGAGCTATGCAAAGATAAAATCTGGGCAAGCAAAAGAGAAATACCATTAGGATGTTTAGATGAGGAAGAGTGTAAGGCAGAAGGAAGAGAGACCAAATGGAACATAATGAGCGTGTCAGGGATTTGCATTCCAAAGTCTGCGTGTCCAGGGCAGTCTCGCATTCATGAGTGACATTGTCATCATGTCCCGTCATCCCCGCACACCACGCACTGTCACTAAAGGGCTCCTGTTACGTGCCTTGCTTTGAAACAGGGCTCACAAAGGGGAAATCTCAAAGGAAACGCAGATTAAACTGAACAAAGTCACTTCTGTGGTACAATGTTCTGCTACTGGCATGTTCCAACCAGATCCTGATCCCCCTTTGCCCCCCGCACCCCAACTCTCCACCCTTGTTGCACAAAGAGATCCCAAAAGCATTGGATGGATTACCTAATGGTTTCTTTAAACTGGGTAAAACTTGTAATACAGGATTAGTAACTCCTGGCTAATTAAGAGTGTCCTTCCTTATGGCTTACCAGATCTAACAAGCCAGACCTGGTGTTTGCAGCATCTGGACAAAATGTGCCCAGGTCTTGAACAATTTTCTGTGTTATTTAAAGATATGCTCATTTATCAGATTTACATAGCAGGGTCACATCGCTGTGACACAAATAATTATAAAAACTTCTAAGTAGCCCCTTATTTCTACATCAAAGGAAAGGATGTGCTTTGTGCTGGGTTATTGTGCTGAACTACAAGAAAGAAAGAAAGAAGAAGGAAAAACAAATAATTGAAGTGCCTTATGGAACACGCCTGTCTTTATTTCACATTCCTAAGCGATGCTCTGGCTTTACTCTGCCCTGGTGTCCCCTCATGCAGAGGTGAGATATGCTCCCTGTGCCCTGTGTCACACTCAGCTGTGGTCCAAGAGGTGCTGGAGAAAAGGCAGCAGAATTCCTGCTAAGAGGCAGCAGAATTCCTGTTCTCTGCTGAGAGGCAGCAGAATTCCCATACCACTCCACCACTCTGATGATTTTAACCTTCTCTTACACCTGTGCTGCTGCTCTCTGTGCAGGTCAGAGCAGTACAGCTCACAGCACCATCCTCACAGCTCACCCCATTACTGACACCATCGTGCACTGATGGCTCCAACACAGCCATTCAAGTGTCTTTTACTAAGTGGAGTAAAGCTATGAGTCTTTAAACATACAAATAGGTGTTACACCACATTCTGTTTGTTTCTGGAAGAAATTGCTTATTTGTGGAGAATCTTTGACAGCTTCAGGATGCTCTGTAGAACTGCAGATCTCCTTTCTGCTGAACAGCTTGTGACACTGTGTCACCAGACGTTGCCCTGTATCTGGTGGTTACTCATTACCTCTGAATTTGTGCTCTGGTAGATAAGCTATGCATTCCTAAATGTATTTAGGGTGGGTCTGCACCCTAAATAATAAATAATGATGCTAATATTTACCACTTGCATACACTGTTAACATCACATTCTCACACCACGCTGAGAGATGAAGTCAGGGAGATAATGAATGGGGCCAGTATTATCATTCCCATTTTATTGCCTGAGAAATTGGAAAAAGAGATGACACAACTCGCTCAAGGCTGCAAAGAAAGTCACTGAGAGCCACTAAATTAGAATCCATCATTTCACAGCTTCTACTTAACCCAGCTATTAGATAATACAACTTCCTGAAGAGCCATTCCCCACTCACAGCAATCCTGTCAGTGTCTGATGGCTCTGAAGAGATAATGCCCTTCATTCATTCCAAGTGTTTATGGCTGGTCAGGACCCTGCACAGACTCTGATGGTGTTCTTCAATGCACCTGTGCCAACAGCCTGACTGAAATGAGTCCTGTACAGAACCCTGTGCTGGCAGCTCTGGCAGCTTTGTAGTATTTGGGAGACTTTAAGAGCACAGGTAATGCTGCTTCTGATTTCAGAGCAGTGGCTTGAAGGGAAGAAAATATTCAGGACTGTGATGATGTATGGCTTGAAAAATGACTTTGTTAATTCATTGTATTGACACTGATTGAACTCTGCCAGCTCATATTTGTTCTCCTTCAGTATTCCATACACAAAGAAGTGCCATTTCTACACCAAGAAAGTGACAGGCCCAGCCACGAAGAAACTGCAATCAGAAAAATAAGAAGTATTATTAAAAACAACACCCACCAAGTGAATAAATTCTACTTCCCATAAATGGAAAAGGATAGCAAAGAAACATGAGCAGGACAGAACAGCATTTCTCAGTCGAAGTGAATGATGCAACAATACTTCTGCAAACCAACAGGATACAGGAACTCAGCCTATAAAAGGAGGCTGAAACCATCAGCGTTCACAGCTGGCTCCTTGCAGTTTCACCTGCCATTTAAGGCAGTCCTGCACGGAATAATCCTCAGCATGATTTCCAAGAGCCTTGACTGCACTCCAGCCTGGGCATGAGTCACAGCTCATTTCACTTGTAGAAATGTTAAAACTTATTAAGGTGTATTACAATAGGCAGCTTTGGTAGGTGAAGTGTTGATCCCCTGGAAGAAGTGTGCGATGAGGTAATGCAGTCATGGTTTGTGCTATTAATCACACATTCTTCTGGGGAGCTGGCCCCACACTGCTGGGGTTCAGCCTTATTTATCAACAGCCACATCTGCACAATGAAAATTTTTGCTTTCTGCCTTCCTGGTTATTGCAGATGCAAAATTAACAAAGTCATTTCAGAAAGAGAAGAAAAGAAATCTTGCCTTTGTAGCACTGCTAAACCCACAGGTTCTATGGATTATTGAAGCAGAGAGAATAGGTAGAAGAGCCGGTAAAACATTTCACAATGTCCACACCCTGACCTATAAAGGTTTCTAAAGTTTTGCTAGGAGATGCCTGTTCCTGTGTATGAATCATTTAGAAAAAGGATGAATCTATAAACAGGGAAGTAAGGAAAGAATAATGTTGGAGAGGCTGCATCCCCTGTCCCCCCATGTCCTGCATTATACCACAAAAGCATCTTAATTATTGACTCTACCTGAATGTTTGGCTTGATGAAATCCCAACTTAAGTTTTACCATCTGTTGTTTCCTCACCATTCCTCCCTCTGTAAAAAATTTTATTTTTCCAAGCTCTACTTTTATGATATTCTTAGTTGTGTGACTATATGGAAATGACCTACTTGAGCCTCTGGCCTAGGACTGGCACAAACCAATTGTCTGCAAAAATATTCCATGAAATAGAAGTGCCAATGTTGGACAGTTTGGAGTGTCCCTATGGCAGGAGCTCCCAGTGTGAGACATGACCTAATGGTGAGGCAGGTGCAGGGCTGCTTCTTCTGGACATGTTAATTTGCTTTTTGAATGTCTGAATATGCATCAGAAGCTTAAAGGCATAAAATCATAACACCAGCTGTGGTAAAGACACTTTCAATAACTATATAGACTTCAGGGGCAAATTTTTTGGCTTTCCAATGTCCTAAGGACAAGTCCAAAAGAGTCGATGTGACAGGCTGTAATTAGACTCTATAGAAAGCAACAAAAATGAAGAATATAATTTGGAAAAATGTGTTTCAATTAAGAGGCATAATTAGCTGGCGCAGGCAGGGAAATGGAGAAACAAACATGATGAAGTAGCTACAAACTACAGGTCTTCCTTAGAACAGAAGTTAAAGGTGTGCTACCTTTAGAGAAGTACCAGCTTTGGCTCAGCTCTGCAGCCCCGAAACAATCTATGAGAAAATAAAAGATCAAATGCATCAGACAAAAAACTGGGAGTGACTCTTGCCAGAACAATTTCAAAGCAGGAAATCTGTAACGCTGCTGCAAGCAGACAGAAATTGTGATCATAAAGTTACCCGTGCAGGAAAGAGAACATATTCTTATGTCCTATTAATGAGAAAAATGAGTAATTTTTGAAAGCCATTCCAGCACCCAGGCTCTGCTTACAGGTTAATCTCAGAAGAGACGGTTTCAAGACATTCTGAGAATGTATCCTCTGTTACTGTAGAGAACAAAAACCTGAAAAACACAACGAAATAAATCTTCTCTTTAATGTCTACAGCCTATCACTGCTTAAAAATTGAGATACTCAAGCATCAGTCATATAAAAGGGTGTAATTCAAAAGGATAATGAACACTCCCTGTCCTCAAAGACTCACATGTCAGAATTTAGAAAGATAGTCCATTCTTCCTGCCATTGCTTCCAAACCCACTCCATACAAACAGCACTGAATTATGGCTGCTGGCTCCGAAGAAAAATATTCCTCTAAACGCTCGGCCACAAGAGCGATACAACTAAATCTCCTGTGGATATCGGGCCAGGAAAGTGGATAACATGAGACATTTTCTTATGTAATCCGTAAGTTTTATTCTCTCGTTCCAGCTCCGCACGGACCCTCCCGCGGCGCTCAGCACGGGGCGGGCCGGAGCAGCTCCGTTCCGAAGGCCGGTGGTGGCCTCTAGTGACAACCAGGCAGATCCGCACGGAGCCCGCTGCCTGTCCCTGCCCTGCCGCTCCTCCGGGCTCCTGAGGCTGGGGAACACCAAGGGTTCTACGGACTGTAAAATGTATTCTTTTGTACAGCTTTATTGAAAATAACTTGTAGATCTTTGTGCCTTGGTCATGGCTGTGCCTGTACAGTGAGCTAAGATTGCGCTGTACAGCTTTGTCAACCCTATCTGCAGCATTAGCTCAAAGTAGGAAAATTTATCTGTAGTTTAGTATTTCTGGTTTATAAAAGAAGGAAAAATACTGTTTAGGAAACAAAAAAAAGACAAAAAAAGTACAAATTGTGCAAACTTAGAGAGGTCTTCAACAAGGGACCAGATGTTGCAGCATTGTGCTTTTTAATTTTTAGCTTTAATTCATTTAAATCTCTATCCAAATGCAAATCGTGTCTTGTTTATACATAAAACCAAATTTTGCTACAAATTATAAATGTTAGTCTTTGGTCATTCATTGTTTTTTTTTTTTGCTAAAGACAAAAACCAGAACAATAACAGACACGTAGGGCATCACCTGAAAACCACCTGGAAATTTCTGCTGCAGTATTTGTGCAATGAACATTACTAACAGTGCCAGACTTCCTCCAGGGGAGTATGGAGATGGATTTTCGGCCTGTTTCCTTTATTTTGCTTTTTTGGTATCTGCTTTCCTGACACAGATCTTGATGCTGGGAGGGTATTTTGGGTTCCAAGCAGGCCATAGCTTGTACAAACCCTGAGAGTGGGGATGCCGTGGGATTGCTGGGATGCGCTGAAAGGATGATATTCCAGAGCAGTCCCCAAACAAGAAGCTGCAGCTGTGCCCCTGCCCAGGCACCTCCTGGCATTATGAGTGCAATTTTACCCTGGGGAAAAAATTGAGTTTTTTCTTGATTTGCGGTGTGACACAAATGAGATTCCCAGAACCACAAGAATTTCTTTTAAAGCTAGCAAAAAGTCTACACAGATATGAACACATGCAATCAAATGAGATTCCCAGAACCACAAGAATTTCTTTTAAAGCTAGCAAAAAGTCTGCACAGATATGAACAGTGTGGTTGTACATATCTTTTACAGTGTAGTCAGTGTGTATCTATTTGCACAGAGCCATGAAAATTGTATTTGCCTCCTGAATCACAGAAATATGCAATATTTTTCATGGGTACTGAACCACTCCAGCATTCTGGAACTGAGAGAGTCAGTAGGCTGAAATTCTCTCCAGTTCACTGGTTTTCTCCTTCCCTTGACACTTCAGCTGCACAGGGTTTTTCCAAGGGAGAGAGATCTGCCAGCAGTCCTGTGTTAGAGCTGATCTTAATGGCACTTTTGGGGAAGAAAAAAGAGAAGGTTCGTTTGTGTGGCCTGGAGCTGTTTTTGTTGGCACTGAGATCTGATTCAGTTCGAGGAGAGCAGCTGAGACAGGAAAGGCAGCTCCTGACTTTCATTTTCCACCTGTGGCTGGGGAGGGATGGAACCCACACACTGCCTCACGCAGCACTCCAGGAGCTGGAACACCTCTCTAAGCACCATAAATATGTAATGTTTTAACTTACCCCTCTGGTCAAAGCTCCAAGCAGAAAGAAATAAGATGCAGTGGTTTGATGATTGAGATATTTTCATTGGACAAAAGATAAAAAGGAGAGGGAAATGAGGGGGAAAAAATACGTGAGGCAGACAGTGTAAGATCTTGAGCTGCAAATGATCAGGGCTTAGGTGAATCCAGCTGAGTTGGTGACATCATCCAGAACTTTCTCTCCTCTGATCCCATTCAGCAAAGCACAAAATACCTTGCTTTGCTCTTTGGAGAGAGCAGGCTTCGTGGGCATTAGCAGTAAGAGGAGATGCAAAGGTAGTTAAGAAAAGAAGGAGGGGAATATCTCAGACCCAGAAATACTGAATACTGGAATAAGGCTGGAACACTGAAAATGGAATGCTTCTCTCTTGAATGCACTTTGCACAGCAATGTCCTTTCAGGACTGTAGTGTAGATCTTTCAGAATCAAACTCTCATGATACTAAACCCAAACACAGAGACCAACAAAAGGGTGTTGGATTTCACTCCTACAATGGATCATCTCTACAGACTGAACTAGAAGACCTTGCTTTATTTCAAATAATTCAAAGTCTCTATGTCAGCCAAAAGAAAAGCATGTGTTCCACCTAAAGGCAGCAAAAACGCAGACCCACAGCTGGGTGTGTCTTTTTTCCTTGAACTCTCCAGACTGGTTGCCCAGGGCTGGTTAGCACAGGTGAGTCAGATGGAATGGCATCCACATTATCAGAGCCCTGCAGAACTTATCTCCATGGCCCTCCAATGCACATTAAACTTCTGTCACACAGGTGACATTTCTTCATGAAATCAAACAAATCATTAGTGTCGCTATAAATGTTTTATTATGTCTATAGGCAATCTACTCTGACCAAGCATGTCACTGAAGGGAAGTGCTACCTGTGAACCCACAGACTGTCCTCTACAGCTCCCACAGCTGAGTCTGGAGCTGAAACTGCTCTGCTGAGCTAAGCACCAGCAAACTGTTACAGCACTTCCTCAATGCTGACCAAAACTGCAGTACTGGACAATGGATTTTTAGATTGCCCAACATCTATTTAGGTAACTTACTCTTACAAGCAATAAAAAAATAAATAAATAAAAATGAGGCAGCCCATGATCTTGCAGATAATTCCTGGGCATAGTCCAGGGGTGGAGGACGCTGAGGCCACTCCCAGCTGATGCCCTGAGGAGCCCCTCACCCTCCAGCCTGGCTGGGGCCTTGCCCTCCCCTCACTGCCATGGCTGCAGCTTCAGGGCTCCCTCTGGCAGTTTCCACTAATTGATACAACCAGTCAAGATATGTTACATGGAAAAAAGTGTAATGAACCAACACCAGGAGTAAACCCCACCTCTGATGTGAATCCATCCCGATGCTAGCAAGTATTCTAGCTTTTTGGGGAGGATAGAAGAATGTATAAAATGGTAAGAGCAGAGAAATTGTCAGTAAACAAATGAGGGATGAGAATAAAAAGGACACTAAGAAAATTCAGCCTTTTATCTTTTCACATCGGGTTTGCATGATGCCATTGCTCCTTGCTTCCTCTTGTGATCATCATCTTGGATGATTCTGCTGAATAGTCTAGAGGAAAATAATTGCTGGAGATTTACCCTGAACAAAAGCAGCAGAGCCATAACACAAGGCAAATGTCTGACCTAAGCCTGATGCTCATCTTCATTCAGATCACTGACTTCTTTTGTCATTTGCTCACTAAATTTAAAAAAAAATAGAACCTCCAAATGATGTCCAGGTAACATGGAAACTAATTTTAATACTGAGAAGACAAAGCAGAAAGTTTGCTCTTAAACAGACTGCCACACAATCCTGCAGAGATCTAGGCAGTGAGATACAGAGCCAAGGGATGTAAGACCAGCAGGATCTCTTCTGTACTCCTCTTACAGTCTAAAGGTGTAGACTCTGCTCTACCAAAATGAGCAATCCTTACTCAGCCTGAATAATTTCAATGGACAAAAGACAACCCAACCTGAGTCTCTGCAGTGACACAGTAAATGTACTTTGTGTACATTGCCAGTGTACCTTGGTTTCACATCTCATAAAGGCTTCTTTATTACAAGTTACACCCAAAGAAGTTCAAGGTCCAAAGACACTTCACAGCATCCTCTTAGAACGAAAAATCCTGCCCTGCACACTGATTGCTTTAGTTTGGAAGCTGTGTTTCCAGAACAGCCAAGTACAAGAGTTTAACTCTGCCTTGAGCCAAGACCACTTAGACTAATCCCTAGCACAGTAACTTAAAAACTTGGCAGTACTGATTCCCTAATATATTGGGTATTCCCTGATACCCAGCTATTCTGGGTTGGGTGTTCTCAGAAAGCTGAAGGTGCCTCTAACACTAAGTTCAGTGCCTCCAAAGCTCCATGTCTCACCAATTTCCTTGCCCCAAGCTGGGAGATCAGTACATACAGCAGCTGCTCTCACTAACACAAGCCATGTGTGTTCATTGTTCTACCTGACAACATCAGTAACACACATAAGCAGTGTCAGTGCAATGCCCCAGGAGCTGCACCTCCACACTGTCCCAACACACGCCTGCCACCCACTCTCCTGCAGCACTAACAACTCCTCAGCAATCAGGTTCTTCCCTTGCTTTCCAAATTCTCCATGCACTTTCTGTATCAAGTGTACAGCAGTCAGCCCAGGAGCCTCCTCCACACGATCAGCAGTAGGATGGTTGAGTCTCTTCATGCCATGGAAAGGCAGCTGGTGTCCTTCCTGAAGACAGACCTCCCCAGTATGGCACTTGTTAGCTGGTGGTCTCTGATGAGGCAGGAGGGAAACTTGTTTTACTTCAACTTCAGCCGCACTGGAGGGCTGGAGGCTCATTCTGCTGGAAGCTGGAACTCAACACTTCCTGCCACTCTATGGACCTCAGCCTCTCTCATGCTGGCTGTGAAGGTTTCCAATATTCTCATTCCTCCTACCTTACTTAAGGTCAAAGAAATACCCTTCCCAATCAATCTCAGCTGTACTGAAAGTTCAAATTCCACTTGCAAGGGTTTTCTAATACCAGATGAATGCATATTCAATCCAAGCTGATGGCAACAGCCTCTTCATTGGCAGTGCAGATGTTGGTTTGTGCTTACTATGAAATGAATTCACATGGTAGTACAGCTGCCTCCTTTCTAATAATTTATACACGGTTCTAGACTGTCCTGAGGCCCAAGTTATTGCTTACTCAACAGAAATATAAATATTTTAAGTCTCTTGTCACATATAGGCAACTCTCATTTTATATTCATGCACTGCACAGGGGGCCAAGAACCTAATCATTTGTTCCAAAGGGCTACAGAGAGAGTTGGCTGCAGGTACGTGGTTATAAATGATTCAACAGATCATTTTTTATCTGTTATACAAAATAACAAAGCAAGCAAACTACCCAGGGAGTGTTCCTCAAACACAGACGAACAGATGAGAACCCCTTCAAATTATGGGGAGGGGGGGGGCAATATCCTGTGTGCTCTTTGTGCTGATACCAGCGACACTCTGCGTCAACATAGGTGGGGTTTCCAGCCACTGTGCTTCCTCTTGGACCTGTATAAAGGTGCACAGTGCACACTCAGCTCCTCACTGGCTCTCTATCTGTGCTGATTTACCTGCTCCAGTCCAGAAGGCAAAGAGCACAAATGGCATTCTCCACCCGCAGCACCCAGTGGAGTACGAGCAGCCGTGTCCAGCCCTCTGCACCCAGTGTCAGTAGCCTGACCTCCAGGAAAATGTCCATCCAGAAGATCCAGGCACCCAGTGTCTATGGGGGGGCCGGGGGCTATGGCACCCGCATATCAACCAGCACCAGCTCTGGCCAAGGCCTCGGAGGGAGCCTCCAGCTCAGCATCACTGGGAGCGATGTGCTGCTCGCTGGCAACGAAAAATCAACGATGCAAAACCTGAACGATCGCTTGGCTGCCTACCTGGAGAGGGTGCGCTCACTGGAGAAGTCAAACTCCCTGATTGAGAAGCAGATCAGGGAATGGTATGAAAAGAACACCATAAGTGTAGGGCAGGACTACAGCTCCTACTTCAAAACAATTGATGAACTCCGAAATAAGGTAAGAGACCATAGAGCCCTCCATAAATATAGGAATTGCAATTATCAGTGAGATAGAGAATAAGTTGTTGTAGAAAATGAACTTTTCTAAATTGTAATTGGCCTAGCTGGGAAGAAAAAGTTTATTTTTGATTAGCTACATAATTAGTGACAGATTTTTGATCATTTGTAATATTAGTGACAGATTTTCGATCATTTGTAATACCAGATACATACATGTGACAGATTTTCAATCATTTGTAATACCAGATACATACATGCAGTTGTGAGTAATCTCATACCTTGAAAATCTGTGACTCAAAATTAACTAGTTCTATGACATTTGCCTTAGGTGGCTTTAATTAGAGAAAGTACTAATGATAATCTAGGTATTTAAATATAGTTTAGCAACAATCTATTTCAAAGTGGTTTATTAGAAAAGAAGGGCAAGCACTCAGAAAAAAATTAAAGACCACTACTTAAAACAGTAAATTACCACTGGAAACAATGAAATACTCCCAACAATGAATGGACAGGTTTGTCAAATCGTGTTTCCAGAACTTCCTTCTGTCTTTTTATTTTTAATCAGTTCTACTTCCCAACATTTAAAAGCAGATCCCTTCAGAGAACAGTTCATCTTAACTATTTGATGTACTTATTTTATGGCAGGACAATTTGTCTTTTGGACATCCCTAATTCCTTTCATGCACTTCAGATGGAACTTAGCATAAAGCCAGCTGACCAACAGACAGCTGAAGTGAAGGAGGATGAAGCCCACTTACAGTATTCATTCCCAGGAAAGGATCAAGTGTGAATTTCTGTGCAAAGTTTCATTGCTTGTCCACCATTCCCTTTAGATTGCTGCTGCCCAGATGGAAAATTCCAGACTCGTCCTGCAGATCGACAATGCCAAGCTGGCTGCTGATGACTTTAGGCTGAAGTAAGTTCCATGATTTCATATCAATTCTCTTTCATGCTCCTCCTATTTAGGAAATCTTCCACTTACTGGAATTGGTGCCAAGAAGTGAACATTTTCCAACTTTAATGAAAATTTCACAATGGCTGTGGTAGTTACTGATTCTAACATTTACTCCAAACTGTTGCATTCCAATGATGACAAAAGGCACTGCATTGTACAGGTTTGAGAATGAACACCTGCTCAGGCAGAGTGTGGAGAGCGACATCACCGGACTGCTCCGTGTCCGTGACGACCTGACCCTGACCAAAGCTGACCTGGAGTCCCAGATTGAGAATATAACCGAGGAACTTGTTTTCCTTAGGAAGAACCACGAGGAGGTGAGAGCAGCTGACTACTGCCAGGGAGAGGGGCTTTGAGTGGCAAACACAAACAACCTCACCAGGAAGCATTTCTATCCTTCATGGAAGCAGCATAACCATGTGTGACCCCAAAGGACATTCAAGTTGTCAGGGATCAAAGGCTGAACACTCCTCCATTCCAGGAATGAAGGAGTAAAGGTTTTCTCTAAGAAAAATTTATGGTTCAGGAATTGCTATCCCAAAAAGTACACAAATGGGAGCCATGACTTCTGCCCTCATTCCACAATTCCACAGATCGAGTTTTGAGGAAATAGTTTTTATGATACATTTATCTATGACACAACATTTATTGCTATCAAGTAAGTGAACTTTTCTAAGATGAGGTGCACTAAACAGTGTTTACAAGGTGATTAAGTTGTTAAGTTGTCCTGCCCCAAGGTACTATTGAGGATTAGTCCTGTGTGTGTAGATGTTGAGTTTGTGTCCCATGCCCAGGAGTGACAGCTCCTGCAGCTGGTGCTAACACAGTCCCGTTGCTGCAGGACTGTGACAGGCTGCGCAAAGAGGCGGGCGGCTCTGTGAACGTGGCGGTGGATGCTGCTCCCGGCATTGATCTCGCAGCTATCATGGAAAACATGAGAAAGCAATATGAAGAAATGGCAGAAAAGAACCGCCAAGAAGCCAAAGAACATTTTGAAAAGCAGGTAAAGTCAACAGCTTAAACACCAGCAAAAATCTCGTTCATGCCTGGCTGCAGCTCACAGTCCCTCCATTCTCCATTCCAGACAGCAGAACTGAACCAGGAAGTTGCCCTCAATGTTGAGCAGCTGGAGGTGCAAAGGAAAGAGATCACGGAACGGAGACAGGTCTTCCAGAACCTCGAGCTGGAATTACAGTCCCTGCTGACCATGGTAAATAACAAAAAAGCAAAATAAGGACTGTGGATAGCAGAGAGTTACACAGAGGTGTAATCAATAGAGGACAAAAAGATAAATAGAGGAATGAGGGGCTTTACAATCAAAATTATATTGAAAAATTTATCCTCTGAATAATATGTCACTGTTCTTCTGATGCACTATAGAAACAGAGCCTGGAAGGCTCTCTGGCTGAAACGGAAGCACGGTACAGTTACCAGCTTGACCAGATACAGGGAGCAATTTCCAGCCTGGAGGCTCAGCTGAGGCAGCTCCGAGCTGACATGGAGGCTCAGAACAGTGAGTACAGCATCCTGCTGGATGTCAAGACTCGCTTGGAGATGGAGATCGCCACGTACCGCCGGCTGCTGGAGGGAGAGGAAACCGGGTGAGCACACACATGGCTTTGCATCTTGGTTTGGGTGTTTTGTCAAATCTGCCTCTCTCCAACTGCTTTGGGGTGGGGAAGCACATTGTCCAGTTCTCAGACACAGAATCAGAGCAGGCTGCCGTTCAGGCTGGGCTGCTGAAGCTGCTGTGGAATTTTGAGGTGGCTCTCCCTACAGCCACTCTGTGAGCTGGGGAGTTGGGTAGATGTTCACGTGCCAGGAACAGTTTTTGATCAACTTGTCTGTGTGGGTTAAGCAGAAAGAGGAAATTCCCCCCAGATTCTACCTGTTCAGCTGTTCTGGCTCAGGAACTAGATGGGGTGTACCTGTGTGACCTGAAGTCCTGGCATTGCAGAGATGAGTCTGCAGATTAACTGTACCTACAGCTTATGCTTAGCAAGTTTCACTTCAACTGAGAGAACTCGTTTTACTGAGTTATCTTCTGATTCAATGTCTTGATGAAAGGGGATTAGCTGTCCTGATCAAACACATTGGAAATGCACAAGGATGTTCAATACATGAGTTGCCATATATTTACATTTTCTAATTTACAATTTGAACAGGTATTTAGAAGATATGCCAATAGCAGTAGAGACTGAAAAAGGTATGTCCCACCAACTTCTTTCTGTTTTGATGGTGGCATGTTGAAATGTTATGGAATGAAGTAGCTTTCAGAGCAAATAATCAGCCAGTGGAATCTCACATCAAGAAAGCAATCAACTGTTTGCTTACCCTATGAGGACTATACAAACCTGGGTTTATATATACAATTCAGGTGCCCACTATAAAATCACAGACTCACCTTACCCATTCTGTGATTCTGTGAGTCCTCAGAGAGCCAAGAGAACAAGAGAGAGTTACTGAATTCCCCTCTGGAGAACTGCAGAAGCATCTGCTTCTCCCTGCTAGCTGCACAGGGAGACTGAGACTTCCAAGTAACATATCCAATTTCATAGCAAAAAGCTCCAGTTTGGTATAAGTCTATTCCAAGGTTTTAGGTCTACAAATCTGTACTAAACTGAACCAAAACTATCAAGAGTGCTAGAGAGTTATTGAGTCCAGTATCCACTACAGTTTAATAACAGGGCAAAATACTCAATATCCAAAAGAGAAGCCACACCCTACACACTGCAAAATTTTATCTTTATGAAGATGCTTTTTGATATTTCCTCATCAACTTCTACTACTGCAGCAATATTACCTTGTATTAACTTACTTCTCTTTTCAATTTCCTCAACAGAATCAAGTAAGTTTAAGAAGATCAAGACAATAGTTGAGGAAGTGGTTGATGGCAAGATTGTCTCCTCTGAAGTCAGAGAGTTTGAAGAGAAGATGTAAATGGCACCAGCAGAAAAGATGCCTCTGAGTTCCCTGGAGCTGATGCCAAAATGAAAAGGTTTATAAAGAATCTGATCTACTTCACCCTAAACCCCAGAAAGATTAAAAAATGACAAAATCTCAGATCTGTTGTTGTCATTGTTGTTTTTGTGGGGGAGAGTTAATAAAAATCTGTAAGTCACAACATAGAAGACTTTAGGTTTACTTATAGTGACTGAGTACCCTGATGGAAAAAAATCAAATCAGCCTGGTATGAATGTATAATTGCTTCCAACACAGATAAAAATGGAAGTCTTAGTTTTTTAAAATGCGTTAAGGCATCAGTTCAGCACACCTTTTCTGAATGTGAACTCCCACTCATAGTTTCACTTCATTAAAACCTGATTTTCAGATAACAAGAAGTACCAATTTGCTTTTCATAATATATTAACATGAAAAAATAAATTGAAGAAGCCTATTTGATATTTTTCACATTCTGTGAATGATTATGTCACCAGGGACTATGGCAAGCCAAGATATTTTATGGATAAAAATATATTTGAAATTATCTCCCACTCTCTCAAACCTTTCTGTGCCAATAATGTTCCGTGTCCCATAGGGAGGCCCCTGTGCCACACCTGGATTCTCAGTCCCAGGAGTTTACATTTTCCTCTTGAGAACATAAACACACAAAGCTCTTCCCTATGAAACCTCACCTGTCCAGAGCTATGTAGTGCACATAAACAGCTGCCAAAGAACTAATCCTCTGCTTTCACTGCCCCGAGTCACTGAGACCAGGCTATCAGCTCATTTCCACACAAATGCTTTACTGACACCTTTGATCTTCCGCTCTTTTCTGCTCCAAAAGCACCCCATGCTCCTGAGTGCGGATAAATCAAAAATTAACACATTTCAGTTGACAAATCCAATGATATAATTAAGCCAGGACAAAGGAAAAATGATTTTCCATTTATCAAAATGACTTCAAAAGAAAAATATACTGGCTTGGGAGGGTTCCCATGCCCAAACCTGCACCCAGAAGCACTGCATTTCATCTTTAGATCTGTATTATGAAGAGCACCAAATACAGAAATCAGATTTCTTATTTTGAGATAACAGCAAACTATTCAGCAGATAGAATGGTCAGTTCCCAGCTCCCAAGTAAAAATTCTTATATGCTATAGACTATAAGCACATCACTCTGAGGTATTTCAGGGATGAAAGCGTTAGGGCATAAACCCAATTCCAAATCCTATTTGGTATATTTATATTTTCATATTAATGATCACCCTGCAGCTCACTGAACATCCATGTGCCCTTGGACACCTGATGGTCACTTTTCTTACTTCTTATCAAGCATCCAGGAGCACTAATCCAGCAAAGGCTCCTGGCTGAAGGGCATTGTGAAAAGAAAGATATCCCTGCCACACAAGCTGAGAAGCAGGGATCAAAGGGATCACTCTGCTGACTTAGCAAACTCCTGTAAGAACAGCCCCAAATGCAGGAAGCACTGCATCTGCAACGACAAAACAATTATTTAAGAGGGATTTCAATGCAAGAGGAACTTTTTATGCACCATTGCACATGGCAGAACACAATCATGATGTCTCAGCTTCACTCCACCCATTTCCCCTCATACAAATACCTGGAGGGCACCAGATTTCCACTCCCATTGGCAATTTTGTTTGGCACATATCATTTCGGTTGGTCAGAACATACTAAACTGACATCCCCTCCAAACAGGAGGGAGAGAGAGTGAAAGCTCTCCCCAGGAGGTGGGGACTCCTCCTGAAACACCCACTGCTGTCTCTATAAAGCTGCCCCTGGCCCTGCTCTGCCCTGCTCTCTGCTGTATCCTCCACGGGGCAGATCCAGGCAGCTCGAGCACCATGGCCCTTTCCGTGCGCACAAGCGGCGGGTCCCGGCAGTTCTCCTCTCGGAGCGGATTTGGAGGGGGATCTCTGAGGATGTCCAGCTCCAGTGGTGGAGGAGGCTTTGGTGGCAGCGGGCTTGGCTTTGGTGGGGGGTCTGGTGGAGGGTTTGGTGCAGCTTCTCTGCTGGGTTCAAGCTCTGGCTTTGGTGGGGGCTTTGGGGGCAGCTCAGGTGCAGGACTTGG
Organism: Onychostruthus taczanowskii; assembly: GCF_017590055.1. Lineage (NCBI taxonomy): Eukaryota > Metazoa > Chordata > Aves > Passeriformes > Passeridae > Onychostruthus > Onychostruthus taczanowskii. The sequence continues at coordinate 1,724,968 of NW_024507105.1, read as the reverse complement.
GAGCAGCTTAAGCAGTGGCTTTGGTGGAAGCTTTGGAGGTGGTTTGGGTGGTGGCTATGGAAGTGGCTTAGGCAGTGGGTTTGGGGGAGGTTTGGGAAGTGGTTTTGGCAGCAGTTCAGGTGCTGCTTTTGGAAGTGGCTTTGGTGGTGGCTTAGGGACTGGTTTTGGAGGTGGGTTTGGCCCTGCTGGTGCTGGGGATGGTGGCATTCTTTCTGGCTCAAAAAAAGAGACTATGCAGAACCTCAATGACCGTCTGGCTGCGTATCTGGACAAAGTGAGATCTCTGGAGGATGCCAACACCGAGCTGGAGCGCAAAATCCGTGAATGGTATGAGAAAAATGGCCCTGGCACTGGCACCCCTGGATCTGGAAATGACTACAGTAAATTCTACCCCTTCATTGAAGATCTTCGAAACAAGGTAGCAAAGCAATGTATTTAATGTATCTTTACATTTGTAACTCACTTAATAGTATTAATGAAAATAACAAATTTCTTTGAGAAACAAAGAGCACATTTATCCTTTGGTACTGACACTTGCAGTGACCTCTGTCACTTTGCACTGGTGACGTGGTGAATTTTTCCTGTACATTAAAGCAGTTCTGTAGCTGTGTCACACAGTGATTTGTCTAATCTGAATAAAGGAGAAGGCAGTGATGGAATGCAGTTCTACAAACCCCTGCAGAACACAAAGTTTAAAGCCATTACAAAGCCATGACATCTTTGGGCTGTAACATCATTCTCTGAATGCTGCTTGTACTCTAGATCATCAATGCAACCATCGACAACGCGAGGATCATTCTGCAGGTTGATAATGCCAGACTGGCTGCTGATGACTTCAGACTGAAGTAAGGATATCTTAATGTTATAAAAACTCCTTAAGGAAAAAATACTTTAGTACTAAAAATCTCTTTCCTTGTAGAATACCTGTAAACAGTATTATAATAATTTTGTGTATTAAGTTTTCAAATTAAAGCTAAAATAAAACAAGCATTAATAGCTTGCATTTGACCTCACTGGCCATGTAAAAAATAATATTTAATGCCTTTATGCATAGATATGAGAATGAAGTGGCTCTTCGGCAGAGTGTGGAGGCTGACATCAATGGTCTGCGCAGAGTCCTGGATGAGCTGACCATGACCAGGGCAGATCTGGAGATGCAGATTGAAAGCCTGAATGAAGAACTGGCTTATCTCAAGAAGAATCATGAAGAGGTAATTTTTTTCCTTTGTGAATTCATAACAAGACACATGAAATTGTGAAACATCAAATTACTCCCTTATTTAAGCCAGTGAGAGTTCCTGGGTTTCATTATAGGTTTTGTTTGCTGTTATTTTTTGAGTTTGCTAAGTGAAAGAGAGTGACAAACAATCCACATATCCTTGTTGGAACAGAATTTATATCACATTGAAACAGAATTTATATCACATATATTTTGGTATAACTATTTTGTCTTTCATTAACAGAACCCTCTATTTATTTTCAATCTCTCCAGGAGCTTCAGGGCATCCAAAGCAGTGAATTTGGCCAAGTCAGTGTGGAAATGGACGCTGCTCCAGGGACTGACCTGACCAAGCTTCTGAATGATATGAGGGGACAGTATGAAGTCATTGCCGAGCAAAACCGTAAAGAGGCCGAAGCGTGGTTCAATGAAAAAGTAAGAACCAGAGAGAACAAACCCAGCAAAATGCATGGGAAAATTAGTTCAATACTTGGAACAGTAAATGACACCCCATTCTCCCTTGTCATTTCAGAGCGGGGAGCTGAAAAGGGAAATCTCCACCCATACTGAGCAGCTCCAGTCAGGAAAGAGCGAGATCACAGATTTAAAAAGGACTCTCCAGAGCTTGGAAATAGAGCTGCAGTCTCAGCTCGCCATGGTACGTTCTGGGAAGCTGCTGACTGCTCAGAGCCAATTCGGCAACTTCAAAAGTCTTTTTAGACCTAATCCTATTCCATAGAATTGAGGATTTGCATTTCTTCCCGATTCAATCCTATATTCTTTTAGTTCCTAAATAGCAGGAATATATCTAACTGGATTGCAAAGAGCATGCCACAAAGCAGATGAGTTTTTACACCACATTTAGGGAAATGACAAGGGATGGTTTTCAAACCGGTTCTTTCAGAAAGAAAATAAAACCTTCTGAGTAATGCAGCTGTGCTCACTCTCTTAAACTACTTCACTTGGTTTTGTTAAGAGATTTTTCCCTTAACCAGAGATTATTTAATATCCTTACACAGAAAAAATCCCTGGAAGACACTTTAGCAGAAACAGAAGGTGGTTACTGCGCCCAGCTGTCACAAATCCAAATGCAGATCGGGAACCTGGAGTCCCAGCTTTTCCAGGTCAGGGCTGACATGGAGCGCCAGAACGCGGAGTACCAACAGCTCCTAGACATCAAGACTCGTCTGGAAATGGAGATTGAAACCTACCGGCGCCTGCTGGATGGAGAGTTTGTGTAAGGAACTGGTTGACACAAAATATGTCCTTGGGTTTATTTTCTGTAGCAAAATCCTTTCCAGGAAAAAAAGAGGTGAAATAAGTGGAACATTTTCCAAGCGATGGTAAGGCATATACAGTGATCTGAAATATCACTGTGACTGAGGAGAGTGAGCCATTCTGCTCACTGTTTAAATAACCTATCAATGTCATCATGAAAAGGGAATTTATCCTGAGCCTATCGAACATCCTGCAATAGTGCATGTCTCTGATTCCCTTTTAGGGGTGCTGGACAAGCAGTTACACTTGAAAGCTCATCCCTGACAGGGTCCAAATCTCAAACACAATCACTGGACTCTTCTCAAGGTAGGAAGAACTTGATTGAATAAAATTTTTTTTCTAAAGCCATTCTTACAAATCAAATAATACATGTTAACCTGTTTAACTACATCATAGAGTTCATTAAAATCAGAAGCCAATTGGAAAGGAAAAGGGGGTACCTGGTCATGTGCTGCTTTGGTTTATCATTTTTAACACATTGATAAATATTTTTTGTTTTGTTCATGATGTTTAGATCCAACCAAAACTAGAAAGATCAAGACAATTGTCGAAGAAGTGGTAGATGGAAAAGTTGTTGCATCCCACGTTAAGGAAGTTGAAGAGAAGATATGAGGCACAATTTGATGTGGCAAAGGATCCATTTGCTCCAAGCCAAAATGGAAAAATAATTTTATTCTTTTGTATGAAGTGATAAAACATTTGGCTTTGTACTCAGAATCTTTTAGATAAGACAAAGTTGGCACTTTCATTCCTTGCAGACATACAATACATTTCCTGCTTCACTCTGTCAGCATTACCTGTATGATTTCCACAGTGTTCTTTAAAAATATCATCAAATCTCTGTTCAATAACCAGAAATATGAAGCACAGATTTAATCAGATATCTTAAGTAATCAATAGATAAAATAATTTTGCTGTTCTAATCTCATTTTCCAGTTTTCATCCCTAATAAAAAGGACTCAACAAGCTTTAAGGTATTAGTCTCCCTTTATTCTCCACGACCCCCTCCAGCAGTGTGGTGAGCCAGCAATAAAATATGAACATTGAAAGCAGCTAGAATTCAAAGTTCCGTAAGTCCTAGGAAAGATACAACTGCTTACACCTTTTGCCTTCAGGAATCTCATAGCCAGGTGTTCCTTTTACACCTGAAAAAAAAAGATAGAAAAAGAAAGCAGTAGCTCATACCATCCCAAGTGCAATACCTTGTGTTTGTCTGATGGATTCCTAATTGTTTTCTTATGTAACTGTTCTCATCCCATCAATGGCAAACACTGACAATATTTTGGGTTTAGAACTACACAGAACAAGGATAATTGAGACACTTGTAGAAAAGAGAGTGGACAACAAAACCTTTCCATCTCAGTCCAGGTCAACTGGAAGACAGTCAGCTAAGGAAAAGAAAATCCAAACACAGGATCCTTTCACATGTGCCAACAGACACAGCCAAGAGCAGGGAAGCCTTTTTACACCAGGAGACTTCTAAGTGGTACAATACTTTGACTTCTAAAAAGATGTGTGTCTTGTGAAAGTTTACTGCCTGTTTTATCATTCCATTGATGTATATTCTCATTTAGAGCTGAAAATGTGTTTCTCTCTTTGCTAAATTTTAAATTTCTATTGAAATGCCAAATTTTTTTACTGCATATCTGGTATTTTGCACTACTGAAAGAAAAAAAATAAATAAGCAAGAGGTAAAATTAAATAGGTAAGAGCCATTCTTAGCAGACAAGATCCTTGGGATCACACAGTGAGCAGGAAATGAAGAAGCACAGCACACCAAACAACCTGTGCTGGACTTGCCTGGGAGCTGTCAGGAAAGGGGGAAGAACCCCACATACATTGTGTGTCGTGTGTATTGAGCACACCAACACCTGGCACAGGTTCTGAAACACCATCAGAGACAACCCAGACCCTTTTCCTGACAGCAGTGATGTGTCTGAAGTGTACATTCACCAGAATTTGCCCTCTGCAGAAGAACAGCCAAAGCTCTTACCACAAGTTGCACCAGCACTACTCACCACCAGAAGTGCTGGTTCCTCTCCCTCCTTGTTGTGCTTCTGCCCATAAAAGAGGATGCCCAGGAGCCCAGCTCGTTTCTGAAACGGGACAATCCTCAATAGTGGGTCAGGTGAGACACCCGAGGCTGCATCTCACTGAGTCTCAAACACCTTCAGGGATGGAAATTCTGTCACATCCTAACAATGGTGGAGGCACCTGCCAGTGACACTGCCAGCAACCCAGCTATGCTGCTGGGAGGCTCTGTCTTTCCATGTCCTCTTGCCAGAGCACTTCATGCTGGGCAGCTGCAACTTTATCCTTTGCTTTCTCTCTCTTACCCTCACATTTCTGAGGTTATAAAACCCCACAGTTACAGCGTAACAAAAGCCATTAAGACATTGATATATTCATTTCAGCGCTGATTTAGAAATAGCTATTTTAGCGCTATCCTTTGCTGCATGAACCTGCTGCCAGGACGGGCTGACAGGCTCTGAGCCCCCCGCGCTCCCCAAAATGGGCCGCTGCCGCTTTAACGGCCCCGCGGCCGCAGCCCCGCGCCGCCGGCAGCGGAGCCGGGAGCCGGGGAGGATGGGAGGAGGAGGAGGAGGAGGATGGAGCCGGCTCGGCTCCGCCGAGAGATCAGGGCAAAGTATGAATCGCTCATCACCCGAAATCAGATAAAGACCGTCAGCTCAGCAAGGACGCAGGTAATGCCTCCTCACAGCCACACACCTTGCAGAGTACGGAGCCATTCCCTGGCCGTACAGTTCCTCCCGCAGCCTCTATGAGGTACAGTAATTCCTTTCAATGCAGCAGATTTTCGGGGAAGGGACGTGGATTTTACCGCAGTAAGATGTGAACTAGAAGAATCGGAAATAGATTTTGTCAAGGGTATGGATTCACACTGAACGAATGCTGTGTAATTCATCAGGATGCTTTTCTGTCCCTGCAGCCGGGCTATTGCTGGGATTTAAGGATGATGACATAGGCTGTAGCAGGGTAACCTCTAGCTCCATGTAGTTATCTCAGAGGAAAAAAGAATCCTGAAGAGAATCCTTTTATATGCAGCAATCTTTGCCATTTTTAGCTCTCTAGTAAAGTACACTGTACCTCTGCAGGAACTATTTTCTATTGCTCACAGTAAAAACTATGTTTTGCTCTTCAGCAAATATCAGTTGTTCACTCATACAGCTTGATTAAATGTTACCAACACACTACGCCGCTGTTAGGGATTTACATACAAACAGCTCTAAACCCAGCTGAAATCAAATGGCAAAACAATTTTGAGCCACCAAATGTAAAGAAATTCAGGGGGCAATCAGGTATTCTACCACCTTGCAGTCAGGTATTGCAGGAATCCCAGAGGTTTGTTTTAAGGACAGGCCAGAGGCTGCTGCAGCCTGGCTGATCCACCAGCAGTGCCAGACACACGGCAGCTGCACACCCGACAGGGAAGCCAAGTTTATCTTTGTGTTGGCACAAAGCAGCCAATGCACATTGGTTTGATCCTGTCACACAGATTCTGCAGTACTCAGGCAAGAACGGGGAAGCAAAGAACATTGCGGGGGTCACTTGTGGATGAGACAAATGTAGAATTATCACAAAAATTATCCTCTGGTAAAGTTGAAATAAGTCAGTATGTACAGGGGAACAAAACTCTTATTTTCCTTAGTTCATAAGACCTGAATTAAAGAGATTTTTTTCTTAAGAGTCAATGTCATCATAAGAACCTGCATAAAGCAGTAAAATATGCAAAAGAGCAAGTGCTGTTTCAAGGGCTTAGGGCATCTTCACCACTTGCAGGGAAACTCAGAACCAAAAAAGAAAAAGAACTTCTGTATGCCAAGCAATGATTCTGGAAGTTACATGCAGGAACATACTATCAAAATCAAAGATAAGTCTAAATCTAAAATGACCCCACAGATAATCAGGAGTGGTTTTAAAAAACTACCTTTAACAGGATAAAAGGAAAAAAACCCAAAACCCTGAAATCAAAAATGCATTAAAATCAAAGCACTTTATTCAAACTTGGAAGCTTGAACCATCTGCACCTCCTCTAAGCCCCTTTACTCCAGTGGTGAGTAAGATCTCAATACAATTGGGAATTTATATGAGAATTCCTCAAGGACAAAGGTGCCAGGGATAGAGATGTGGCCAACCACTTCCCATCTAACACAGTGGGATAAAGGCTTTCCCTCTACACAGTACAGAAAATATTAACCCCTCACCGTGAGCTTTCACACATTTATACAACTCTAACAAAAATTCCAACCAGACTATTTTATGTGCCAATTTATTACCATTGTCTGAATATTTTTAACATTGTTATCTTTTGTATGTCCCCTGTAGTTAGAAGAAGGTACAAGTAAAAGAATGGACAAAGATGCAGAAGCACTAAAGGCAGCCAGAGCAGAGCTGTGCGAAGCCCGACGGCAGTGGCACCACATGCAGGTCGAAATCGAGTCTCTCCATGCTGTGGTAAGAGTCAGAAATGAAACTTGAAATCTCACAGAAAAAAAGAAGTCTTGTCCTTGATGTAAACTATCTCACAGTCAATTTCTGTGGCAGTCACAGCCACCATACTGCAGAAATTCCTCATTTGGGTGGCTCCAGCCCCTCACAGAGCCCTCGCTCACACACTGACCCAGCACATGTTCTGGAGCAGGATGTACCACTCCAGACACACGTGGTGTCCTGTTTTCACACCTCCCAAGCACATATTTGCATGATACTCCCCCACCAAGCTCCTGGTCATTCTGCCTTACCAATTCACAGCATGTTTATGACCTTTTTTTAATGTGTGGACCAGATTTATCAATTCATTTGGGATAAAATGTCAGTCATCTGCTCAATTCAGTACTACAGAAAAGCTCCTAGAGCACACAGACACTTTACACAGCACTGAGCTGGACATTGTTTAACTGTAAAATCAGAGATCTGTAAACTCAAGGCAGTGGATTGCTGTGCAAGACGTGGCTACAATTTCATCTAATTTTAAATTACCACAGATTTTACTAGAAAATTTCTCAGCCAAAGTATTACTTTGAAAGTTTTACTCCTGTTCTTGAAGAATAATCTTACAAGAACTGATGTAAAAATACACAGTTTGTTAATGAAACCATGTATGTCTGTAACATCCTTCCACACAAACTTTCCAAACCTTAAAATATGACTTAAATTTCACAGGAAAAGGGTCTGGAACGTTCACTGCGGGCCACGGAGCAGCAGTACCACATGCAGCTACAAAATTTGGAAGGTGAAATTGAAAGCTTGGAGAAAGAGCTGTTGGAAGTGAGAAGAGGAATTGAGAAACAGCTTCGAGAGCACGAAATTCTCCTGAACACGAGGATGAAGCTGGAGGAGGAGATAGCGACATATCGCAGTCTGCTGGAGCAAGAAGAGAGCAGGTACTCGCTGCTTAGAGAAAAAGATCTCACATTTGTCTTCCACTTCTGAAGGTCTCAAATAATCAGAATTGTAAAGACATGAACTAAACATTAAAAACTTAGAGTATAAAACCTTAGCAAAGGTTTCATTATAAGGTAGCTTCACTGAGTGGAGTTTCTGGTGCTCAGTGCCTCACACACATGGCAGAGAGCAGCTCAGTCACTGCAGCCTCACTGTGGCTCACTGGGGCCCGGTGGCCCTGCAGGTGTCACAGCACACGGGGCCAGTCCACACACATGAAGTGCTGGGCAGGGAGTCCAAGTCTCACACCAGGACAGACCCCTGCAGGAATCTGCACAGATATTGCCAGAAACTTCTTCCAGTTCTGGGCTCAGAACACGGAATCCCAACAAATAGTTACCACGATCAAACAGAACTTCTCATGATTCTCACACTATTAAGCCTTTCACAGCTCTTTATATGACAAGTTAGGAATTAAAGTAATTCAATACTGCTAGATGCCTGTAATTTTTTTTTTTTTCTTTTTTAGGTTCCGTTGCTCAATACCTGCCCAGAAGGATGACAAAAAACCCAGCACTAGCAAGATCACCTTTATGCTGCCTTCAGGTGAGTTTCAGGCACCTTCTCCTTAAGGGATTTTGGCCCTAACTGTTCACAACTACTGACAAACTCCTGAATATTAAAAAAGAACCTTTTCCAATGCATGGGAAATACCTCCAGGTCCTGTGTACTGCCCCTGCCCTTCTGCATGCTCACTGTATACCTGCATATTCTTTTACAGAGGATGTAAAGAAGCACAAACCAAAGAAGGTGGAACTGATGACAAAACAAGCAATCCTAGATGGAAATATCATGAAGGAAAGTGCTGAAGCTCATGGCACTGTACAGTAAGATAAACAGGAATTTCACAAAATAACAATTGGAAGGAAAGGGTGGAGCTTACGTTTCAGTAGCTTTGAATTTTCCGTTATTTGTTATCTGTTGTATCGTGCCCACATAGCCCAGCAGCTTCAGAATCACAGTGAGAGCTCCTGAAGGTGCACTGAATGGCAGTGTTTAACAATACATTACATTTAAAAGTTCTTTTTATTAGCATTGGCTTCATAAGCAAACAATATCACGCTGGTGCTTCTGATTTGTAATTTCTATTTCTGTTAAGAATGAAACTATGAATAATTCATCTCGCTAAGGCTGAAAGCAAAGAGCCCAGACCACATTTGGGAAGTCCCTCTGGGGCATATTTATGCACATAAATTCAGGCTCAGCTGCTCCAACTTGCTCCTTGGAAACTCCTACGTTTCCCCAAACAGGGGAGGGAGAGCCTGGCTCCCAAGTGAAAGTCTGTTAGGATGTCTTATTCACCTGAAATTACTTTAACAGTATTGGATTGCCTAATTTTTTCCCCTCCTGCTCTTTAAGCTTTTTTGTAGACTAATTTAATGTTACCTTTAAACATATTGTAGTGGGCCATTCCTAGCACTGAACCAGCTGCTGAAAAAGTTAATGTAATCATAAGATCCACCAGCCCCACCCCATAGGTGACATTTATTTTTGTGCATGAGCTTTGTTCATCACACCCTCAGAGCTGCACAGAGCTCCTCTGCTGGGTGCAGTGTACTCAACTGGGTGAGGCCCCAGAGCCCGACTTTCAGATCTGAACTCTGACACGCACATAGAGAATTGAATCGACAGGATTTGGGTGCCTCAATATTCCTGGATCAGCTGGCTTTTCAATTCTCCCTGTTTTATTTCTGCCATTTTTTCTCTTTAATGTAATATAGCTCCACATTCTGAGGTTTGAGTCTAAACTAGATTTTCTCTTCCCTATTCTGAAGGTTTTCAGATGCAGGAATTCTGTCCTGCCCACTACAGTACTGAGGTTTCTTGCAAAATTTTTGAGCTTGGATTCCAAACTTTCTCCTTGGAAACAAACTGCCTAAAGTATTTGGAGTAGTGGTTTTGTAGCCATGTCTACCTAAAAGTACAAAAACAAGAACATAATGAACCCTCACCCTTTATTTAGCTTCTCTAGAGAATGAACCTGGAAAAAAAAAGACACCACTGCTGTCTCAGTACCATATAAAATAACTCTTTATGATGCCATTTCTCTCTCTGTTTCAGAAGCAGTTCTGAAGATAGGTAACTAATATAGCCTAAAAAATCATAAATACATTTTCTTTATTGTTTCAGGACAGAAAAAGTGGATGAAGTTATTAAGGAATGGGAAGGTTCTTTCTTTAAGGACAACCCTCGCTTAAGGAAAAAGTCCGTTTCCTTGCGTTTTGATCTCCACCTGGCAGCCACAGAGGAGGGGTGTTTGCACACAAAACAGAAAACCCTCCCAGACATCGAAGTCAGGCTGGTGATGAGGAGATCCTGCAGCATCCCATCCATCAAACCTTAACCTCAGCCAATTCCCTCAAAGTGCATCCGGAAATAAACTGTAGATGGACTCCCACGGCTGCTGTCTGCTACAACCACAGCATCTTACCACGCACTTGGATCGATACAATACAACCATTTAAGTCCTTTAAAAGACAGGGTGAACAGCAAGGGGGTTGTGATTCCAAGAAACCCAACTTCTACTGGTTTTATACTCTGGGTGCAGCCCTTTCATATTCTCATTGTTGTTGTTTTGTAGAATTTCACCAAATATTACAAAAATTAAACTAGAACTTTATAGTTTGACATATTCTGCCTTTGTAAAAGAGAACTTGTTTTCTCTTTCCAAAACTGAGAAATGCCTATTTGCTTCTCTTAATTATTCAATATTCCATTCATATAATGACTGGTGAATCCTTGCAATAATTTATACCACAGCTGTCATACTTCTAGAAATATATTTTAAAATAATACTTTCTAACAGCAAAAATTACATACAAAAATACTCTTAAAATACATGAACTATTAACAAAGAGTTTTCTTTTAAAAGTGGCTAGTATTTTTTAATTCCTTTTTTTCAGGCAACAAATGAGCAAAAATGTCTTTCCTCTACATCCTTATACATCCATTTTAAAAGTGTTGTTACAATCCAGTAACATTTTAGCCATATTGTTCAACTGATTTTGAAGCAGTAATTCCCCCTGAAAAATCAATCATTTTCTTATGTGTCCACACACACCTGTACTACAAATCTCTTAGCCAAGGCAAATAAAATTACTCTCTAATTGTTCAAATGGGAGGAGTCAAACAACCATTTGAATGCTGGTATTCCATTAATTTTGTTTATAATAACAATGTGCATTAAAATATCTTCAACAAATTCCTCTTCTGACAAACACTACAGGTAAGTGATGCTGTTGATCTAGTCCATGTGACAAGTCACTGTTATATCAGGGTACAACTGTTACTACTTCAAATTGACTGGGCAATATAAGGGCTACAAATTCAATGTACAATTCAACCAGACCCCTTAAGTACCCCCCACTGCTACCCAAAGTAGCTGTGGGCAAACACAAACCCCAAGAGAAACCCTGCGGCGGTACACAGCGGAACAGCCATCCTTCTTTAAAACCTTACAGGACAAATTTCAAACAAACACTCAAACAAGATGGTATGAAGCTGAGAATGTTTCTGAGGATTCTGAAGAGGATGGATGTCACAGTTCCCACTGGAATGGTGGGATTGCTCAGAGTCTGGAGAATCCACACCCAGGATTTGCTGGATTACAGCAGCGTGTAAAGGATTGATTTCAGTGTCAGTATCTGCCTTATTGCTTATGGCATGTGTACAAAAGTGATACTGCAGATTCCTTCAGAGTGAATTTATGCTTCCATCCTTTGTTCATGGTAAGAACAATGCATCAGTATTGCCCCGTCCTGTCTGTACTGTATCAAACTCGCTAATTATCCTTAACCCCAATCATGAGCTGATGTTGTTACCACTTGAGTACTTGGCATCCTGAATGTATCAGCCTGCTCCTGTATTTTCACTATGCAGCTTTTTTTTGTGCTTAGACTCTGTACATTTTACAATACTTGAATTTAAACTAAGTTTTAATTGCTTTAAGGCACTTTAAACAGGGATACGAATTTACCAAAGTAAATTATAGTACTACAATAAAAAAAGTATTAAAATGGAGTTTGTCTATGCATATTTTGTGTGTGTCAGTGTCTTCTCCTTAAGCTGAAATGAGTAAAAGAAAAATGCAAAATAAAAGTGGCAGATAGGAAAATCTGTAGCACTGTAACAAGTGTTCTCCAAGATCCTCTCTGCAATTAGAAAGACACAAATTCCCTCAGAATCTTCCCCATAGCATGTGAGTCCTCCTGCTACAAAACTTACTCTTTTTTCCTGGTAAATCCAGTCACCCTGGCTGTTTTCTTCACATGTGACTTCCTGATACTGACTTCAGCAGCTTCTCTTACTCTAGGCCTGGTTCAAGTGGGCATTCTGGTTTTAACTAAGATTTTCACCTCTTTCAATAAGTATCTATTTTTGCATTATTCACAAATTCCATCTCTCAAAATGTAAAGAATTCTCTTTTGTTCACAAAGTAACAAACTTCCACAAGAGTCAGCGTGAACGCCACATGGGCATCAAAATAATAACACCTCACCCTCACTTTTAGGTCACTTTAAAGCTGAATTTAAAAAAAAAAAATTAACACTGAAGGTTAATACTGTGGCAGAGAATTCCTCATTTCTGTGGTTCTAATTAAATCCAGACCAGCTGAGCCTCTGCCAACCAGCACCTGCAAACGGCTGATGTAAAAACAAGTTTTATTGTCTCAATCTACTTCCCAGTGAATGTCTGTCCTCATTCCAGAGCTTATAAAACTGCTGGTAATTAAAACAGTTGGGTAAGAATTAGTTTTTACAACCCCCCTGGTGAGCATGGTGCAGTATAAACAATTCCATTAAATCAGTAAAACTACTTATATATTGTACAGGATATTAAAAAGTGTACGCTGGCAAAACCTTTCACTATCACAAGGTGGAAGTGAGGCAAAGAGCACAGTAAGAAAAAAAAGGGGAACAAAACAAAGTAGGAAATACACTGATGGCTTTGAAAACATATAATGATTTAGAGCTATTAGTGTGGAATGTGAGTTTCCATAAATGTACTTGAACACCGCAATAAACAATTCAATTTTAAAAATAAATACATTTGAAATATTAAAATTTAAAATTTAAAATTAAATTTAAAAACAATAAATATTTCAAAACTGCAAGTTTTAATTTAAACCTAAATGCAATTTACACTATCAACAACACTATATTATTGATAAACTAGAAGTGAATGTATGAAATTAGGGGGAAACCTAGTCAAAAGCAGGGGTGAAAACAAGTTATTTTTCACCTCTTACAGGTATTTTCTCACCTTTTCTTTGCCTTTTCCTGCCCCAGTGAAGCTGGTGAACTAGTGGGATGTATTTTGCTGGCTGAGGAATCTTTTCAACTCTTGCTTTAATATCAAATTGAAGTCACAAATTATCCTGCTGCATGGCAACAAATGTCCATTGTGGGTACAGTCAGCAGAATATAAGCAGATGAGGGCAGAGCTCTTGTGTCTTTATTTGTTCATGAAAATAAGTGTATTTAAGCATGAAAACAAACTGAGCCAGTGGAACTGCAGGCCTTAAGAAAAATGGACCCAACTTGCAGCAACCCATGTTCAGTTAGTTTTTCTTCTTTTCCTCTTCTACCATCCTTTTGGGTTAGGCAGGTACCATCCCCCTTGGCTTTCCTTCTAAGATTCAACCAAATTCTCCCTCATGAATGTCTAGAAATACAACTTATTGGCCACGTGAGAGCATTGCAATGCCAAACATTCCATTTCAGAGTCAAACATTCAACATCAAACTTTCACTGCCGAAGTTTCCATATTTAATTTAGCCACCTTGATAATTTGCAGTGTAAAAGGCTCTAAAGCTGAATGCTGAGGTTTGGAAATCGCTCACACCCTCAAAGCCACACGCTTCACCTTGTTTGATATTTGTGAGGGGTTTACCGATGTGTGATAACTTTGCTGATTTCTGCAAGGAATTGTGGACAATTTCACTGCTCCCAGACTACTGGGTAATTTATAATCCTCTCTGATTCAGCAGCAGAGTCTTTTGAGTTGGTCAGGCTGATTTAGTCGACAATTATCATATATTATCATATTTATTATCCGGGGTCCATCTCGCTGCCTTCACAGCCGTCTCTAACGCCATCCCCTTCCTCTGACATTCTCCCACACACCGGCACCTTCCCGCTGCCCTCAGAGCTCATCCTGCTCCACTCAACCGCCGCCATCCCAAATAGCCCTTTCGGCACCACACTGCACAGACCAGCACCGCGCGGCACTGACGGACGGTTCACCTGACTCTTTTATGCTTTTATGGGATATTATTCGGGCTCGGACACGACCCCGCAGCGTTCTCCGTGGCCTCACAGCAGCCCGGGGACCGGGGCGCTTCAGGGGCCGCGCGCAGCCCGTGAGGGGGGAAAGGCGCTAAAGCGCAGCGGGCACGAAGCATCTACAGGCTCTCCCTGCGCGCCCGTTCTGCGCCGCAGATTCGCCAGCGGCAGCCAGCACGCGGGGCACCGTGACCGGGGTTCCCGGCGCGGGGAAAGGGGATGAGCAGAGTGTTGGGCATTGTGGGTCTGGGGCGCCTCGGGAGCCCCGCTGACACCCCGTGAAGAAGCGCCTCCATGCCGCTAATGGCGGGCGGGGCCGCCCCTCGCGCGGCGCTCGGGTTGCATCCCGCAGATTCGCCACGGCCCCTGGTGCCGCAGCCGTCCCGGAGGGTGCGGGGACTGCCCTGGCCCCTCGGTGGGGCGCGGAGCAGCCGAACAGGCTCCCCCCATAGTGAGTGGGGAGTCACGGGCGGGCCGGGACCGGCGTGTCGAAAGTGCGGAGCGGAGTGCGCAGGCGCCGTCGCAGCCGCCCCGGCCCGTGGGAACAAAGGGAGCGCGGCCGCGCCGAGCGGGTGAGTCCGGGGGGCCCGGCGGGGCTGACCGGGGGGCTGGGGGCGGCCCTGGCCCCTCTCCGGCAGTGCTGCGGGGCTTGGGAGCGCCCTTGGGCCCGGGGAGGGAGCGGTGGGGCCGAGGGACTCCCCCGGTAGCCGCCTTGGGCCCGCTCAGGCTCTGCTCGATCTCCCCGAGCCAGCCCCGTGTGCGAGCCCGGAGCTCGTTAGTAGGGATTCTGAAGGAGGTTGCAGCTGCCGTGGCGCGATAGGAAGAGAAACGCCGAAAAACCACTTTGTTACCGCGGTGTATGAAGCGCTGCCGGGTTCGGTGCTAAAAGGTTGAGCATTGCCTGTCAGACCGCAGCTGCGGGGCTCGGTGGTTGTTTTATGTACCCTGTAAAGGAAATATATCATTTGGTCATTTATGTATTAATGTCAGATTTCTGAAACAGTGCGTGTGAAATAATGGGATATCTTCTTTTTATTTCCTTACAGCACAAAATATATTTATTCAGACCCTTTAACATGAAGGTGACCTAAAGCTGTGTGCTCTTGCACAGCTATTTAAGGCCAGATTCCTTGGAAAGTTCATTAGTTTTTCAAAGAGATAATACCTTGGTTTCTGAAAATGCTTTTGTCTGTATTCCAAAATTGACAAATTTTGATAATCACTGGTATCAATAACCATCGAGGTGTCAACAATCTGGTGGGGGAAAAGGCACAACACTTACTAGCATGATCTTCTTTTGTCTTGCAGAAGTACAAATATAATGTCAGGTGGCTGAAAATTTGACTATCAAAATGTCAAGTAAGTTTTTTAAACAATATTTTTCTTTCTTTAACTTTGATGTTTTACAGATCTGGTTCCACAGAACCTGTGTGTGAGATGATGCCATTATTCCTGGCATTAAAAGAAATTAGCAAGTGTAGTGACTAAACTCTTGGCCTTAAATCCTGCTGTGGCTGATTCCTGGCATATTGTTTTTGTAGGAAATCCAGATATCACAGCTTCTGAATCCTGTTGGACTGCATTTTTGCTTTCCTTCCATATAATTGGTGTGCATATAAATGAATTTCATATTCTTCAGTCTTGTGCTTGAATAAAAGCCTGGGACTAGAGTAATGGGGGGGATTTCAATTTTTCTTTCTTTTCTTTTTTAATGTTGCTTTTTGCTGTTTGATGGCAAAACGCAAAGTCTTTCAGAGTAGAATTTGTTCGTTTTTGTAAAATCATTTAAAAATGTTGGCCATAGCAGATGCCTTAAGAATTCATCCAGATTTTCCAAAAAAAAAAAAAAACTATGCTTGCATTTATATCTTAACAGAAAGGCCATCCTATGCCCCACCTCCCACCCCAGCTCCTGCAACCGTAAGTATAGTGATTTTTCTCATTAACACCAGGCCTTTAGTAACTTCCCAGAAAAATAATTGTGGAATTGCATCACCTTCCCATATGGGAAACACAATATTAATGTGATATGAACTGTTTAAATTAATATAATTCTTTCTTGGGAAGTTTGGGAAAGAGAAGCTGAATAAACTTATTTTGCCCTTAAGGCTGGATCTCACAGACACTGAATTTTCTGTGAGCAGTCACTTGTCTCAAATGACTCACAGTGGGTTGCAGCAGTACTGGAATAGTTAAGAATCAACTGATACATTTAATTGTAAAATGTCCTGCTCAGCCTGTGCCCAAATCATGGGCAGACAGTGCATTTTTCCACGTTTCAGTTGTACTGAGCTGCTTTTTTTATTTGCATTTGAGTGGAATGCAGGATTGTGAAACATCCTGTTATATTAGGTCAGAATAATGAAATGCTCCTGATGCCAGTCTTGCATTCCTTGAAATCACTGGTATTTTGGAGTCTAGGGCATGGGAAATATTTTACTTTCTAGTAAAGTGGCATGCCCTGACACTGAGGAAAACATGAACAGGAGCTTTGAATCCTGCCCAGTGACATTCCTGGATGTGCAAAGGTGCTGCAGTACCAGTGTGCTGTGGGCAGGAACTGTTTGAAAGTAAATGCACATCTTTGGTCACATTTCAGATAGTTTGAGTTTTAGGACAAATCCTTTGTACAGAAGATTGAGAAAAGATGCTATAGTGATTTATTTATTTTTTTTTTTTAACCAAAGTGAATTGGAAAGCTGTTACCCAGTAGTGTGTCCTTGATCTCTGCAGGATGGGAGTTGGAAGGAATGTGATCCTTCAAGTTTTTTGTGCCATACTTTACAGGAAGAGGCTTGAAAATTTATATAATACATACATACAAGTTATGTTTTTATAAGTTTACGTAAATAAAACTTGATTTGCATAGTTTGCTCAGAGTTTTCATTTTGCACACAGTGAAATAGAGCTGTTAGAAGGAACACGATGGATCCACTCTGACCACTGGATTCCTGCATCGAGAGCTGTGCATACACATGTGATTCCTTTGGAATTTAGCATGGATACAGATGTTTAATGGTTCATGTTGGTGTGGTACAGTCCTTCAGGATACATGAAGCACATGCCAGGACTGCAACCAGTGACATGCATTGCCTGTTTTACAAGCATCTTTTATTTTGTATTATATTTTATTCAGTCCTTCACGTGATGGTCTGTGCTCTGTTAATGCAAGTCACAAAGTAGCCAAATAACCTTGCTTGTTCTTCCACAGCCAGTTCCAGGTGCTGCAGTCAACAAAATCCCACTAGTTCTCACATCTGCAGTACTGTACCTGAAATAAAAATTCTCCATGTGATGCAAGGTAGTTCCTGGTAACATTTAAATCCTGTCTTGCAGAAATAAAGAATTAAGCAGACGGAGATTACAATTGTCACCTGGTTTTATTGAAGAGGTGTAGTTCAACATAATCAAAGCCTGTTGTTATGGTAATACAAAAAACTGTACTAAAACAGTGCCTTGTGAAGTAGTGAATGTGTATGTCATGAGCCCAGGCATACAGATGAGCACATCAGCTGCTGTGACTGAGTTAAAAAGCTTGGCAATAAAGTCTCTGTTGAAGACTGACTGTTAAAGGATAATTTTCCTCTGCACTTGTGTGTTTAGAAATAAACTCCTGCAGTGTGTCTGCATTGACCTGAAACCTTCCTAGTTACTTTAGTCAGCTCCTAAAACACTTCTGTTCGGTGTTTGTACGTGTCATATTTTGGTTCCTAGAGTCCTGAATTTACTTGTCACATTTTTATAACTGTAATCTGGAGCAGATCCAGTCAGCAAGTCCCTGTGAAAGACTTCTTGGAATGTTTATTAGGGCTGCTGGAGAGTGGGACACTATGGGAATGAGATTTAAATGTCTGGAAATACACCAGGCTCTTGTGAATCCTTATGGAATCATAGAACCACCGCAGTCAGAACTTAATCACAACTACCATTAACTAATCACAACTACCATAGTTGATCTTTTTTTCCAACGAAATCTGACTGGGAAAGGGGGGGATAATGGAAAAAATAAATTTATTTGAGGAGGGGAATACAGGTAACTTGATGAAACTTGAATGTCCATTGCTAAGTGAGAAGGGAATGCAAAGAAACAAGATTTTTATTTTTTTTCTGTGTGAATGAGCTGAGAACAAATCAATCCACTTTCATGAATGAATGAAGATGCATTGATTAACTTCTGAATTATCTTGGATTTGGTGATCTGTTCAAACTAGTTTAAAGTTTTTAACTTACAGGTCTTACTGCAGATGTAGAGTTCCTCAGCTCTGTCAGTCTACAGCCTGCCTTGTAACAGAGGGATGTCTCTGGGAATTGTCTTCAGCCACTGGCAGTGGAGCACAAATGGTGCTTTGAGAGATTTCCTCCCCTGCTCTATTTGTTGGGAAGGTAGAATTCTGGGAAGAAAAGCAGGCAGGGATTTTCATTGGTGTAATAAACGTGGGTACTGGGGATATCTGCCCCATCACTGGGTGCTGCCCAACTTTCACCCTTTCAGGAAACAAGAGTCTTCTGAATTCCTTGGTGGCTTATGATGGGAAACTTTATTAGCCATGACCTGAATTTACAGAGTACCTGTTCAAATGAGTTACACAGTTAATAGAAATAAAATCACCAGTTTCAGGCAGAAATTTGTAGTGACACATTTGCTTAAAAGTCCTATTTCCTTACTAGGTTTATACTGGAGTAAGTTGTGTGTGTTGGGAAGACACCAACTGCTACACCTCATTGCTTGTTTGAATTCTGGTTGCTTTTGCATGCCATATTGCAGTTCATTTTCATTTCTGTGTTCTCCTCGTTTGAGCTCATTTCTCATTCGTGTTTTTGTCTCATTTGTTTCCATCAGCAAATGCCCAGCACCCCAGGGTTTGTGGGATACAATCCATACAGCCATCTGGCCTACAACAACTACAGGCTGGGAGGGAACCCGGGCACCAACAGCCGGGTCACGGTAGGAGAATCAACTATTACATCCTCCAGCAAACACCAGGAGCTGACCAGAAATGGCTTTAGGGTTAGGTTCTTCGGAGTCTTGGCTGCTGCCACTTCTTTATAAAAAAACCAAAAAACAACTTCTGATTCTTATTCCTCACCTTCCCCCCCTTCCCCTTCACTCTGAAACCTTTTGCAGGAAAATGGGTTTTTACTCAGCAGGGAAAACTGGTAATGGTATATGATGCAGACATCCAAAAAGACAGACTTTGGTCTTCAGTGACCACTGCATGCATAGGAAAAGCTTCTGTAGCTGGGTATGAATTTTTGGAGGGAGGGAACTGCTCTTTTTGCTGAGGTTCATTGGTACAAAAATAAGGAAGAACATTTTGCAAGCTGGAGATCATTGATAGTCGTTGCGTCATCCTGTTGAGCCATACAAGAGGTACAGCCCTTTATTTTTCTTTCTAATCTTAGTCTGGTAAATAGCTGCACAGTCCCAAGTTCAGTCATTATTTTTTCAACAAAAGTGTGATGTTGATAATAAAGTAGAATCTTCTCAGCTCGTATATGTGTCAGTGTGTGGGAAATGGATGTTACATTCATTTTTCATGGAGTAAACAAAGTGAGATGGAGACAAGTGATGAGGGAGGTGACAGCTTCTTTCAAACATGAATCAAGTCCTAGCATTGTGTGCAGTTAGGAAACAAAAATAGACAGTGGAAATGTAACACTTTGATAACACAACAGAAACAGACTAAATCCCTGATATTTTCTTAAATATCTCACAACTTCAAGATTTTTCCATGTAGAACTTTGTACCTCAAAACTTCTGATCAGTTTGGAAGGTGATACAAAGATTTCTCAAGGACCAAATACGTGGTGCTTTTAAAGAAGTGTAGTCTTTTTATACCTCTCATGAACCTTCTTTCAAACTTAATATATGAAGTTCATCCAATTTTTTTAAAGCATTTACAGAAAGGATCTTCCTAAAGGCTGGAATTGACTGTCCAAATGGATGCTTTCCTTCTACAAGACTAAGTCAGGTTTTGTCTGAGAACTTCATTGTTTCTGTATGTCACAAGCATACACAGCCTGCTCTGCCATGCATATCCCAGTATATGGATGGTGTCTTTAAACCCCTCTTAATTTAAAAGCATTAAACAGTTTCCGTTAATGTTTTTCCAACCCATCTGTATGTGTATCTATGTATACATTTTGGTAATGCATATACCTCATGCACATTATTTATACACAGTTCTGTATGCATTGTTCATAGAGCTCCATAAATTCAACAAACAAAAAAAAATAATCCTATCAGGAGGAAAGCAGTATTGAACATGAGCCTTCTGGGCTACACCAAATATTGATCTACAGGCCACAGCCCTGAAAGATCTTGAACCTGCTTTGTATTTTCATGTAAATACTCCCACTTAATAGAACTCCTGGCATGTGGAAGTGCTGGAGGGTTTCAGACCCTGCAGTTGACAGGGGCTGTGATGTCATTGTACTGCTTTAGGAGCAAGCCCTGTCAGATGTTCTGTGGGTTCAAGGGATGCAAGGAGACCCAGCAGCTTTCCAGCAGCAGCATTCAAGCTCAGTAGCCTTTTGTGTGGTGCCAGCACTGTGTCTGGCAGCATAAAGCTGAAGGAAGACAGAGCACAGGAGCATGTTCCAGGCTAATTGGGACAATTCATTAGAGCTTGGCTACAAGTAGAGCACATATTTACCTTTTAGCTGCATAGAGTTGTTTTCATAAAGAGTCTGTTAATTGGCTCCAAATTACCACTGACAAATTTTACAGAAAAATAATTAGTAAAATTATTTGATAGTGTCTCTAACTTATTGTTTTTAAACTTTCTTCATATCTTTTTTCACCTGTACAGTAGCCACATTAAATTTGTCAAAACAGATAAAGTAAATTAGTCATCAGAAGTGAGAAAAAACAGCCTGCTGGGATTAGTGTTTCCATGTCAGTTCCTAAGCTGTGTAGTTCAGTTTTAAAAACATGGAGCCCTTTTGAGGATTTATCTAGTTACTGCTCTGTAAACTTTCAGAGAAAAGGACAAACTTAATTGGAAATTATTCCTGTGAGGACCAGCTCTAGCTAGTGCTTGTTCACTTACAGACTGGGTAATTTTTCTGGTGATGTTGCTTGCTTCTCTTGGTGGGGGTGTGTGAATGCACAAGTGTTTTCCAAAGCTAGTGCGTGTAGAAACTGTTCAGCGATCCCATTAACGAATGGATTTATCCCATTCTTTTATAGGCTTCCTCTGGTATTACCATTCCAAAGCCCCCCAAACCCCCAGACAAGCCCCTGATGCCCTACATGAGGTACAGCCGGAAGGTGGGTATTACAGTGTCCATCAGTAATAAAGTCAGTGTTCGTTTGTGCTAACAATTAATTGCTATGATCTTAGTTTCAGCTTCTAAACGTTGACTCCTAACAGCCTGCGCTCTCTTAAGGGGATGTAAAGTACAGAGTCTGCCCTGCAGAACAAAGGCAGCAGTAGTCTGGTCACACAGTTGCCAATTTCTGGGGGGAAAATTGCTAAAATGCTAATTCCTACCACTGTCTGCTGACAAGGATCCACCCCGCCACATTCAGAAGTTCCTGTGACTTACTGACAGAACTTTTTTATATAAAGGAAGTATTCCTTGCGTTTTCTGGGCTTGGTGCAGTGCTGTAGCTGGACTGAAGAGTAGCAATGAGTGGACTTTGCATGTTCTCCTTCACCACCCTAGCCCGTGGCAACGTTTGCTTCGCTATTCTGAGAACTGTTTGACAGAAAGTAGGAGAGAGAGACTCTTGTGGAGTCTGGAATCTGATGGGGCATGGGGAGGGCATGGCAACCTGGCTGAAGCAGGTGAGCCAGAAGGAATTTCTTCCACTTCTGGTAAAGTATCTTTACCAGCATGTCTGTCTTAGGCCAAAAAACATCAACACACACAAAAAAAAAAAGTCAAGTGGCGCAGCAAGAAATTACACTGGCAGCTCTCCTTTTTTTTTCCCTATAAAGTTAGAAACCTTTTTGGTGGAGTCAGAACTTGTTGGAACTCAGATTGATCAGCAAGACTGAAATATTGTGAAATGTTACATTCTGATCTGAAAAGCTCAGTCTCTTTGTCATAATCTACTGCTGGATGTGTTTACTCAGTAGCATTTTTTTCCCCGAGATGCAGCGATGTTCATTTAAGAAGAGAATTGAGAGGGTTAAAGGCAATATTCCCATGAGACCAAAGCCACTCAGCAATTGCCTGTTTCAGTAGCTGGCTTCCTACTGACTTCCTGCCCCAGAAAATAATCCAGATAGTTTAGCCAGACTCATTCCTAACTTTATCCTGTTTTTCATGGTGATTCCAGAAAGAACACTGAGATGACAATATAAAATGTTTAATTTGGAAGTATTTAGATATCATTAGTAAAGCTCCAGCTGTTTCTGTTAAGGTCTGGGACCAAGTGAAGGCGTCCAATCCTGATTTGAAGTTATGGGAAATTGGCAAGATTATTGGAGGAATGTGGCGAGATCTCACTGATGAAGAGAAGCAAGAGTATTTGAATGAATATGAAGCTGAAAAGGTAAATGGAAGAAATCTGGGATGTTTATTACAGCTGATTCTTCTAGGAACTGGTCTGAGAAGAAAAATTCATCTTCCCCATGCAGGGGTGTTTGAGGCATTCACGAGAGCCCTGTATGTAACTTAAATGGAAGTTTGTCCTGACACGTCTCTTAGATTTTTTAAATAACTGTGCATCAACTGTGACTGGTCAGTTTTTAGACCTAATTCAAAATGAAGTATTAATAATTGAGTGTCGATTTTAACTGTGTAATGAATGGATTTGATTGTACAACATCAGTATTGAAAAGATTGTCTCAACACCAAAATCCTCTTTCAAAACTGGTGCTCTGCAACTACTGCCGTTGTCATGAACATGTTCCTAAGAGACTTCCAGTCACGTGGGGTTTGGTTTTCCTGGTGGAACTCCACACTGTGGCATTAATGTTTTGTTTCTTAATAGAAAATGCTACCACTTGTAGGGTTTTCTTGTGCTTTTGTTTTGGTTTTATTGATCTTAATGACAAGAGATGACAGCTGCCTCGTGTCTAGGTTGGTAAGTGTTGAGCACCTGTACAAGACTGTTCTTGTGATTCTCAGGTACAAAGGGAGAATTGTCCTGCTGATGTGTTGTGCTTACACCTGGCAGGCACCTGAGGCTCTGGCTACCTGCTCAAATCTCAGCTGGTTTCATTCCAAGGCAATAGAGAAGTACTGCAAAACTCAGTGCTCTTAGCTGAGAAAAAAAAATCCAGGAGTTCTATTTTTACCTTGGTAATGATGTTTAGATTGTAAGCTCCTTGGGGCAGGGGCCAGCTGGTTTCTGTTGTGCTAAGGCAGAAGGATCCTGGTCCTCATCATAAACAAGCATTTTAAATACCTTTAACGATATTATAGATTATGTCAAGCTAAGGCAGAAGGATCCTGGTCCTCATCATAAACAAGCATTTTAAATACCTTTAAAATATTGTAGATTATATCCTTTTTTTCATTGGAAATACCTCAAATCGCTGTACAAAATCTTAAAAATGAGATTAAAGAAAGCAATTCAAAGAGAAAAAGTATTTCAAAGAAAGTAAAAATAGTGCTGCTGTCCTGCTGCCAGGAGGAGACAGGAGTCTGGCTGCAGCTTTCTGTGCCATCCCAGAGCAGGGATGGGTCAAAGAATGGACAAATCTTAAATGATTTTGGAAAGTGGTTCATGACATACTGGCGTAAGGAAAGAGAAGAAATCAGAATCACAGATTCAGTTAGAACTCCAGAGAATTACTAATATTTTGTGTTTGTTAATTTTATCCTACCAGAACTGGAGGTTAAATGTTCTGAGGTATTTGAATTTGAAATCTCAGAAAACAAAGCTATCATAATACCAAAAGGACCTAAGAACCAGCTGTGTTTTTAAAACACAAATTACTGTAGAAGTTCTCATTTGTAAAAAAGAAAGACTGAGAGAATCTGATCATTTGTATCTCAGCCAGACGATTCAGATTCAGCTTTACCTGTGTAACCGCACTGTGCGTTACGCAGAGCGCAGCTGTGGCCAGGTGGGAATCACCCAGTGGTGCAATCAAACCGTGTTGGTCACCTTTCAGATCGAGTACAACGAGTCCATGAAAGCCTACCACAACTCCCCTGCCTACCTGGCCTACATCAACGCCAAGAGCCGCGCCGAGGCGGCGCTGGAAGAGGAGAGCCGGCAGCGGCAGTCGCGCATGGAGAAGGGGGAGCCCTACATGAGCATCCAGCCCGCGGAGGATCCCGATGGTAAGGAGCTTGTGTGCACTCCCAGTGGGACACTCGTGGCAGGACAGGCTGTGGAGATACAGAAAACCACCCGTGTGCTCCTTCCGCAGCGCTTCACGTGCCTTCGTTTCTGCTTTGGTGCTTTAGTGCCAGTTTTCAGTACCGCTTTTCATTCCATACAGCTGACTTTGTTCCCAAAAGTAAGGTGGCACCTGTGGCAAAAGTTATTCCAGCCCTTCTTAATTAAGTGTGAAGTAATGCTTAATAGTTCAAACCAAATCAGTCTGCTTACTGCTCCATAATGGCTTTGGCACATGCTTTAGAAAAGGCTTAGATGCCTGATTTAATCTGGCTTGGGTGGAATGTTGTGCTTTATTACCAGAAGCACATAAATCTGACAGGCAGAGTTCTGGTGTGATTAAGAGCACCTGAACTTTGAATGTGTTCAACAACTGTCATTTGAGATTGTTTGGCAAGTGAGGTGCCCTTGCTGCTGACAAGTTGATGAGAAAATTCTGAAAGTTTATTTGACTGCAAGGAAATGCACCCCACCCAGTGGGAAAAGTCAGCCTCACACACCTCATGGCTGCTTTTAAATTCATCACCAAATACTTGTTGAAACCTGAGGGGGAAAAATGTGCTCAGTTACACCCTTTTTTTCCTTCCCCCTTGTGAAAGCACACCCCTGAGATAAATCTCATAGCAAACTGCACTTTCCCCAGTGTGAGGTAATTGCAACATTTATGTAAATACGTTTTGTGCCGGAATAGCTGGAACCTGGGGAGTTAAGATTCTGTTCTGTGCTACCCTGAGCAAAGTAGACTCAGGCAGAACCAGCCATTACCTCTTTTTTTGTTTTGTTTAAATGAGATACAATATAACACTTGGAAATAAACTTTCATTTAACTAGTTCTCTTCTTTGGTAGTATCTCCTGGTGTGATCTTCAGCTTCTTAAGATTTCTGTGAATAGTTGGGATAGTCATCTATTCCTATTCCATCATATTCCTATCTCCAGTAGAAATACTTAATGTAAAACACATTAGACCTCTGGACTTTTCTACGTGGCTCTGTTCTGGGAGATAATTCATACTTGTTGTTTAACTGTGTTCTCTTTAGAGAAATGCAGTTGCTAATAAATAATCAAATTCTCTTAATACATGACTGAATTTTCAGTGGTGAGTAAATGTGTTTCACTGCTTCATGCTTTCAGTTCTCAGCGTTTTAAAAAAATAAGTGGTTTTGATCTGTGCTACAAAGGTTATTTATAGAGGAGTCACTATCCTGCTGGCATTTTGTTCTGGAAACATGATTAATCAGGAATGGGTCTTTTATTTGGTGTATTAATAGTCCCTCTTACTGTGGAAGTGTGGAAAGCAACAGAGTGAATAACTAGGTCAGTCCCAATTTCAGCTGTGGGAAATGCATGTGCAATCAGCTGTCAGAGCTGTGCCAGGTAAATGCTGCCCTGGCCACACTTTGTCTCCTTTTGTAATTCCCTGATGCTCTGTGTGTGTTACTGTGAACTTTGTGACAGCTACAGGTGTTAGGGCTGATATTGTAGTTTTTGTGAGTGGTGATGTGGGTACAGAGTGATTAGACTCAGCTCTCATTTTGTGGGATCAGAGCAGTCACCCCTCGAACTCCCGTTCCAGATTACGACGATGGGTTCTCCATGAAGCACACGGCCACGGCTCGGTTCCAGAGGAACCACCGGCTCATCAGCGAGATCCTGAGCGAGAGCGTGGTGCCCGACGTCCGCTCCGTGGTCACCACAGCCAGAATGCAAGTCCTGAAACGCCAGGTTCAGTCCTTAATGGTTCATCAGGTAAAAAGAAAGGATGAGGATGCAGCTAAAACGCGGTGGGGTTGGGCTGGACTCCAAAGTCTTTGGATCATTTGATCACCTACATGACTGTTCTTGCTGGGTGTCAATGTTCTGTGTGCTCCAGGAGCTAATCCCTGGGAGCTGCAGAATGTGAGACTTCACCTTCTGTGCTGTTTTGTTCTTTGTGTTTTGCCCTAAGTGTTAGTTCCGTAGTTCTTCATTATTATACACAACCCCCTGTATGCAGTTTTTAAAGTCTGCTGGTTAATAAGTACTGGCAGTGTTGTGATTTTGGGTACCTGACGACTCATCTTGTTTGTAATATTCTTTTTTTGAAGCAAATTGTCCCTCTTCTAACATTTTTCACTGAAAGTTAAATTTATACAAAATATATGGTGATGTCACACCTGCATGTTTCACCCAGCTTTGGCCACATGCCTGTGTTTTCCACACACTCATGTTACCAAAAGAACCCTTTCAGCACAGTCAGTGTGTGTGTGGGTGAAGCAACACCAGAATTAGTTAGAGATTTGTTGGGGTTGTTTTTTTAACTACAGAAGATCTGGAGGGTGGAGGGGATGGTTGTCCTTCTTTCCTGTGAATTGTGGTCTTTCTGTGTTAGAGACCATAATTGATGTGGAGAGTGTGTCTGTACCTGTGAGCTGTGTGTATACAGGCCTGTGGGATATGTATACACAGACCTGGGGGTGCAGAATAGGACAGAAAATGTGCAGATTTGATGCTGGAAGCTTCACCTCAGATACACAATGTTTCATTTACAATATACTTGAACTGCTGCACAGACCCATGTACTGTTCCTACTTTTCTGTGTGAATTTTTGAGCTAGTGGGTATCAGAGGCAGGCAGAAGGATGTTTACGTATTAGACCAATATTTAAAAATAAACCCATATGAAAATTTGTATGCTTAGCTGTACCTTTGCCCAGTTTTTAGGTGACTGCACAGTGAGGTTCTTGCTGTTTGTTTCACTTCCAGCGTAAGCTCGAAGCTGAGCTGCTGCAAATTGAGGAGCGTCACCAGGAAAAGAAGAGGAAGTTTTTGGAAAGCACAGAATCTTTCAACAACGAGCTTAAAAGGGTACAACTCATTTTTCTCACTTACTCTGAGGAAGCTGCTGGTTCCACAGTGGTACAAGTGCTTTAGTTCTCTGTTCATTTCTGAGTGATTGCCCAGCTGCTGGGGCACTGCCCTGGCGTGGGTGGTAAAAAGCACAGGATGATTTCCTGCTCCTTCAGTGACCTTTAGGGGCACATTGGGCCAGTACAGTTTAGAAGTGCCTCCAGGCTGGGCTGGGTGAATTCACTCAGAGCAGCTGGAGGAAGGTGGCCTGAAGCCACTGTGGAGGGCACACTGCTCTCCTTGGCTGCACTCAAATAACAAGTTTTACGTTGTTTATTTATTCCCTCTCCCCTTTTTTTTCTTTATATGCCTGTATTTCCCTCCCTAGTTACTTAGATAAACTTTGTAAGATCAGAAGGACTGTGCTGTGTGTAGAAATAATGAACTTGTCATTGGGGTTTACTGATGATTTGTTTCTCAGGGTAACTGAGGTAGTAAAAGAGCTAAAGTTTTCCTTTGTTTTGTTTTTAATTGCTAGTTATGCAGTTTGAAGGTGGAAGTGGATATGGAAAAAATTGCAGCTGAAATTGCTCAAGCTGAGGAGCAGGCTCGCAAGAGACAGGAGGAAAGGGAAAAGGAAGCAGCTGAGCAAGCTGAGCGCAGTCAGAACAGCCTGGCAGCTGAGGAGGAGCAGGCAGCCAGCAAAGGGGAGGAGAAGAAGGAAGAGGAGAGCACTCCAATGGAGACAGGTAACTGCCTGAACATCTGCAGAATCCTCCAAGGATCAGCATTAAAGGGTCTCTGAGGAGAACAGTTCACTGCATCTTGGTGAACACAGGCATTTGCTTCTCATTAAATTACTCATTTTTAAAAGAGGAGAGGATAAGATCCCACAGAGCCCCATGTCATGCTTTGTGTGTGATGTACCCAGAGGAAGAAACAGTAAACCTGAAGTTAGACTTTGGTTAACTGGGAGCAACTGGGGGTGTTTCCTTGTCCCAGTGTCAGTGTCCAGCCAGGATGATGCAACAGCAATGCTTCCTATGCAGCACTCAGGCAAATTTTCTAGCTGCTTTGTGCTCTGGACAGTGGCAGTAAGAAATGCTGCTGGATTCAGGAGTCCCAGTGACTAGAACATCAGTGAGTCACTGCTGCAACAGCAGGAGCATAAGGAAAGAGGGGCCAAGGAGTTTGAATTCCAGTGCTTCTGCTTTAACAAGGAGCATGGCTTTCTAATGGCTGGAATTCTGAGGTCAGGCAGCTGTGGCTGACATCAGGATGCTGTGGCAGGACCATATATGTCCTCAGCACTGAGAGATCCCTGAGCTGTGCCTGTCCCTGCATGTTCTAAGTGACAGAAGTGACTGCTATGGAATACTCGGGTTTATTACAGCTTCTTTTTCTTCCTAAGTCCTAATTGCAATCTAAATACAATATTGGCATGTAAATACAATCTAAATAAATATTGGCATGTAAATGACACTCAGAATACATTTTTCCAGAAGAGCCTCACCCAGAAGAGAGCACAGAGAACCAGCAGAACGGTGAAGAAGGAACCTCCACCCCAGAGGACAAGGAGAGTGGGCAGGAAGGAGTGGACAGCACAGCTGAGGAGGGAACCAGCGACAGCAACACCGGCTCAGAGAGCAACAGCGCGACCGTGGAGGAGCCGCCCGCAGACCCCATCGCCGAGGAGGGCGAGAAGAAAGAGTAATAATCACTGACTCAGCTCCTGTGTCTCTGTAATGAAGTACTGTTTGATTTCAGAGCGTGCTCTGCGGCTGTTGTACCTTCCCTGCCTCTGTCACTTGTCTCCAAAGGATGCCGGGGTTTAGTGACACGCCAGGTTATCAGTGTAGCAATGTGAAGGGGCCTGTAGAGGTACAGGGTGTCCTGCAGGAGGCAGAAAAGGAGCCTCATGTGTCTAAACACAGTGTGGAGAGGTGCTTATATCACTTGTATTTCTTCCTTAGAAAGACACCATTGGTTTTGGTTTCTATATGAGAAATCAGGCCTTCTCCCTTTCTTCTGGTGCCATGGACACAGTGGCACTTTTCCCCAGAGGCCCTTCCTGCTCCTTGTGGCACAGGTGTCTCACCTGTCCTGGCCTGACTGCACAAGGGACCTGCTCCTGGCAGTGGCACTGGCTTTCTGGAGAGGCTGGAATGTGGCTGAAGCATTCACACCTGTTCTTACTATGGAGCAAAATCTGATGCCTGCCCAGGGTGTCCCCTGGAGCCTCTCCTTACCTAACAACTCCAAAGTCCCCTGTGTCCCACAACTACTGCACTGCATGTCAACAAGGGCAATTTCTGCTGCAGCCTCCCCAGTCCATGCTTTTAAAGAAAGCTCCCAGTCCTCAGGAGCAGCTCCAGAGTGAGGCTGAAAGTCTGGGGTTTTGGGGGTTTTTGGTGTAACTTGTTTTTCTAGAGTAGCTGCTCTGCTGTGGTGGAAACTTGCTCATGGTCTGTGTGTGGCATGTCAGGAGATCCAGTTCCAAAGGGCTCAGTGTAGTCTTGCAGGAAATGACACATCATGAGGGATTTTTTTTTTTTTCTGTGGTGCAGGATTCTTTTCAACAAGCCTTTGCTTTTCTTTCCCAGTTAACTCCTTTTATTTGCTACCAAGAGACCCTGGTGTGGTCTCAGCCAGAGACCTGGCACAGAACAGAGCAGGAGAGCGTTTAGACACGCACATGTTCTCTGAGCAGACAGTCACTGATATGGCACAAGTGGTAAAAAATAGTAATTTTGCTTGTAATGAGCTTTCAGAACCTCTGGAGACTCTACAAATGTACTGAAAAGGCCATAATTTGCCCTATATAAGCAAAACCCCACAAATAAATACACTGAATTGTGGCAACAGCCACGGGCCACTTCTTGACTTAACAACTGAGGGAACACATAATGTTTCAATGAACTGATGTGTATTTGCAGAGCATTGGGTCTATCAGATGGTGTTTTTTAAATCCTTTTTTTTTTAATGGTCTAAAAATAATAAAATCCAACATGTTTGGTTTTTTTTAAACTCACAGTGGTCTGTTCTTGTCTTTTAAGGTAGTGCCAGTGTTTGGTTCAGATCTTTCATCAGCTGTTCTCCATCTCAAGGCAGAGGAAAATAAGCACACAGGTTTTTATTTCTGACAAAGTACCAGCTGCTGGCTGGACTGGAGCCCCCCTCCCTCCCCCAGCCCTGTGGGGCCCAGGTGGTGTTCCACACCTGAGGTGCTGCAAACCCTTGTTGTGCAACAGCTTTTATCTGCAGCAGCCCTGGGTTCTGTAGGCCGGGGATGCTTTTCATCTGCTCCAAATTCTCAAGGTGTATGTAAATAACTAATTATTGGCAAAGACGGGTGTGTGCAGCTCAGGGTGTGTACGTGAAGGAGTGGGTGTTGTCTTCACGAGTGAAATAACTTGTCCAAGCACATGAGAACGTGAAGGAATGCCCATGGGCAGCGTTGGAGCACTGACCAGCCCCACGGTGCCTGGCAGAGGTGCCTGAAAGGGTCAGGAGCATCAAGGAGAGGGACAGGCCTCAGGAGAAACCTGCAGCAGCCCTTCCTCAGAGCAACCTGGAGCTTCTGGTGAGCCCTGTGTCCTACAGATCCTCAGTGGGATGTTCTTGACAGACCCTGCAGGTCCCCAGCAGGGCCAGGAACCCTTCCTCCCGTGAGGAAGAGCCCTCATGCTTTGCTGCTGGCCCTGCTGTTCCCTGTCTGGCAGGTGGTGGGTGCAGGCTGGGGGTCTGAGGTGCAGCCATCCCCCATGGGGTGCTGAGAGCTGGTGAGCCCCTCACACCCCCGGGGGATTGAAGCAAAAAGGCAAATCCCAGCCTTGCAACGTGCGAGGGAGTTGTTTTCTTTAGTTTGTTTTCCTCTTCAAGAAAAACCAGGGGGTTTTGAGTCTGACTCAGGCATTGTGACCTCTGACATCACCATGGTGCTGCTTCTGGTTTGCTCTGCAGGCAAAGGTTCTGGTCTGTGTTGGGTTGTTGTCAAAAATATGCTTTTATCTCACCACAAAAACACACTCAGTAAAAGTTATTAAAAAGCCAGGGTTAAAAAAAGAACTGATCTCAAAGTTTTTTGTTGGTTTGGGGGTTTGTTAGGTTTGGGTTTTTTTTTTTTTTGCATTTATGTAATTGTTAGATTTTAGCACCCCAAAAACCTTCTAACCTACAAAGCTGGTACTCAGTAATGGGTACGTAGCAAAAAGCAGGCCCAAAGGGTAAGTTTTGAAAGGGATTTAGATGTTAAAATATGAACCAGGCATCTTGTGAGGTTGTTCAGAAATGATTCACCAGGTAAAGTGAACCCAGAGCCCAGGCCTCCGAGAGCTTCATGCACCCAAATCCCTTCCAAACCCCTCACCTACACACAGGACTGAGCTTGGCTTCCCAGAAAGAAAGAAGTCTCATGTTTGTGCAGTAGCTGAACTTTCAGAGAAGAAAAAAAGACTGACAGAGAAACAAACAAGGTTGGGGGTTTTTAAAAAAAATTTAAGAAATCACCTGTGTATAACCTGGACAAGTCTTGCCAAGTTGCTCTGCCTGGAGCCAAACGAGCTGCAGACGCTGCTCACAAAAGGATTATGCTGGTGACAGAAAGAAATAAAACAGATTAAAGGAGCTTTACAGGAATAAAATATCAAAGCAAATCCAAACCTTGGCACAAAGGGGTGGCTGGGGCAGCTCGTGTGTGTCAGGAAATCAGAGCCTGTTCAGAGCCTTGTGCTGAGCAACACAACTCAGGGCAGGAGCAGAAGCCCTGACCCCTGACCTTGGGAGGCTTGGGGGAGCAGGTCCAGAGCCTCTGATGGGGAAGCCCACCTGTGTGCTGATAAACTGGGGGTGAGGAGGGTCCTGAGAAGGGGAGGTGTGGGTGGGCAGCACACGGGGAACAGGGTCAGACCCTTGTTCTGGCCTCGATGTGCTTTTCCATTTCCCAGCAGCTCCAAGTGCAGCCTCTGTGCCTGCCCTGTCCCAAGGAGCCAGTGATGGTTTATTTTTCCTTGTCCTGCCCCAGGTTTTGCCCTGAACCTCCAGCCAGGCAGGCTTTGCTGTTCAGTTCTTTTAAAAAGTTATTTTGGAAATTTTTTTTCCTCAATTTATCAAGAGCTACTCAAAGCACATTTGGCCAGCCACCAATCCAAACTCCCCCACCTCAAAATGGTGCTGTGGTGTCCTTGCCTCCTGTGTGACCCCCCTTCATCCCTTTAGCTGACAACCCTCCCAAGTGCTGGAATACTGGGGATGAACACCCCTCATGGCTGACTGGAGATGGAATTGGGGCAGATTGTGTGCCGGCAGAGGTGTGTGAGCTGCAGCAGGCACTGCCACCAGGAGTCCCCATCCACCTGCCCGAAGGACACACAGCCCTAGCCTTGGCTGTAAATGTGAGCAGTGCTTTTCCTGTGCAGGATTGTCAGTGCCAGCAGCAGCAGCAGGCGTGGCAGCTCATGCTCAGGGCTTGACAGAAATCACTGACTTCTGGAGTGCCAAGTGAAGCTTCACATGATGATTTACAACAAAATAAGAGGGTTCAACTCCCCTCCCCCTGAGAGCTGCTGGTTGCACCAGCTCAGAGTGAGATGCAGTTGTGCCAGCTCACAGTGTGAGGCATTTGTACCAGTTTGCCAAATCAGGGTGAGATGCTCACAGGTCACTCACCTGCAGCTTTGAGCTCTCCAGGCTCCTGGATGTGAACTGCAGGTGCTGCACTGCAGCAGTGGGGGTTAATCATGCCAGCTACTCAGAGCGGCTGGAATTCCACGTGTTCTCCCAGGCAGCCACCCAGCAAGTTCCAGTTTCATCCTGGACTGTTACAGCCAAGACTTTTCGTGCCTCTGAGGATTTGCAGCACCTGCCCAAAGCTTTGAACCCAGGGCTTGGATCTCTGGGTTTGAAATCCCGTGTGCATGCAGAGTGCTACTGACAGCGACTGGCAAACCTCTGCCAGCAGGACCTGATGACCAAGTGGGATCAGGCACTTGAGTCTGAAAGCCCAGATCCTGCTTCGGGTCTGTCTTGCTGTTTGTGCTCTCAGTTCCCTTCTTTCACTTTGACTTTTTTTCCACAGTCTTCGAGGGGTTTTTTGAAGTGGTTTTGCGCGTATCGGGCTGGTGTCTTATTTTGTTGTAAATCATCACGTAAAGCTTCACTTGTGACTCCAGAAGTCAGTAATTTCTGTCAACAACCAGTTGAAATCTGCTTTTATCACCCGACTCTGTTAAAAAGTCAAGAAAAAGCCATTTTAGTTCTGGCACCAGTTTCAGGGTGGGGAAAGCCAAACCAGAAAGAGTGACAGTAACAACAACAGAAACCAAGTGAAAAATCATATTATCATGGGTTTATTACAATCTTTTTAACCCCAGGGATGAGAAATGCCAGATCTGTAACAGAGAGGGATGGATGAGCTCTTCTTGGAGCAAACACAGATGGGATTATTTCCAGTTTCTACATCCAGTTTTCATCCAAAGGCAGCAGCAGATTGGTGTTAAACCTTCCACCTTTTGAACAAGGGAACACAGCTCACAGGAGTGATGTTTGCTGGATGGTCAGGGACACTTCAACTCTCAATTATTTTTAAGGGTCATAATGCTTTATCTCTTTAATCAATATCCCTTTATCTCCTTAAACCATATCTTGTTATGTCTCTAAATGATTCACTGCTCACTAGTGTTTGATATCCTCTGGGAGTTGCCCAGCACTTTGCACAAACCATCTCTAGACACAGTTGGTGCTGCTTTCATGGAATAGAATCATGGAGTCATTTAGGTTGGAAAAGAACTCCAAGGCCACCAAGTCCAACCTGTGACTGATCCCCACCTCACCAACCAGACCAGAGCACTGAATGCCACATCCAAGTGTTCCCTGAACCCTTCCAGGGATTGGAGCTCCAGCACCTCCCTGGGCAGCCCCTTCAAAGCCTGACCACCCTGCCCATGAAGAAATTCTCGCTGATGTCCACCTGCTTAGTGAAGGGCAGATGCCAATTTGGTAAATCTTTTCTTTTTCCTCAAAAAAAGAACTGGAGAGCCAGGCCATCACCCAGGGCATGATGTGGGCACAAAGCAGGTGAATTCCTGGTGACACAGGGTGTGTCTTTCTTTGCTGTGGCTGACACCATGGGCAGCTGTGCATCCCAATCAGAGCCTGGCACTGCACAGATTGCTTCCTCCCTCTGGGAGATAAGGATCTGTTAATAACCTGGTGGTGAGATCACAATCATGAGACATTTCTCAGGGCACCCCCTACACCTGCTCAAAGAACTCTGCTGGGTGAGGAATCCCAGCTTGGTGCCACTCTTAAGGACAGGAATTTACTCATGATTTCACTTCTGCTATTTTACATTTGCCTGAGGAACAATAACGTCAGCACCCCCCTGGAGTGACCCTGCTGACTTCCACCACAAACCCCCCTGGATGTCCCCAGACGTCAGAGGAGGGGTCTGGGCAGGGGCAAGGCCAGAGCTGGGAGATCCCAGGCACCTCAGGCTGGCACTGCCAGGCAGAGGGAGCAGCAGGACAGACGTCAGGGTCCCTCCCTGATGTCACTGCTGGGATGTGACTGGGAAGAACAGCTGGGAAAGGGCCACCCTGAACTCACCAACGCTTCTGTCTGGGCACCCCTGGCTTCCTCCAGCCACGGGGACAAACCTTCCCATGGCTCATGGCAGCCAAAGGGGGGAACAGGGGGACAGAGCTGGTGCTTCCATCTCAAATCAGCTAAAGCAAAACCGGTGGAAAATATGAACAAGTTTTGAATCCAGGACGTAAGAACATCCCACGTTGTGCTTTTCTCAGACAGAATTCCATCTCCTTAGGCAAAGCCCTGAGTTCTGATTTCCAAGGTCCCCCAGCCTGGATGTGGTGCCTGGGAACCCTCTCCTGGAGCTCTAGGATCTTTCCCACTTCAGGATGTCTGTGAGACTGTGTGGAATTCCTGGACATCCCACAGGAATTCCAGTTTTACACACAGGCCAGGGATGGCAAACTCAGAGCTAACTTCCTTGTGATGTTCCATTGCTGAGTGAGTTTCAATTTAACATCAGGACAATCCAGGATTACACAGTTCAGTTCAGTTCAGTTCAGCTCAATATTTCAGTTCAAGTGGAACCAATGAGAACTGAACCAAAATCTCCCTGAGCAACTTCCTGTGGAATTTATCAGGAGCTGCATTTTCTTTGAAAAGTTAATGGTTGAAAGCTGCCACCCAGCTCCTGCTGCAGCCAGGGCAGCAGGTTTAAATCACTGACTTCCACTCTCCTGGGTGCTGGAAGGGAACAAAGGCACCCAGAGACTGGAATATCTGGTAATTTGATTATTTTTATGCAGTTAATTAACTTTGGAATAACAAACAGGTTCTAGTAGCACCGGCTTCCATGGGCACAGCTCAGGCCTGGCACTGTCTGAGTTTGGATCACAGTTTTGTGAAGAGCAGCTCATGGGGCACCCAAGTTCAGGCAACGTGTCAAACAGATGGAATCACTCAGGCAATAAGCTGCAAATATACACAATCAAATTAAGCAAAGATTTAATAAATGTTCTGAGAACTCCCTGGGTATAAAACGTGACTGCACAAGAAGTTCGGTGTCATACACAGACAAATTGTTTATTTTAAATATTCCCCTTTTAAATATTCCCATTTTAAATATTCTTTTTAAGAAAAACAGTTTGCTTGAACGGACTCTAACACCACAGAATTTGGCACGTACCAAAACTTTGAAGCTGAATCTTGGGACCACGTGCAGAAAACAAGCTGCAAACCACCTGCATGCCTCCCCTCTCTCACCTTTGGCTTCAGACATGGGGATGGATCCACCAGAACTCTGCCCGGTGCCTCTCCCCGGAGCAGGGGGAGCACAGAGCACCCCGAGGGCCCCCCTGCACATCCCCAGCTCGCCGGGCAGAGCTGTGGCCTCGTGTGAAGTCTCTGCTACACCCCTCAATTCCGCGTATTCTGCCGCTACCCAAGGGAAGTCTTTCATCTCGGGTCCTCCTTGGCGGAAGTGGTTACGAGATAAAGCTCTCGAGGCAGAGTACCTGCCTGGATACCTGATGAGCAAAGGCAAACAGAGCAATAAATAGCTGCAGAGATGTGAACAGCACCTGCTGGCTGAGATAAAGCGCCGGGCGAGGTGCGGAGGAGTCGGTGCCGCGCTCTCGAGGGCGCCGAGGCGAGGGAGGGTCACCTGTGTGAGCAGAGGAAAACTGTCACAGCTCCCTTGCCCCCAAAAACCCCAAAATCCTGATCCTGAGTACCCCCAGCTGTTCCCTGAGCACCCCAGAAGGGGCTCAGAACCACACCAGCACCGGGAAGGATTTGGAGTCAGGCTGGGACCGTATTGAGGGAGGGTCTGAAACTGGATCTGAGTCTTCATAAAGGACCTAAGACAACTCACAGGAACCTCAAAACTACCCCCAGCTTCAGGTATATTTAATTTGAGCTGGGATTCCATCCTGTGGTGCCCTATTTTTCCACCTGGCTGCAGTAACAGCACTGACACAGCATAAGACAGAGAGGATAAGATGCCAAAGGCATCACTTCTAGAGGAGCCTGGCTCAGGAAAAAAGAGAGATTGTGACGAGCTGGAGACATTTCTGTCTGAGAAACAACCCCTCTATCTGAGAGGTCTGTTCCAAGAGCAGAGCCCTGACATCCACCAAACAAAAGCCACTGCTTTGCCTTGGGGGAAGGCATGACACTGACAAAGTGCAGAGCCTTTTGGAGAAGACAAAAATACCCAGAAAGAGAAAGGGGGGAAGTCACCGAGCTGCTGACAGCGTAGAGAGGGAGAAGGACAATGGGCTGTGGGTCATGGGCAGTCCTGTGCACTGAGATTTTCCTCCTGAACACCTTTCCCAAAACAGATCTGGGGGATGGGATGGGATGGGATGGGATGGGATGGGATGGGATGGGATGGGATGGGATGCTCTGTTTCCTCCGGCACTGAGGGCTCCACAGGTGAAGCAGGATTTGCTGGAGTGGGGAGGTAAGAAAGAGCCTCCTTCCCCTGTTTCCTTCACCACAGACCATTCCTCACGTGTCAGTCCAAAATCAGAGCCCTCTTCACTTCCCCAAGTGTCAGTGACAGCTCTGGGTGTGCAGAACACCCCGAGGCAGCACCTGAGCACCCCGAGAGCTCAGCACAGCTCTGAACACATGAGAAGGAGGAGGAGGAGGAGGAGGAGGGTCTACTGAATGCCAGTCACGACAGGGTGCCTGTGAGCTCCTCACAGGGGTGCAGGAAGTATAAAAGCAGAGTTCCCCGAGGAGGGTCCCTGGCAGGAGCTGGGGAGGCAGAGCTGGAGTGGGTGATGCTCTCGTTACCTCTGTGACCGGATCCTGCTGGAACAACACCATGGATGGGGGTGAGTACCTGGGCTCAGCTTGGGCTGTGTCTTCAGCTTTATTAATGATGCCCAGTCCCTGTCCTGTGACACAGGAGTGGAGCACTTCTATTAGGGTATTCAAACAACATTAAAGACTTTCATCTTCCTCATTTTTACTATTAAAAAAAAAAAAACACAGTTCTGTTTTAGAAGCTCGAAAACCTCAAATCACTTCAGAAACAAACACCAAAAAGAGGTTGGGAGGCAATTTTAAGGGGCCTTTTTGTTCTGAAGCAAATGGAATCTTGCATAATTCACACCTTTTCTTCTGTGTTCTTAATTTTAAAAAGAGAGAGAGAGAGAACACTCTCCCTAGCAACATTTTAATTCAGTGAATCAATTGAGGAAATGGGAGAAGAAGAGCTGAGATGCTCCACGTAGTCCATCCAGTCTTTTGCAAGTCATTTCTATTTTAAACATCTGCAGGAACACTGGAGGAAGCAGGATGAATTGGGGATGCAGGAGGCTCTGGAGATGGTCAGAGAGATGGATGAAAGAAGTTCTAGGGAATAAAGGAAGCTCTGAGGATGCTCCAGGGATGCAGGAAGCTCCAGAGATGGGGATGCAGGGAAAAGAGGGGGCAGGTCCTGCAGGACCCTCCAGGCAGGGGCAGTGAATGAGTTCAGGGAGTTTTCTTTCTCCTCAGAGCCTCTGGCAATCAATGGCTTAGGAAATTCCTGGATTTTGGAATCCCTGCATCCAAACAAACACCAAAGTGGACCTGCCCATCACACATCATTCCTCTTGTTTAAACTTTTGGCCTCTGGGTGCTTTGTGGGCTGCTTATTCCACGGGGTTCAGTGTCTGGGGGCAGCTGAACTTAGCTCCTGGGAAAGGTTAATCAGGACAGGGAAAAGAAGGAGTTAATGAGGACCTGACAGATTATGATAATGTTCCTGCCTTGTTTTTTTTTTTTTTTGTTTTTGGTTTTTTTTGTTTTTTTTTTTTTGGGTTTTTTTTGTTTTTTTTTTTTTGGGTTTTTTTTGTTTTTTTTTTTTTGGGTTTTTTTTGTTTTTTTTTTTTTGGGTTTTTTTTGTTTTTTTTTTTTTTGGGGGTTTTTTGGGTTTTTTTTTTTTTGTTCTACTATTTTATTTCAGAGGAATCTTTCATTTTCCTGGAAGACACACCACCGTGGTGCTTTCTTTAAAACACACCTGCCTCACTTCTGCAGGAAATTTTTTATTTGCTTCTCTCTGCTTATCTCGTCTTTTGATTCACAGTTTCCTGAAAGGAGTGAAGGTCGATAATTATTAACTTTCTTCTGTGATAGATCAGTGAACACACGAAATAAGAGCATGACTGGGTTTCACTGGCTCCACTCACTCCTGAGATGAGAGTGTCTTTCCTCTGCCAGTTATGAGGAGGGGAAGGGGGCAGAGCAGGCTGGTAACTGCCAATAGTCATTAGATCACTTAAGTATGATTAACTTTTCTCAGAAATATCTGGTTCTTCCCCCAAAAGCCTCCTGTGCTGCTGGAGAAGGGGCACAGGGAGCTGGTACATGTATAACATACAGAGAGCACGTTAATCACTGCCTGCACGTGTGCTGAGGCCAGAACTTTGGCTTTGCAATCCCAGGTGCCCAAAAAACATTAATCCACCACGAGGGTTTGGCCAGAGCAGGTTTGCTCAGCTTTGCCAGTGCTCCCTAAAGCATTCCCAGCTCCTGCTTTGCTCTCCTGCATCTCATCCCTAAAGCATTCCCAGCTCCTGCTTTGCTCTCCTGCATCTCATCCCTAAAGCATTCCCAGCTCCTGCTTTGCTCTCCTGCATCTCATCCCTAAAGCATTCCCAGCTCCTGCTTTGCTCTTTTGCATCTCAATCCCTAAAGCATTCCCAGCTCCTGCTTTGCTCTCCTGCATCTCATCCCTAGAGCATTCCCAGCTCCTGCTTTGCTCTCCTGCATCTCATCCCTAGAGCATTCCCAGCTCCTGCTTTGCTCTCCTGCATCTCATCCCTGGAGCATTCCCAGTTCCTGCTTTGCTCTCCTGCATCCCTCTGCTTTAGCAGCAGCCAGACCCTCAGGAGCTGCCCTGGCCATTTGTGTGATGTGATTAATCACCCTCAGGGCTGTGTCTCTCTCCTCTTCCAGGCAGATGTCCTAACACCAAATTCTTGCACTGTCAGAGGCCTTTTTGGGTGCACCTGATGGGATTCTCTGCCCCTG
The DNA here is from genome assembly GCF_017590055.1 of Onychostruthus taczanowskii. Classification (NCBI taxonomy): domain Eukaryota; kingdom Metazoa; phylum Chordata; class Aves; order Passeriformes; family Passeridae; genus Onychostruthus; species Onychostruthus taczanowskii. Next base: position 1,685,031 of record NW_024507105.1, on the reverse strand, counting down.
CAGCTGCTCTTACCTTGCTCACATTTAGCAGCTGGTGCTGAGGGAGATCCAGACGAACGGGGAGGGATCTGCCCGTCCAAAGTCACCCCCCTTCTGCCACAGCAGGGCCTGAGCTGTGCCCACCCCAGGTACCCAAACTGGGGCTTAAAACCATCAGTTTCTTTCTCTTTGCTATTGAGGGATCCTGAACAGCTCAACATCTGTCAAGGGATGAATCCCACCTTGGGCTTACTCTGTGGAGGAAGATTGTAAAACTGAGGGGTTCCCATGCTCTGTCATGAACAGACCCCTTCCTTCCTCCACTCTCATGGAGGAATTCCCCTTTCCAGCTGTTTCCAGGTCCTCCAGGACAGGAATAGCCTCAAACCAGCACCTCCCAGGCTGAGACACACCGGGGCTGCCACGGGGCTGTAGGGCCAGGCTGATTCATTTGCTGTGGTGGGGTTTTGATGTACTTTTATAAATGAGGTTTCTAGTTCAACTGGCTGCAGGGACTTTTGAGAGGGTTTTTTTTGGTTTCTTTTTTTTTTCCCTCAATATTTTGAGGAACAAAACTTTTAAAAACTTTAAGGAAATACCCACAGCAGCCAACTGCCAGGAGGTGTAAAAAGGAAAGAAAAAGTAAAGAAATGTACCTAAACTGCCTGATAAACAGCAGAGCAAGGCTCGTGTCATTATAATTGCTTCTGCCCACTGCCCCTGACCACAAGGCAAGTTGGGGACATGCAAGTCCTGTCCAGTCTGACTGAAACCAGTGACACAAACGTGCTCAAACTGGCACAGAGGGAGCAGGAGGCAGCAGGGCCTCTCTGGTTGTGCTTTTGCAAATGTGTAATCTGAGGTGGGGGCACAGAAGAGGGGCAGAAACAGCACGGGCTTTCTTCATATTGAAAAGTCATTTGACATTTAAGACAGTTGAAAATGCAACTGAGAAGGGGGAGAAAAAAGAAACCTCTGATGATCTTCAAAGGAATGATATGGGCTGAACTGTTTCAGGAGTTGGTTGAGTCACGTTCTCAGTCCTGTTTTTCTAGACCGTCACAGGGTGATAAGAAAACAGAACAGAGCAAAGGAGCCCTCACCAGGGCTGGGGCTGGGGCTGGTCAGGTGAAATCAGGGCTGGACCTGGAGCTTGCAATCCAAGCCACAGAGGGCTGGTGGAGTCTGGTTTACATGGGTGCTTTTCCTCCATGGAATGAGGGTGGTTCTTCTCTGCCTCTTATCCAGCAGCCACGGGGGTATTTTCCTGGTGGGGCTGAGTTTCCAGCACAGGTACTCATCACCCATCCCCAGGCAGCCAGGAGCACCAGCTCCAGGAGTCCCAGGGAAACCAGGATACTTAGAAGGTGCAGCAGAAGGATGAAGGCTGCTGTGGTGTTTGCAGAGTTAGGGACTCTGTATCCCAGGCAGGAAGGGAGTTACAGCTTGCTTAAAGCCACCTAGTGGGTCCCAGACTTTGGGGCTTTTAGTGTATTTCCTGTATCTTATACAAAATGAGGGGCAGCAGTTTGAAGAGGTGACACCACAGCAGACACCAAACCTCTTCCTGCAGTCTGGGACTGATCAGAGGGAAAGTCACTGGTTGAACAGAACAGCCAGAAGCTTCACTTCACCCTCAGTCCCTGCCTTGCACTCCTCCATTCCCGAGTCACCTGCACTAAGGGGTCCCAGGGGAACCCCTCAGACACCCCCAGGAGGGTTTGGAGAAGGTAAAGGGAGGAAGAACACAACTGAGCACACAGCTGCATGAGATCAAAGATGAAAATAAGGGGGGAAGGTGAGACAGAGCTTCTAGGAGACCTCAGGGGAGGCACTCACACAGGCCTGGGGATGAGCACTATGAATTTCCCAGGCTGAGGATCTCTCTGACCCACACATCACCCTCAGGTACTAAAAACATCCCCACTCACAGGTGACTCTCTCTGATATTAGTGAAGCTGTTGCACGTGACTTAACACAGGGACTTGGTGCAGTTGCTGTAGTGGAAGTTCATCATCCTGGAGCAGCACAACACGAGCAGGAGCCTGGCACAAAACTGAGACCAAGCAGAGCTGAGTCCAGCAGACACTAAGCACATTCATGAACAACCAGACAGAGTTCTAGGAGGAGCAGGCAGCTGAACACCAAAAGTATCCCCTTGCTGAGCACCCCCAGAGCAGAAAACCCACAGGGAGTGAGGGGCTGCAGGGACCACCCAGGGACATCCTGGCCAAGGCACCCCTCAGGGAGGGACACATCTCCTCCTCACACCAGAGTGGAGCTCGGGGCTGTCTCACTGCCACCTTCCAGCTGAACAACTTTCAGTGGCAACTGCCTGAGGTAGATGCTGGTACGAGCTGTAAAACCAGTGAGGAGAAAGCTTTCCCTGGCCCCTGCCCTGCTAACCACAGCAGGAAGAGCTGCTCTGCTGAGATTGCTCTCTCATCATACCTGGCTCTAAATTCAGCTTTTCCTCCCAGCTGTCAGCATCCTATATTTTCACATCCCGAGGCAGCAGAAGCCAACTCTTGACATTTAGACACAAGCAATAAATTTCAGCCAGCTCCAGTTCTGTCTGTCCCACGGGGAGCTGAGTTCGCCTCTCCACAGCCCAGGCACCACACGGGCACAGCTGGGCCAGATTTATGGCCCTCACAGCTGGGGATTTTCACACGGATTGAGCTGCACCCTCCCTGCTCAGACACCAGAGAAAAAGCTGCTGGCTGCCTGCAGGGAAAAGTAATGGATAAATCAAAATAAAATCAAAATGAGCGCACAGTGCCTGAGTTTAGAGTCCTCAGCTCTCAGCCTTCACTGCACGGGGTCCTGGGCAGCAAAGACATCCCTGCTCACTGCAGGGGTTGGACTGAATGACTTTTAGAGACCCCCTCCCAACCCAAGGTGTTCCATGGATCCGTGAAGCCAGAGGGGCCGGACTGCTGAGACTCCAGCAGTGCTCTGACAGTAACGCTCATGACCCTGGGTTATCTCCCTGGCATCTTTCCCAGGTTCTGGTTTCCTCAGTGGTGAGGCTTCTGCAGGGTTCACAGTGCCATGGACAGCATTACCCACTACTTTTTCAAAGTAAAAACCATGTGGAAACCCCCACTCAGCCACTAACTCTACATCTCCTTCTTCCCTAGGCAAGCAGCTAAAGGTCACCCTTGTTTTCAGCCTGCCGTTCGTTTTTCAGGTAAGATGTTTTTGACAACGTTGTTGAAATCCAGCTGCTTTGTGTTGTGGCTAAAGGGAGATCTCAAAAACTCAGGGCAGCCACCCACAGTCCCAGAAATGTGTTGGGACTCAGCTGCTCACCCCAGGATTCAGCTGTGGGAGGTGGGAGGTGAGAGCAGAGCCCAGCTACAGAAAAAACAAACAAGAGAAACAAAACCAAGCAGAGAAAAGTGGTGAAAAACAGAGTGATTTTCAGATGGCCTGGGCTGTGTGAGTCGGCTCTTAGTCCCAAAATGAGCATTCCCAGGACAGACAGGAGCACACCACCTTGATGGCAGGGAGCAGCCAGTTCCTGCTCCCTGCAAATTCCTGGTCAAGGTGCTGGGCTCTGACCAAGCCCAGGGCTGGAGAGGGATGCACCCGAGGAGGAAGAGTTCAGCATCTTCCCCTGCCTGGTGCTCAGAGTGCCCTGGCCCAGCAAGGAGGACCCCAAGCACGGAGCTGTGCCATGACCTGCTCCCAAACCAGGGGCTGGTCCTGGTGCCCGAGGTCCCTCGGCTGCAGTGGCCACCCCCAGCCCGTGGGGCCACCTGGGACAGAGCCAAGCAGCCCCTGCTTTTCCCTTTCACTGCTGGCAACCCAGCAGGATGTGGTGAAAGCCAAACCTGCTGAGATGGAGAGCACCGAGATGCTCTCTGATAAAGGGTGGGGGTATCCAGGGGAAACCTTTCATGTCTGTGAGATGGGGAGAAGGTTCTGGAGATTAATAAGTGACAAAAAGCAGGGCACAGGTACCGCAGGCTCTGTCTGCCCCGCGGGTTTTGGCAGTGTAGGAAGATGAAACAAGAATAATCAGAACTGAAATCAGGGGCCTGAATGAGATGCCGGCCCGACACGGAAACAGCTTCCTGCTTCACTCACTGCACTTCCTCACGGTCTCACCAGCACCTTCGCTGGTTTTTCATTTAGCTCAAGGATGTTTTATTTCTCACATTTTATCTGACAGCTGGCTGTGGACACACAGCTGGAGGTGGGTCACTCTGGAAAGCTGCCACACATCTGAGGGCTTGCAAATGTTACTTTGGCTGAGCACAAAACGTTTCTGGTGGAATTCCCACTTGGAGCCCCCCAGAAAAGCCCCAAACCTCACATATTTATAGGAAACACTTTCAGCCACGAGGTTGTGTCAGCTCTGTTTGTGATGTTGGCATGAGACAGAACTTGGGAACTCCCTGGGACTTCTCTCCAGGCTCCTTTCCTTGCACAGCCACACAGGCAACACCGTCCTTGTCCCAACACCCTCTTCTTCTCTTTCCTGCTCTAGTTCTGTGCCGGGGACAATGTCACTGATTACTACGACTCCAACAGCACCATTGACTACAGCATGTTCGAGTCCCTGTGTGAGAAGGAGGAGGTCCGAAACTTCCGTGCTGCCTTCCTCCCGGCCATGTACAGCATCATCTGCCTCATGGGGCTGCTGGGGAACGGGCTGGTCGTGCTCACCTACATCTACTTCAAGAGGCTGAAGACCATGACAGACATCTACTTGCTGAACCTGGCTGTGGCAGACATCCTCTTCCTGCTGACCCTTCCCTTCTGGGCCACGAGCGCGGCCACGCACTGGCTTTTTGGGAGCTTGGCCTGCAAAGCTGTCTACTGCATCTGCAAAATGAGTTTCTTCAGCGGGATGCTGCTCCTCCTGTCCATCAGCATCGACAGGTACTTCGCCATCGTCCAGGCAGCCTCAGCCCATCGCCTGCGTCCCCGCATGATATTCATCAGCAAGGTGACCTGCGGCCTCATCTGGCTCCTGGCCTTCATCCTCTCCATCCCTGAGCTGGTTCACAGTGGTGTGAACAACTCAGAGAGCAATCCCCGGTGTTCCATCATTGCTAATGACTTACAGACCTTCAACACAGGCATCAAAGTGTCCCAAATGGTGTTTGGCTTCTTAATTCCCCTGCTGGTCATGTCTTTCTGCTACCTCATCATCATCAAAACGTTACTCCAGGCCCGCAACTTTGAGAAGAACAAAGCCATCAAGGTCATCATCGCCGTGGTCATCGTCTTTGTCGTCTTCCAGCTGCCCTACAACGGAGTCATGCTGGCCAAGACCATCTCAGTCTTCAACCAGACCAGCTCATGTGAGGAGAGCAAGAAGCTGGACGTGGCAGATGACGTGACCTACACCCTGGCCTGCTTCCGATGCTGCCTCAACCCATTCCTCTACGCCTTCATCGGCGTCAAATTCCGCACCGACCTCTTCAAGCTGCTGAAGGAGCTGGGCTGCCTGAGCCAGGAGCGCCTCTGGCAGCTCACCTCATGCCGTGACAACAAGAGGACCTCCTTCGCCATGGAGACAGAGACAACCACCACCTTCTCCCCGTGAGCCGAGCTCCAGGCACGCCTCGGTGGAGCTGAAATGGTTTTGGACATTTTCTCTAGTCTGATCTCCTGGCAAGAACTGCTACACTGCAGAGGAGTCGAGGGGGAAATCCAGAAGCCTCCTCCTATTTCAAGCAGCAAGGGCTGCTGGCCAATATCCCATGGGTGGAGAGACTTTACAACAGAGCTGTCACTAACAGCAAAGCAAGGGAGAGGTGGTGAATCTACAATTCCTCCTGTCATTTCACCTTCAGCTTAGTCTTTCCCTGTCAAAATGAGAAACGCTCAAAACAGAACATTTACCCTAAAAACGACAAGTACCAAGAGAAAACAGACGTTGTTGCAGCAGAACTGTCCGGGAGCATCACCCTTGCTTTGGACGTTGCTTTTAACAAGACAACAGCTCTGCAACCCCACAGAAATGCCCTTGCACTGAGTCACTCCGAGGCCAACCCGCACCCGCAGCCTCGGGCTGGATCCAACACACAACCCCAGCTGTGGAGTATCTGAGCACACAACTGCTCTGCCTTCCCCCATGAAATGTGAGACACGACCACAGCTAATGCAAAATCCATACAAATTCTAGCCGTAATTTCAATTACTTTTTATAACATTGTAGCTCTGTCAGGAAAAGTACAAATTCTACTTCTGCCTGTATCCTGTTTCTGGGCTATCACCTGCTGACCTTGAGATAAATATGAATGTGGGTTTTCTCCTCTCTTCCCAGCCCTTCTAGCAGGACTTCAGCTGCCTTTGAAGTCAGATCTGTATTTCACTCATAAGCTACTGGGGCGTGTTTTGCATCGGTGCTGTCGGCACCAACAAAGACACGGCTCACTGAGGTTTGATCTGAGCACTGTCCCACCTCTGCCAGGCACAGCAGCTGAACAGCAGACTATTGTCATGGAAAATCAGACCTTGGAGGAGCCCAGACTGTAATTCCAGTGGGTGCTTTTACAGGAAGAGCGAAGATTCCTGATGACAGATGAACGCTCTGGGAACCGCTGACGTGGGACAGCTGAACACCAGCTGGGAGGAGCTGCTGCATGGCCTGTGCAGCTGTCCCTGTCCTTGTCCTGTGCTCCTGTTCCTGTCCTTGTCCTGTGCTCAGATCCCACAGCACCCAGGTTTCCCAGAGCCAGTGGAGAGAGGTCTCAGCCTGGAGCTTCTCCCAGAGCTGACAGGGGAGATGTGTCCATGTTCCCCTGAACACACAGAGCCACGAGCAGCAAAACACTCACTAAACAGACCTTTATCCTTTTTTTCAACACATGGATCCATCAGGAGTGACACAGAGAACTCTCAGGTTCGTGGGTTGGAGAGCATTTCTTTAGAGAGTTGAGGGTTAAACTTCCAAGACAGAATTCACTGGCTGGGTCTGAGACAGCACTGCCAGGTATTTACCTGGCTGCCACCAAATCTAAATAAATTCTCTATAAACCATTTACCTCTGGTATATGGGTTTTTTGTCAGGGGCTGGGATTTGGGAAGAGAGGATTCTTCTTTTTGTTACCTATCTGTGCTCAACTGTTGAACAAATTTTCATTTACAGTGCCCAGGTAACTGTACAGAAGTGCTGCCTCTCTGTCACATGAAACAGGGGGTGACAACAGACACTGAACAGCTATTTGCCCTTGGTTTCTTTCTCATCCTTATTTGGGCAAGACACAGCTGTCATGATCTTGGCCAGAGCCAGGGACACCCCCAGCACAGGGTATTTGCAGTTCCCCTCATCAGTAACAATATATTGTTAATGTATATTCAATATGTAAAGCTGCTTTACACAGACAAAGTTCAATCTGTTCATGAATGTACCCTGAGAACACTCTGCTTCCATGGAGCCTTTTCATGCAGAACCTTTATTCACCTTATTCCAGCCAGGAAACTACTCCACCAGCACATGGAGCTGCACTTGTGTCCTGTAGACAAAAGCCATTCCCCTCCTGCAAATGAAGAAGTCTTCAGGTCCTTACAGAGCAGATGAATTCCAAATGGGATCACACACATCAGAAATGAGATGCAGAGGCACCCTCTGGGACAGTGCAGCTGTGCCTCAGTGAGGCAGGGGTGATGTCAGAGTGCCTGGCTTTCCCTGGTTAAATTTAACAGACAGAACAAATTTGCATCTCATTTAGATGAGTCATGTTAACGTCGGCCTAAGATCCCAACCTGAGGTTCCCCACTGATATCTGAAAACTGACTGTATTTTGCTACTTGAGAAAAATAAATTATAACGATTTAAACAAAATAGTTCTGGTTTTCCATTGCATTTTCTCCATCCTTGTCCAGTCCTTGTCAATCCTCCTGTCCTGTAAGGAGTTGTTTGATCAGCTCAGCTTCATACCAGTGCTGCCCTGCAGGAAAGAGATCATGGAAAATAAACGAAACAGAAAAATGTTGGTTTACTTCATCTGCTGATGGATTATAAAAGAAACAAGTCAGCAGATGGATTATAAAAGAAACAAGTCAGCAGCACATTAAGGAGATTTTATTTTCACTATTAACCCATGTGTCTTGATGCTGCTCCACAGCTGCATGTACCTAATGGCCACTCACCAACCTTTAAGTGAAAATTCTTTGAGCTGTAGCATTTTATTGTTCACATTTAATTAAAATACAGTAATAAACCACCACATTCCTGTGGGAATTGCTCAGGGGAGAGGCAGCAGCTCTGGGCACTATAACCCCCAGCCGCATCCAGGGTGAGAGTAGGAATTGCAAGTAAAGGAATGACCACAGTGCTCCTGCCTGGCCTCCCCGGTTAATTTGTGCCTCAAAGCACACAGGGGGGAGCGAGGGGGGACCCATATCCTTCACAAAAAGTGCCTTGTAATTGTAACCATGGAATCAAAGAGGAAGAAGCTCAAAGAACATGAGGAGACAGAAGCCTGACACCGAGTGCCAGGGCTAAGGCTCATTTCTGTTTTCACTGAGTGCTGAAAGTCTCACGTTTTCTCCCAAAACAGAAAGGACAAGGTGAGTTTCAACATCTGGCCCGGAGTCTCAAGAAGCATCTCAACAGCAGCACAACACAGCTTTAGATGCAGAACCTCAAACCCAGGGATCCTTAAATAAACACTGGGTCTCACCACAGAGGTGCTCAGCTGCCCAAGAGCTCCTTTGTGCACAAGGTTGAGCGGTTTTGGAGCAACAACTGGGGATCTGCAGAGGTCCACAGCATTCTAACCATTCCCCTGCTCCTCTGAGGTGACTGTGAGCCAAACTCTTCATGTTCAGGAACTTTCTTGATTAAGAAAGCAGACTCTACCTTGAAGCCCTAACTCAAACCAGTAAAACTCAACCCACCAAGCAACAACACAAAATCACAACTTGGGCCACAAATACTGCAGCCAAGTCACACAGAACGTGTTACCAAAAAAGAAGAGTGTATTGCTTGGATGGATTTAACCTATTTTAGTACCTTTCACCAGCAAGAGGTGCCTATTTCCTTCCACAGCTCCAAATCTTCTTTAAAAAGCCAATAAAAACCCTGGCCCTCATTAGAGAAGGGGAAAGTTCTCCAGGCAGGGCTGTGGTTTCTCGCGTGCCACCTGGGCAGCTGCGTGAGGGAAGTCCTTGTCACCCTAAAAAAGAATGAGCTGGAGCCCAGTGAGGTAAACAAACCCTAAAAATAATGCCCGTGGGTGATGGGGAAGGGTGGGGGCACACTGCACCAGTCAGAATAGCTGAGAGCAGGCCATGGCTTCCTCCTCAAGGCTTCTTTTGTAGGGAAAATAAGCCCCAAACTCCTGTTCTGGGGGTGGAGGTGTCACATCTCAGGGGAGTACAGCCAACTGTCCTCGTTGGCAGAGCTGCCTGGCCTGGGGCCACCTCCCCCAGGGGCACAGTGGGGAGGTGTGGAGAGGATTTTATCCATCCCACAGTGGGGTTTTATCCATCCCTGGGCCACTGTAAGAGGGATCTGGGGAAACTGAGGCAGCTGAGATGTCACCTGCGCTTTGCTGGTGTCACCCCAAGCAGCTTCATGACCTCAAAGCAAGTGAATCAAAGAGTCTGACCAGGACTTTTTATGGATTAGAAGGTGGCAGGATCAGCTCTGAGCAAACTGTTGGCACCAAGAAGGAGACAACATGCAGTAGAGATATAAGGAAAAACAACCAGATAAGCAGCATCCTGCTGCACTCAATGACAGCAGCACAATCCAGTGAGGGTCGTGTCCCCAGCCCTCCTCCTCACAGAGCCCAGCCCATCCTGCCCCTTCCCCAAGCCCTAAAACCAGGCAGAATATCCCTGGCTCTGTGCTCATCCCACACGTGGGAGCCCTCACAGCCTCTGGCTGAAATAAGCACAATTTCACACAAATTCAGACTTAGCAGAAATCTGCAGCTTTCAAGCCCAGCTGTGGCAGCCACTGACCTGCCCAAAATGAAAGTAATCTTTTTCACTTTCACTAAGACCCCAGTTCTGCAGAGCTGAGTATTGATACTAAACCAGCAGAGACTCAAGTGCTGATGTTCAATCAGCACCTGCCACTGCCCCAGCTTGTTGTACAAACCTTATTCAGGTCTGAACAGATAAGGAGCCTTCTGGCTCCACGTGCAGGGCAGCTGCAGAGCCAGCCCAGGCATTTGTCACTGCTGAGCCCCTGAAGCTCCTCATGTGCAGGAACTGAAACTTCCCTTCCTGCTGCTTTGTTTTAAAATCAATTGTCTTAAAAAACACCAAAAAACAAGCTACTTTCCTTTCTGTGCTGCTGAGTGCTGGCACAAAAATTATTGTCAAGTGATCAGGGGCTTTGCTGGGAAATTTCTGTGACTGAAGGACAACACTGATGTCCAGAATCATCCTGCAGGAGAGGAAAAGGCCAAGCAATTTCCAGAGAAATAGACAAAAAGGCCTTCCAGGATTTGGAGCCTGTGCGTGCTGCTGTGTACCAAAATCAGAAATTCTCCCAGCAGCTGCAGTTCCTGGGCCCTGCAGGTTTTACCCACGGCTTTGTCTCCTCTCAGGGAACGTCCCAGCTCCACGTGGAGCTCAGTGAGCACACACACGTGTCCCAGCAGCCCTGGTTTCAGCAGAATCCAACCCCACTGGGGCAAAACCCAGCTCTTGGGGCTGCACAGAGAGAAACTCCTGTTTTCAGGGCAGAGTTGACTGATTCCCTGGGAGATAACGTGTTTCTTCTAAGTTTTGGCCACACCAAGCAGCCAGAAAGAGCTTCAACCCCCGTGCCAGGGCGGGGAGTGGGAGAGGAAAAAAACAAAGCCCTTGATGGATGACTAACCCAGGCTCAGCTCCTGGGCTGTGTTGCATGAGTCCCTTTGAAGAGTTTCACACTTTTGCAGCTCCTGGCTCTGCCTCGCCAGGGGGACACAGCTGGGGACAAAGCTCCTGCTCAAACGTCACCCCTGGACTGCGTGCAGAGGGGAGCACATCAGAGCTGGGCCCCCACAGACGTGGCTTCCACCGGGCTCCGGAGGCTCGCAGACCTGGAAAGGCACCAGATCTGCACAAGACTCATCCAGCTGTGTTGCCAGCAGCTCCTGGCAGGCCCCCACGCCCTCCCCTCCCGCGCCAGCACCGCCTGCGCAGCCCCGGCAGCCGGAGGCTGTTTTGGAGCAGCACAGAACAACGGACAGAAAAGGTCTCCCCAACAGCACAAACAAGCCCTGGAAAGCTGCCAGAGCCTCCTGCCTCCTCCTCTGGGCTGCCTGGTCCAGGCACTGCCCAGGCTGTGGCTGCTGGGCCGGGGAAGGTCATCATGGAATCACGGAGTGGTTCGGGTTGGAAGGACCTCAGGATGGGGAGTGGTGCCTTGGGAAGGCTGACCTGGAACAGAGACTGGACAGAGCTAAAGAATGAAGCAGGGATTTATTGGGAGGCCTCAACAGATCCACCTTGGGCAGCACAAGAGCCCAGCCAGGGCTGCACCCCAGGTGAACGCAAACTGGTCACAAAATGAACCCAAAATGACCCAAAATGGTCACAAAATGCCCCACTGGTCACGGGGTCTCTCACTTTTATAATTCTGCTCCATTTGCATAGTGGAGTCAATTATCCAATTACAGCTCCATGCAGTCCCATCCTTCTTGTTTTTCTCTCTCCAGCCCACGTTGTCTCAGGCTCTTGGGCCTGAGATTTGGATCACTTGGTCCCCAGCTGGAGATGGAATTGTTCTGTCTCCCTACTCTGTGCACAGAGCTCACCATCCCATAATATGAAGCCCAAACCCACACACTAAAGCAGCACAGAACCTGAAAAACATAAAAACTAAAACCTGAGGCATCAGGAGCAGCCCCACAGTGTCTCAGGTCCTGTCCCAGCTGCCCAGGCCAGGGCATGGAGGTGATGCTCTAGTGAGACATCAGCTGTGCACAAAAGCTGCTCCTCCCAGGGAACTCCAGGCACAAGTCCCACACCCAGCAAGGATGAGCTCCAGCAGGGAAAGGAGCCCCCTCTACAATCACCAGTGCAGAAAGAGCCTTCCCACCCAGGGAATTTCCTCCTGCAGCCATGGGGGAGGTCATGGCACACGGCCTGAAACACACCATGGGATGGAAACGCTTCTGTCTTCTCCCTGACATCTGAAACAAAAAAACAGAGATTATAGGAAAAGCCCAGCACAGAAAGAACCTCCCAAAGCGCTGCTGACCTCCTCAGGGCCTGAGTGACAACATCAGGAATGACAGGACAGCCCAGGCAGGCTGTGAGTGACCCACAGCACATCCAGGATGAGTCCATGGTCACCATCCCCCTGTGGCTGCAGCCATCCTGGGAGCCAGCAGAGACAGAAAGCTGGGACAGGGGACAGCAGAGACGTGGTCTCCTCCACGTCCTTCCCCCAGAGCCACTCTCCTCTTGCCTTGGGTCACGGGTTCCCTGTCCCTGGAGAGGGCTCCAAACCCCTGAGCTCCCCACAGGGACCAGGAGCTCTCCTGGAGAGCTGCTGACACCATGTGGGAACGGCTGGGAAGTGATCCACACACACCTCCTGCCCTCCGAGCCAGGACTCCTGAAAAACTCGGGAAAACCTACCCTGAAGTAAAGGAGTGGGTTCAGATTGTGTCACTGATATCACATGGAATCCCTGCCAGCAATCAGGCTAAAAAGTGGAGTTGCTCTCCTTTGGTTTCATTTAAATCTGTTAGAAGTGATTTTAAATGGCTTTGATTCTCTGGACTTCTCCCTCTGGATCAGCCCATGCCTCTTCCATGGGACTTCAATAATCCATTCTCAGTGCTGAACTCCGTCCTGTTTCCTACATCCTCCCAAAAAATGACATCTCCCACTGCTCACCTTCCGCTGGCTTTGTACCCAAATTTCCTAGACAGCCCTGAAAAGCATAAATGGCCTTTTCCAGCCACCTCCTACCACGTGGGACCCTGTGGGGAAACTCCAGTGCAGCTGCTCTGGAAAAATCCCAGCCTGGAAAATGGGATTTGTCAGGCAGCAGAAGATGCTTTTTTCCAGCAAGCTTTACCCAGACACCCTCCTCCCCACGAGGCCTCGTTGTGCTTTTCAGTGTCTCACCACACAGAACTGGTGGCTTCAGCTTCTGAGTTTGCAGCTGAACTGAGAAAAAACACTGTCACCTCTGCCATCAGTGGCTCGAAGGCTTCTCACCGTTGTTCAGGTGACAAGGAACGTTGCAGAGGTGTGAATTTTGCACCGAGGTGAAGCTACAGCTGGCAGAGGGTGGGACAGAAACTCTGACAGCAAATGGTCCCTCTGCTGGGAGGTTCTGCCACCCTAAAACCCCACCGTGCACACAAACTGTTCTGGAGTCATTCCTGGGTGAAAAATAAAGATCTCGAGTTATTTGAGAGCATCCAAGGGGGCTGTGAGGATGGGGAAGGGAAGGGAAGGGAAGGGAAGGGAAGGGAAGGTTCCCAAGTAAAAGGACTGCATATTTCACATATTTCATAATAACAGTTGTATATGGGAGGAGCATGAATAGAAGCCATTTGGTTATAACAGCACCCATTGTGAAATCAGAAATTCAAGGAATAATCTTCAAATCCCACCTGGTTATGGAGAAATTTGAGACAAGACCTTGAGTATCCGATGGGGAAGGGAAGGGAAGGGAAGGGAAGGGAAGGGAAGGGAAGGGAAGCTGAGGGCACTGGGCTCTTCAGCATCCTTCTGGTGGGCAGCTCTGATCTCTGCTCTGGTGACCAGAGGGAACAGCTGGAACTGTGCCAGGGGGGTTTAGGTTGGATTTTGGGAAAGGTTCTTATCCCAGAGGGTGCTCAGGCACTGAACAGACCCCCCAGGGCATGGTCACAGCCCCAAGGTTTGCACAGCTCCAGGAGTGTTTGTAGAACCCTCTCAGCACGGTGGGATTGCTGGGGTGTCCTGTGCTGGGACAAGATCTGGAGTGGATGATCCTTGAGGGTCCCTTCCAACTCAGGATATTCCCTGGTTCTGTCTTTGTCAGCAAAGATGCACATGAAAATTAACAGTTTTTAGTGCAGAAACATGCCAATTTCAGGCTCAGTTTAAAGGGGGTGCCCAAACCCCTCAGACACTCTCCCAGCCCCTCTGTGCCCCTCCTGCATGTGTGAGGAACAACTGAACCCCCCATTTCCCCTCAAACCCACTCCCTGCAAACTGAAACCTCCCTGGCTCCGCACACGTTTATCCACCCGCGTTTTGCCTTTTCCCCCTTGTTTGCATAGCAAAAAAAAAAAAAAGAAAAAGAAAAAAAAAAAAGCCCTTTTTTGTGGCTTCTGCACAAGACAAAGGAACAAAAACAACCCCGCTCGCCCCACCTATGCCACCGGCTTTTATCTGCGGGGGCCAGAGCCCACCCCCTCAGAGCTTATGGAAATAAACACTCGGTGACAGCAAATCTGTTTTCAAGGAAAAGTTCCAACACCCCCTTACAAAACATTTCTTTTTTTTTTTTTTTTTCCCCTGAAATGTGTCCGTGTGTCTCCCCTGCCCGGCACAGCACGGGAACCCTCACCTGCCTCCCTGCTGTGCTCACCTATCCCCTCCTGCCACGCCCCCTGCTCACCTGTCCCCATCTGCCCCTCCCGTCCCCACCTGTCCTTCCCTCTCTCACCTGTCCCCAGCTGTCCCCTCGTGTCCTCGCCTGTCCCTACCTGTCCCCAGCCGTTCCCCCCGCGCTCTCCTGTCCTCACCTGGCCCCTTTCCCTCTCTCCTGTCCCCCCCTGTCCCCCCCTCACCTGTGCGCGCGCACTCCCGCGTCCCCCGCGCGCCCCCGCCCGCCCCTGCAGCGCCCCCTGGCGGCCCCGAGCCCCGCGCGGCTCTCGCCGCCGCTGGGGGGAACCGGAGACCGCCGGATGCACCGGGAGAGCCGGGGACCCCCCCCACCCCGAGACACCACAGCCACCGGGAGAGCCGGAGACCCCCGAGTCACCAGATCCACCGGGAGAACCGGACCCTGCGGAGACCCCCCAAGACACCACATCCACCGGATACACCGGGAGAGCCGGAGACCCCCGAGTCACCAGATCCACCGGGAGAACCGGACCCTGCGGAGACCCCCCGAGCCACCACAGCCACTGGATGCACCGGGAGAGCTGGAGACCCCCGAGCCACCGCATCCACCGGGAGAACCGGACCCAGCAGAGACCCCCCTGAGCCACCGGATCCACCGGAAGACCCAGATCCACCGGAGACCCCCCTGAGCCACCGGATCCACCGGGAAAACCGGACCCAGCGGAGACCCCCCGAGACACCACATCCACCGCATCCACCGGGAGAACCCGACCCAGCAGAGACCCCCCCTGAGCCACCGGATCCACCGGGAGACCCAGATCCACCGGAGACCCCCCTGAGCCAATACAGCCACCAGACCCACCGGGAGAACCGGGCCCACTGGAGACCCCCCTTAGCCACCACAGCCACCGGACCCACCGGGAGAACCGGAGACCCCCCTGAGCCAATACAGCCACCGGGAGAACCGGGCCCACCGGACCCCTCCGAGCCACCAGCAGAGCCATCCCTGGCACAGGTGCCCAGAGCTGCTGCGGCTGCCCCATCCCTGGAGGTGCCCAAGGCCAGGTTGGACAGGGCTTGGAGCACCCTGGGATGGTGGAAGGAGTCCCTGCCCATGGACAGGATGGGTGTTGAGGTTCCCAGACTATTCCATGAGTGTGATTCCAGCTGTGATTTTATGAACACGGGTGTCACTGTGGGGCAGTACTGCAGGAGTGGAACTGCAGCAGGATGCAGGAGCTGCAGATGCCACCAGGATGGAGACTCAATTAACCTTGTGTGTTTTTTCTGCCCTGCATCATCTCCCAGGAAAGTTTCTGAATCTGTCTCAAAGCTGTGTGCCGTGTCAGTCAGGGCCAAGGGGAGCAGCTGGTGCCCTTCAGTGTTTTCATTAAGGGCCTAAAAGCTCAGTTTGGTGCTCAGATGTGCTCGTGCCTCTCAAGCAGATGCTGTTCCCACTTCCCTTCTCATCACTGCCACAGGGAGCAGGTGATGCCCAGGAAATCCACAAAAACCATTCCTGGCTGCAGCTGGCATCTTCTCCTTCCAGCACAGCCTCCCACCAGGTGAATCCCGGTGTCCCTGTCAGAGCCACCCAGCACAATTCCCATTCCTCCAAACCTTGAACAACACAGTGGCAAAGCCCAGCTGGAAACCAGGCAGGGGAATCACATTTTTTATCACTCTGGCACCTCCTGAGGGTCTCAGGGCCCTTTGGAGATGGGAGCCAAGCTCCCAGTGTGTGGCACAGAGGGAGAGAAGCGAGCCCAAGGTGATGCTCGGGCTGTGAGCAGAGCTGGGCAGCTGCTCCCAATGTCACGAGCTCGTTCCTGGTCCCGATTTGCTGGCACAGCCCGTGGCACTGGAATTCGCAGGGCTGGAGGAAGCAGCACTGCAGCACTCGGGTATGGAAATGAGCCGATAAATAGAGCATGACCCGCGGAGCAGGGGAAGGGCACTGCAGCGGGAGAGTCTGGGAGCTGATCCCTTCCCCGTGCCCTGACACCGCGGGTGATCCCCCGGGAGAGGCAGAGGGAGCACAAGTGCTAACCCACAAACACTCAGGAAAGCAACAAAAACCAGGGGCAAAACCGTCTTGTTCTTGTCAATTCTTTTTTGGCTTGTTCTGTTTTCCCACGGCGTGTTTTTTTGTCGTGAGAAAAGTCCTGAAAGCTCCTAATGGCAAAAATAAAAATGAAAGAGGCTGGTGTGCCCCTCCTGGCACTGGGTCAGGCTCATCCCTGTGCTCAGGATCCAGCCCCGGCAGTATTTCCTTCACCTCAGAGCTCCTCGGAGGAGAATGCCGGCATTACCTGGCGGAAATGGGATGCTGCTGAGGCAGAGGTGAAATCCCCAAAATCCTCCTCAGCAGTGGCACCGGCCTCAGATTTCCCAACCCACCTGCCTCCGTGGTTTGCCTGGAGCTGCAAATCCTCCTGTGCCCTAATCTGTGGAAGCTGTAACCCCGAGGGATGCCAGAGCAGCCGTGGAAGTGCCAGCGAGCCCTTCTGCCTCCCGGGAGGATCCTCGCAGCTCCATTAGCGTCCATTAGCAGCTTCCTCTCCTTTGCCGGGCAGGGAGTGTGGTCCTGTGAAAGTTGGCGTGGTGGTGGTCCCGGGGGCTGCCAGAGCAGGAAGGAACCGCGGGAGGCTCTGCTCCTTCCTTTTCCTGCAGGCTCGGACAATAGCAGGGCAAGGGCTGCAAAGAGAAGAAGCAATGGGTCCCCCAAAGCAATGTTGTGGTAAAGAGGCACCTCTTTTTTTGTCCCCTGGAGGGGTTTCAGGGCGCCGGTTCTTTGCTGTGAGCTGTCCCTGCTATCAGGTTTTTAGGGGCTGTTGTTATTATTATTGTGGATAAAGTGGGTAAGGATGGTGAGATAGGTGAGGATCACTCAGTGCTGGAGGGCTGCCAGGGGCTGTGAGTGGGACAGGGAAGTGCTGAGGGCTGCAGCTCCCTCCCTGCAGCTCTGCAGGGACAGGCACATGCACGTTTCCATCTCACAATGGCTCAGCCCCACTGAAATCCGCAGCAGCCTTTGAGGGACTGAGGATCAAACACTCTCCCAGCAGCTTTCCCAGATTTTTCCCATGCCATGGCCTTTCCGTCCCACTCAGAGAGCCCTTTGCATCCCTGGGCAAAAGGCAAAGGCTGCAAAGGAACAGCTCAGGACCGTGTGGGACAGCAATGGATGGACTCACAGGAGAGCTTTGGCCAGGACAAAGCTGCCTCTCCACTGGCCTGGCCTGAGGCCGAGGGGGGATCCAGTGCCCTTCCCATCCCGCAGCCTGGCAGCAGCCTGGGCTGGGCTGAGGGAGCCTTTGGCCCCGCTGTGCCCGCACTGCGGCTGGAAACAGCCTCCATAAATACCAAAATGCTTCCAGCGTGACAAGTGTCAGCAGCTGTGAGTCAGCCCTTGGCACCGCCTGCAGCCACCGAGCGTGCTCCCATTGCCTGGGGTCCCCTGGAACGCGCAGCCCACTCCCCTGGGCTGCGGTCACACCTGGCGTGACTCCCGACGCCGTGATGCCCGGGCCGCAGGGATCTGAGGAAGATGAGGAAGCACTGGAGCACTTTGTGCACGGCCAGTGTGGGATTCAGCGGGGAAAACGGATCCTGAGAGCTTGTCCCAAGCTCTTCTCCCAGGAAAAATCTGGGAACAGCTGCTGGGAGAGTGTTTGATCCTCAGTCCCTCAAAGGCTGCTGCGGATTTCAGTGGGGCTGAGCCATTGTGAGATGGAAACGTGCATGTGCCTGTCCCTGCAGAGCTGCAGGGGGGGAGCTGCAGCCCTCAGCACTTCCCTGTCCCACTCACAGCCCCTGGCAGCCCTCCAGCACTGAATGATCCTCACCATCCTTGCCCACTTTATCCCAGTAAACCCAGAATAATCAGCCTATTCTTCTCCAGCCCTTTGTTGCTGCACCCATCCGGGGGCCCTCAGCACACCTTGGCTCTACCTTTCCCCTTCCTGCCGTCCCTGCTCGTTCCTCCTCACCCCTGCTATTAGCAGCTAGAGCTGTAATTAACATTCTGGCTGTGCCCAGAACCCTCTCCCTTCCCTCCTCGCAGGGTTTACGGTTTTTCCGTTGAACAAATATGGGAGCAATTCCCCTATTTGCCAATCCCTATCAGTGCCGGTGTGGGGCACCGCAGCGAGAGCAAACAGAGCTGATTGTGGAGGGGAAAAGTGAGTGTGGAAAGCAATTGTTCTCCTTGAGTTCACCTTGATAACAGAGACGCCAGCTCCAAGACAAAAGCTGTTTCACGGTTCCATGCCCTGGGGTTGCAGGAGTCTCACTCCTGAAAAAGGAAAGGATGGTGGTGTTAGTTAAAAACGCAGCTCGGAGGTGTGAGGGAGAGACCAGGCAGAGTGAGAAGAGCTGAGCTTCATTTCCTTTTCTTCTTCCACCACCGTGAAACCTCCAGCAACTCTCCTAGCCCGGAGAAGAGAACCTCACCAGGATTACTTGTTTGGAAGCTGTCAGCAGCTGCAGTTCAGAGGTTAATGTCTCTCCCATCGCCGTGCTGTCAGGGTGTGCAGAAATGCTTCTGCTGGGAGGTCACTGGAGCGCAAACAAGGACAGGTGTGATGGCTCCATCTCACCCCATCCCCACCTGTGCACCTGCACCGTCAGCCCAGCTGCCAGCAGGACTTAGGGCCAGGTTTCTTTGCAGCAGGAGCAGCAGGAACAGCCCAACCTTGCTCTGATGGGAAACAAACCCCTGAGGATCTCACTCTGCAGAGGGGAAGCCTCTGTTATCTGTGGGTACACACAAACACAAACACCTCCAGGATTTCCCCTCCAGGATTTCTCCTTCTGGGTTTCTCCTCCTGATTTTCTCCTCCAGGATTTCTCCTCCTGGATTTTGCCTCCTGATTTTCTCCTCTAGGATTTCTCCTCCTGGATTTCTCCTCCTGATTTTCTCCTCCAGGAGAGCCCCCTCTTGCTGAGGAGCTCTGGAGGCTTCTCCCAGCACACAGCGCCCCTGGGATAGCCAGTGGCCAGAGAGTCTGAGCCAGCTTATGGATTTAATGATGAAACTGCTGCTGGCTTACTGGGTTGGGCAAGTCCTGCTGCCCAGCAGCTCAGCCTGGGAGTGACCAGGACAGCCTCCTCAAAAAATCCCTGGGATTTAGTGCCGATAGTTGCTGGAAGGGCTCCAACTGTGGGGTTTTTTCAGGCAGCATCTCCAGAGCCCTGTGTCGCTGGTCACGTACAGCAGGAGTGTGGAAGTGCTCCCTGATCCATGGCTAACATGCTCTTTGGAGGGGTCTGAGGTGTTCTGGCTCTGCCTAGCTGGGAGCAGAGCCTGAGGCAGTGCCTGGAGACCAGAGGATAGAGAAACAGCTCCCAGGGGCTCAACCACAGCAGCAGGAGTGCTGCTACTCCCCAGGAAACCCTTCCCACCTGGATGGCCCCAGGGCCTGTGCCCTCACACCCCTCACACCCTGGTGAGGGGCCTGGAGCAGGCACTGGGGAGATCCTCTGGTTCCTGAGAACTCCCCGTTTGCAGAGCCCCCTCAAACCACCCAGCCGAGGGTCCCCAGGGCTCTGCTGGCTCCAGGGGGCTCTGGTGACTCTGCAAGGGGATGGTGTCACTCGGCACGGGCTGAAATACGTCTGTGGTGGGGAGCCAGAGGCTTTGTGATTCACTGAACATGACATCAGTGTGGAATGGCTCATGGCTGGACCCAGGGTGGATCCTGGAAGCATTTTTCTAAGGAAAGTTTTGGACAATGACGTCCCAGCTTCTGACAGTGGATGATGCCACGTGGGACAAGCTGTGCTGACTTTTCCTGCCTTCCCACAGCAACAGGGAGGCAGGTACTCCCCACGTGAGGTTTCCTCACTGGAAATGATCCATCAAAAGCTGCTGCAGGGAAAAGGGCTTGTGGCTAAGGAAAGAAGAGCTCAGTCCCTAACTCTTTGAGGTTCTGAGAGCAAAATGCACCTGCAGATGCATGCTGTGGACAGCTGTGCTGTGCTCCTTTGCTTGCTTCAAACCTCTGGGAAACACCCCAGGGAAATCCAAGGTGTTCATCCTGGGGGACACTTCCTCAGGACAGTGCTGGGCATCACCATCCTTGGGGCAGGGAGCCCGGGGATGCCAGGATGAGCTCTTTGGCACATCCTCAACAGCCGGCGTCACGCAGCACTCTCCAAAAGAGGGGTTTTCTCCGCGCCCCACCTGCACAGCCAGGTAATTCCTGGTGGGAGGCAGCAGCAGGAGCCCCCGGGGCTGTGCCATGCGGGGCAGCAGCGGGGCCCCATCCTGTGTCCTTGACGTCAGTGGTTTTCCCCTGGCAGAGCCCGGCGTGTGCAGGCACAGACCTGGAGCCGTGCTCAGCCCTGCCCACGCCTCTGGCACGTCCCTGCTGCTCTCGCATTCCCTCCGCACAGCCCCGGCCGCCGGCCCCACCGCAGGGCACGGAGACGAGGAGCTTTCCCCGTCCCTTCCCTGCTCCCCGCCGGCCCCGCTGCTTCCAAGCATGATGTGACTTCCCTGGAGCTTCACTTCCAGACCGTGAAAATCATAACTGCGAGGTCTAGAAAACAAAAGGGCCTTTCTCGCTGAGAGGAGGCTGATTAACACCCCCTGAGGGCAGCCGAAGGGCCTCGTCACCCTTCTGAGTAAATATGTTTTGTTATTCCATGAAAAGGGTGACTCACCTGCCTACGAGGTCCCTGCAGCCACACGTGGCTGGTACAGGAGCCCCGAGGTAACAGGGTCTGGGGGAGGTGTGAGGGGCTGCCCCTGGCCCAGAAACAGCCTCTGCAGGGGTCCCCAAATGCTGAGGAGCTCAAACCCGCCCAGTGCTGAGAGCTTCGGGCTCCCACGCGGTGCCCAGCAGCTCCCACACCAGAGGAAGGGGCTGGTTTGGCCGGGGGAATCTCTGGGGGGTGTTTGGACACGGCAACAGGGCCCAGTTAGAGACCCTTGGGGTCTTTTGGGATTTTCTCTGCTGCCTTGTGCCACTGGTGGAGTCCAGGGCAGGTCAGGAACCCCTCCGAGGTTCCTCGGGAGCTGCCCAGACCTGCTCTGTGCCAGCTGTGCCATCAATGCCCAGAATGCCACAGCCCTTTGTGGCTTTTTCAGCCAGGTATTGCAGCACTTAACATGTTTTCTTCTTTTTTTTTGAAGGTCCCAGAGGAAAGAGGAAGGCTGTAGAAGGGAGAAGAGAAGGAAGGAGAAAAATAGAAGCAGTCTGCTTTCTGCACAGATTTATTACTTGATTAAATTCCCAGGACACTTCTGGGGTGCTGGACATGGTGTCACTTTATTTCACCTGTGTTAGACTTCTGGAAGGTTTTCCAGAGAGTTGGTGCAGTGGCAACTCAGGACACAGGGCAGAGCAGCTGCTTGGGCCAATTCACGAGTTTTATTTGTTCTTTTTTTAGCTGTCAGGTTCATACTTTGTCCTTTATGAGCACGTCCTGGGTAGGGCCATGCCTGGAGAAATCTGCTCTGCACAGACAGGTGGGGTTTAGCCAAGGGAAGAAAGGAGCCACCTTCAGAGGGGTGACAGAGAATTCTGCCACAAACACTGCTGAGAGGGGTTCCCACACTGAAGAAGGCCCTGGAGGACAAATCCTTATTCCAGCTCTCCTGCATGGCCCCAACACTTCAGGTCCAAGGCTTCCCACCTTGCCCACGCCCATCCTGCAGCCCCGGAGCTCCATGGATCCCCTCCCCTCACACAAGGACCAAACCCTCGGTTCCAAGAAGAGGTGACAAAGAGAGGGATGTTTCATCCTTTTCTCCTCGTTTGCACAGGTGCATTCCAGGGAAGCACTCCCAACTCTTATTCATGACCAATATTTGTTCCCCTGAAAATATTCTTTTATGTTGGGTCCCTTGTTGGTGTCTGGGCGTTTATTTTGCTCAAATCCCAGAAACAAGGGGCCACACATTTGCAGCCCTGCAGGAGGGACTCTGTGGCTCTCTGCCTCTCTTGTTCTTCCCCCAGCCTGTCCTGTGGCTGCTCCAGTTTTCCTTGGCCATCTCCAGCTGTGGGCAGAGTGCTGTCCCCTGTCACTCTCTCGCTCCTCCCCATTTCCCTCTGCTCCTGGGAACAGAAAAGTGGCATTAAATTGCTGCTGACCACCCCATCCCATCCATGCCACCATGGTCTTGCCCATTTATACACCTATATCAGCATTAATAAAGTTTAGGGATGTATTAATAATGTTTAGGTCTTTCAGGGTGGGAAAATCCAGGATGAGGCAGAGGTTTGTTCCTGGTGGGATTTTCACTGCAGGGGAAGTTCTCCTGCACAGCTGAACTGGCTGGCATGTGCTTTTCACAGGCATTGCTGCTTCAACCCAAAACCTCTGCAGTGTAAGCTGGGTTCTAACTGGGGTAACAGAGCCCTGATGTAATATTTTTACACCTTTGTGACACAGATTCAGGGGCAGGGCAGATCACCCTGCTGCATGGAGAGCCCATCCTGCCCCCCATTAATTTTTCCCTGCTGATCTTCTGTGGGTACAGAGAGCACCAAGAAAATGTAACTTGGCCAAAGAGCCACTGAGCTCCTTGGCCTCACTGCAGAACCAGCAACGTCAAAGCCAGAGGTAAATTATTTTTTTTCTGAGGGGTCTTGTGATATCTCTGCATTTGCTTCAGCGCTGGGGAGGAGTTTGACAGCCCTGCTGCAAACAAACCATTTTCTACAGCAGCTGCTCCCCCAGGCCATCTCCTCATGCCTTGCACAACACAGACAGAAAAGCAGAGAGAAAACACAGAAAAGCAACGTTAGGGCAGAACAAGAATTGCAATTTGGCTTCCTGAGTGCCAATAGCAGCAACATCCCTCTGCCTGGACAGAGAATTGCATAACTCCAGGACACAGAGGCCTCTTCAGCCTGGGGCCAGCCCTGGATGTGAGCACACAGCAAACAGCTTTGCACTGATTTCTGGGATGCTGAGTGTTTTGATGTCAGCAGGGGATGTCACTGGAAGGTGACAGTGGAGGTGACAGTGCCTTCCTTTGGGGAGGCCACTCTGGCTCAGGTGGTCCCATCCAGTCCCCCCTCAGTGAGCCAGGTGCTGGCTGCAGCTGGGCACTGGGGTGGCACTGGGGTGGCACAGCACAGAGGCACTTTGGGCTGATCTCTCCAAAGAAGGTGCCTAGCCCTGAGCACATTTTATCCTCCTGAGCTTCCCAGGGCTGTGAACAGAGTCAAAGCCTGTGGGTGCTCAGACCTGGGACCAGAGCATGGAGTCACCTTGTTCTGCTGCCAAAATCTTCCTCTTTCCCCAGCCTTGGTGCTTCCCTGTCCTTTATAACCACCCGAGCACACCAGGACAGAGAAAAAGCTCAGCTTGAGGGACCCAACCCCACGTTCCTCCCCTTTGGACCCCTCCAGCTGGAGTCAGGCTGATGTGTGTGTGATACTGAACCTCCTCAGGTTAGAAATTCCATCTGTCAAGGATGTCATCCAGGTGAACTTTACCAGCCAGGAA
Organism: Onychostruthus taczanowskii; assembly: GCF_017590055.1. NCBI lineage: Eukaryota > Metazoa > Chordata > Aves > Passeriformes > Passeridae > Onychostruthus > Onychostruthus taczanowskii. The sequence continues at coordinate 1,661,100 of NW_024507105.1, read as the reverse complement.
GAGGAAGGCTTCCAGGAAATCACTCGCACTGCAATCCCACAGCCATCACGGATGGGAAGAGGCTGTGCTGGCCATGTCAAACTGTTTGCCCAGGGATGTAAGGACAGGAAAAAACAATAGCTGGTAATAAATGAAAGGTTGGAAAGATTGTAAAGTGAGATGAAGGAATTTAAGGCAGGGAGTTTATATGGCCTATTTCCTGATAAAATCAGACGTTTCAAAGTGTCCTTTCACAGTGTGGCAACACTGCAGCGAGCCCAAGGCATTTATGGGCAGCAGAATAGGCAGTTTCCTTGAAAAAGGATATTTCAGACATGGTTTTAAAGGTTGCTCCACGGCTCTGTGCCCACTGACACTGGAAGAAGCCCTTGAGCCAGAATGTACAGCAATCCAGAAGGATGCTTGGGGGTTATTTATTATCCCCTGTTCCCAGTGTGGGAATGCTGAGTGCAGCAGTCAGGCCTGTCTGCTCTGGGCTGGACACTGCAAACACAGGTCTGAGACTTGGTTACCTTTCAATATGCTTTTCAATCCTCTCCCTGTAATATAGCAGGGATAACAGTGCAGTGGTGATGGCGTGGCAGACCCTTGGATGGTGACAGACGCCCTTTAACCAGACTGATAATGTCTTTCCCTTTGAACCAATCTCCCTCCTCAAGGCAGCACTTTTGCCACGAGGCAGTGACCCAGGACAGGCAGTCCCCAAGTCTGCTGCTCCTCCCACAAATGTGTCTGTGCTGCCTGGTACCCCTGGAAAGAAGCAGGAGGAACTCAGCTCCAGTGCTCCAGCTGGAAAGGAGTCTGTGCTTGTTGTTCCCTCTTCATTTATTGTCACAGCTGACAGCCAAGACTGGGACAGGCTGAAGCACAGTCCCCACCAACACCGCCAGGCTGAGGGCTGGGGGATGCAGGGGCAGCCACAGTCCTTGGCAGCTGTAGCACCGACTCCTCACCTGCCCCAGGGGTTTACCTTGCTCTGCTCCAGCTTCAAGCCGTGCTGGCCGGCAGCTCCCTGCCCGTGCCGGGTGCCCGGGGCAGCCTCGCCCCTCGCCAGCCCCGCTCTGCCCCGGCTGCCACCCCAAAAACCCCAAAATCCCCAAACCCCGCGTCTGGCTCTTCCCTCTCGCACCACACCTGCGGGGCACGGAGGGGCGGCGAGGCTCGGCCCAGGTGGGAGGGACCGGGCTCCCGTTAAATCCCAGCTCCCCGGGGATTTACGGACCCACCCTCGTGCTTTATGAGCTCCAGGTGCCGGAGGTGCTGCAGCGGAGCCGCGCAGGAGTGGGGACGAGCCGCTGCAGCCCAGGTACCCCTCAGTGCTGATTCCCAGGGCCAGCTCTGCCTCTGCCCTGCCTCTTCCAAGTCCCTTTTTTCCTTTCAGTTCTCGTGCTAAGGCTGCGTGCAGCTCGTATCGGTTCTTCCCTTCCATCGCTCCTCTTGCTGCTGCTTTGCATTTAGCTGGGGGTTAATCTCCTGCCTTGGGAGGTATCCTCGGGGATCCTCCTCCTCCTTGCCTCAGGGGTCTCGAATAAGCCAAGATGTGGTTGTTCTTGCCCCAGCAGTGCTGCCAGAGGGCAGAAACTGGGCAGCGGTGATCCAGGGTGGGGAAGGCTGCTGGATAGTGCTGGGAGCAGTGGTGTGGAGTTATGCATATTGCTCTAGCTGAGGTTCTGAGGTTTTCTCAGCAGTCCGTGGGGTTTATGACATGAGCAATTACCTTTCTTAGCCTTCTGAAGCTTATTTAAGATTTCCAGTGGTGTTTGTTGTCTGTGCATGTTTCCTCCACTGCCTCAAGTGAGCTCAGCTGAGGTGAAGTGGCTGGGATTGTGTGCTCCAGTGTCTCCTTCCTCCCCGTGGGAGGCTGTGGTGTGGGAATTGTGGAGAGTTCAAGGCAATAAAAGTGCCATGTGGGAGCAGAGGTTTGTGTGGGGCTCTGAGTTACTCAGGGTGTTGTGGTACCACTGAACCTTTTCAAGCCACAGCCAGCCAGGAAGGTCAAAGCACAGGGAATGGGGTCAATAACCCTGTGCTGTGAAACCAAAACCAAGTTCTGGGCCTCCATGCTTGTGTCAGAGGAGAGGGATTATCAGAAGCTGTGCAGCCAGGGCTGCAGGTGGGAGTGCTTGGATCTGCTGCTAGTGTAGGTAGATGTATTGGGAAGAAAATGAAGTCTGGGGAGGGGAGGAAATTAATCTAGCCCCACCTGTAGCTCTTGGACCCAAGGGAAGAGCCTGAAGCATGTTCTGGTGCCTCATGAGGTTTGCAGGCCTGGCTGCAGCACTGTGCACTGCAGGGGATGTGCCCAGGCCAGCACAGATGTTCAGGGCCCTTCTGAAACACCTGCAGTGTGCAGAGCCCCCCCCGTGCAGCAGCTGCCACCTTCTCCCTCCCCTTGGCACCCCTGAAATGCAGGGAAACAGCCTCTGACACTGCAGAGTCCTCTGGTGCTGCCTGGTGAGTCCCACAAGGGCTGGAGGGAGATGTTCCCATGGTCTCAGAGAAGAAACATCCTGGCATGTGCTCCGAGGAGCTTGTTAGTGTCTGTTCCTGTAACTCATCTCAAGCATTCTTAGGATCTGCTAATTTAGCCTATTTTTAGACAGACACCCTGTTCTAAAGCTGCTGTTGTCCCTGAGCCTCCCATGTCAACTGCTCACCCACAAAGAGGGGAGGGGAAACTTCTCCTGCCGTGCTGGGACCTCTCTTGGAAACGAGGACCAGGCTCTGTGCTGCTCTTGTACCCAGAGAAGCTCTTGCCAGAGGGGGAAGAGCTGTCCCGGGAGAGGAAAAGGCTGTAATGCAGTGGGAGGGGGAGCTGCTGGAGCAGCGATTTCAACATTCCTAACAACCCGCCTCCTCCAAAAGCCTGGAGACCCTTCCAGAAGCCTGAAGTGTTGCTAAACAAGCAGCACTTTGGGAGGGGGGGGTCACCGGGGGTGGGTGGCTCCTGCTGGGGATGCTCTCGGGTTGCACTGGAGGGTTTCTCGTTGCCCCACAAAAACATCCTGCTCTGGCACCGCTCATGTGGCTGCTGCCCCATCCTGCGGCTCCGGGGGCTGGGCAGATACCAAGATGCTGTCTGGGATTTCATAAACGCTTCTTTTTCTCGCTGCTGAGGTTCCTAATCGCTCGTGTCCGAGCGAGGGAGGAGGCTCTGACAGACTCCCCTTCTCCCCCGGCTTGGGAGGGCAGCACCAGGTGCTGGAACCCCCCGGAGTTGGGCTGTATTAATATCTGCCATGTGATACCGTGGCTCTCCCTGCTCTGCAGGGAAAACACAGCATAACCATGGGAACTTTCTTCCCTCAGTCCCCTCAGCACGCCCCTCTAATCCGGGCAAGTGGCCCGCAGCGATTAAACCGTGTGTGATGAGCTCTGGAAATCCTGGGTGTCCCAGCAGTTCCCTCTGCCCTTCCTGGCGAGGGGATGTGTAACAGCCTTGTCATCGGGAGGCTCCCAGGGCTCACGTTGCAAGGAAAAACAACCAGCCTTGGCAGCTGCCTGAGCTGTTTTGGGGTCTGCACAGACAGGGGGCGAGGCCATGTCCCGGCTCGGATGTCTGAGCTCCAAATAACCGCGCTGGGACACCCAGCGTGCAGCTGCCGGCGATGCTGCGGGGCAGCTCTGCCCTTTCCGTGCCCCGCCTGGTGCCAGGGCAGAGCCAGCGAGGGGCTGGGGGGGTCCCACCGAGCTCTGGCAGACGAAGCAGGAGGGACTTTGCTCGGTGCGCATCCCCGGTGCGGCGTCGCGGGGCCGAGCCGTGCCCGGCGGCTTTGGGAAGGGCGGGCGGTTATCGGGGTGTGCCAGGCACAGCCCTGGCCCCGGGGCACCCGGCTCCTGGCAGCCGCGCCCTGGAGAGCCCTGGAGCCCTCCGAAGGCTGCACCCCACCTCCTGCCCCACGGGGGTGCCCCAGCTCCGGTCTGACACCCCCAGCCCAGCTCCTGTGCCTGCCAAGCTGGGCTGGAGCAGAGCTGGGGTCACTGGGCTGACCCCACAGCCTGGGTCTCTGCTACAGCAGGTCCCTCACTGAGGACATTTTTAAGAGTGTCCATCTGCATGTGAAATCTGTGACTTGTCCCCTTCAGCTTCGAGGGAGTTGTGTTCCACAGTCTGCTTCCAGTAGCAGGAACTCTGCCATTTCCAGTCTGGTTGTGTTTGTGCCAGCTTATTTCCATCTTTCTGTGCTAGCCTGGAGTTAGCTGAGACAACAGAGCTCCTTGCCTGGCATTTCCACACAGCCAGTCTCCTCTCCCAGGCCTGGCTGGACCAGCCTGGCTGGGCATGGCTGCAGTGCTGGGCTTCCCTCTGCCAGGGCTGCCCTGGTTCTGCCCCAGAGCCCAGGGCATGGCTCATGGCACGCTGTGGTACGGGCTCCCACCTGTGCCCATGCCTGGCCTCTCTTCCCTGCCCAGGGGCACAGCCAGACCCTGCCCAGCCCTTGTTGGGCCTGAACATGGGGTGTGCTATTCCCTGTGGCTCTGGGGAGGTCCTGATCTCTGTGGGCAGCATTTGCCCGTGCCATGCTGGTGGCCAGCAGCCACCTTGTGGTTCCCTTCCTTCACCTCAGCCCTTCTCCTTTGCTTTTCCAAGCACAAGAGGCTCAAAATTCCTCTGAGGAGCTTGGGAGACCTCTCACTTCAACCCAGAGAAGGGAAGGGAGGAGAAATGAGGTTTGGAGGCTAATTCTGGCAGCATCACACTTGAGGAAGATCAAAAACTCGGGGCAGGAGTACAAGAAAGGAGGGAAGCTGTTGCGTGCATGCTCCTGGAGGCCCCGACAGCCCTGGTTCATGCATCCTGCACGTTATTTCTGTACCTACTTAAATTAAAACCAGCCTTGTCTTGTGGATGCTGACTGGAGCCAGGCAGTTCTTCTCCCCAGGGGAGAATCCAATTTTCACTCCATCTCGCTTGTGTTTTTGACCTGGAATGACTCTTCTTTTTATATTTAACAAACGCTCCCTCCGAGCCTCGTACCACGCTGCACTTCTCACACAGAGCTGACACACGGTGCCCCGTGGCAGGAGGCCTTGGGTGGTTTCCCAAGGTGGGCATCTGCTGACCTGGGCTCTGACCTGCACCCCCTGGCAGAGCTGTGCTGAAACTCGACCTGACCTGACACAAATTTTGTGGGCAGAGCCCTGGCATGGCCAGCCAGGAAAGGGGGAAGTGGGGCTGGGTCCCAGCCTGCTGCTGCTTCCACTGTGCCCTGGGAATGGGGTCTGGAAATGCCAAGGAAGAGGCAGGTGCTGGTGCTGGCCATGGCACAGCCAGCAGGGAGGGCACCTGGGCTGTGGCACTGCTGCAGTCAGAGGAGGGACGCCCCTACCTGCAGCCCCCCAGGTGGGGCAGATCCCTTCCCAGCTGGGAAAACCAACCTCAGACTCAGTCCATCCCCTCTGGGAGCTGGGGCAGACCTGGCTCCAGCAGCACAGCCCCAAATTCCCAGAGGTTCCCACCTCTAGGAATAATTAGCAACCATTCAGAGCTGCCTTGGGCTTGTCTAATTCAGGCTCCGGAGGTGCTTCCCTTCCTGCAGCACAGCCCTGCTCCCACTCCTGTGACTGAAAGCTCTGCGAGGCTCGGGAGACACGGCGGGGGCCGGGCTGACAGCGAGGTGAATGGATTGAGGTATTTATTCACTCCTGCAGCTCTCGGAAGCCCTGGAGAGGGCTTTACCTGCCGTGACTCGCCCGGGGCCGGGCGCTGACAGCAGCAGCAGACAGCAGCGATGTTTTCCTTCTAATTCCCTGCACTTGATGAGCTCGGGGTGTTCCGGGCGTCTCTCTAGCAAGATATGGGGCTTCTCCAGGGTTATATAACTCGCCCAGGGCAGAGCTGCCCTGCTTGGAGCCACCCTCCGTTCCTGCTCTCAACACCTGGCAGGGCAATTAGTCACTGATTGCAGCCGGTGACGCAGGGCGCCAGCCCAGCTCCTGCCCGCGCCCACGGGGCTGAGGGACCGGCTGCCTCGGAGCAACGTGTCTGCTTCCTAATCCTGTGACTCCATCGTTAATCAGCCCAGGATAAGAGAGTAAATAAGTCAGTCATTGGAGGCTGGTGCAGGACGGGGCAAATATTTTAATAAGCGTAGCCCTGTGTTTGTGTCACACACTAAATCCACACAGGATGGGGAGAGGGAGCCCTGAGCTGTGGGGTTGACTCCTGCCAGCAGAGCTTTGGCTCTGGATCTTGGATACCCCGTGGTCCCCACCAGCTCTGCCCTCCCCAGGGGCCAGAGAGGATGGCGTGGTGCTGGCACAGGCACTGAGATGTCCCCAGCACGGAGGTGCCAGGCTTGGCTGCCACAGCGGGTGCAGAGGGGTGCACGTTCTTGTCCTCACCCCAAGGCAAAGGAGGGAAGGTGGCAGCGTGCTGCTGAGGGACAGCTCCTGCCCAGCAGCAGCTGGGGGAGCCCCATCTGATTGCTGATGCAGCAGGACAACTTCCCCACCTCCAAACAGCCTCCCAAGACCCTTTTTCCCAGACCTCTGAGGGAAGCCAGCATCATTCCATAAGGGTTTATAATGGGAAATAAATAAATAAAAAAAAAAAAAATACTTTCTGCCTAAAGCAAAGTATTCAGAAGGTATCTGCAGTCAGATTCCTCGAGCAGCACCACCACTGAGGCAGCAGCCACGTCCGCAGGCTTCCACACTTGCGTTGTACCAGGAAAATAAAATCCTGGATTAGCTGTACACCCTCTTGCAGGACACTGCCCTGGCAGGCAGCTCCAGCTCTCTGCCCCACAGGGCTCCAGGCTTGCTGGCTGTCCTTGGCTGGCTCCCGGGGGTCAGGGTCCCATGAGAAGGCTGCTAGAGCCTTCATTTAGTTCTTAATCCAGAAAATAAGCAAATAAAAGCAGGATTCCATTTTAGGCCTTTGAATCCTGCAAAGCTGCTGCCAAGGAGCCTTTCATGTGCTTGCCCAGCTACGCTGTGGCACTGGGAGGAGAGGCTGGAGGGGCTGGAAAGCAGGACAGGGTGACTTGTTTTCATATGAGCTGAATTCCAGCTTTCACTCCAAATCCCCGTTTTTATGGACTTTTCCGCTGAAGTCTGCTCCTGCCCGGGGCATGCCTGTGTAACCACTCCTCTCTGCATTCCTCAGATTCCTGTTCTGCTGGAGACTGGATTGAAGACGGGGTCTGAGGTCCCTGGTGGAGGAAGGAGGCGAGGAGGAGGAGGTTTCCCTTGGCCTCTAAGCTGTGAAACCGGAAAACCAAAGCATGTCCCAGGTCATAGAATCCCACGTGCTGCGTGTTGGACAGACTGTGTGCATTTCCTCACCGGAGGAAAGCAAGAGCCTGCACCCAGCAGGGTACCCGGGCTGCTCCACGCTGCCGGGCAAGTACGTCTACTACTCCACAGAGACCTGGGCTGAGCCCCCCTCCATGGTGCACCCCAAGGCTCGCCTGCTCCCCAGGTGTGCAGCCCAGCCCGTGGCAGAGCAGAATTCCTCCTTGGAGAGACCCCCTGCCCCGTGCCAGCCGAAGGAGGAGGAGGAGGAGAGCAGCAGCGCGGAGCCTGAGGCTCAGCCAGTGTCTCCCTCCCTGGACATAACCATAGAGACTCTCAACCAGATGATCCTAGAGATTGATCCGACCTTCCAGCCGCTGCCCTGCAGGCCGGTGAGGGATGCAGGCCAGCCTGCTGCTCAGGGTGACACTGCGGCCACCAAGAGGCAGGAGCCAGAGGCAGTAGGTGAGGCAAAGAAAGAGCTGTGGGGCTGTGAAGCTCCCATCTGGTGGAAATCAGAGCCTGGGGCAGAGGGGTTGGACACACGTCTGTCCCCATGACCCACACGAGGTCCTGTGCTCCTGGGGAGGCTGGGAATGGGCACCAGGGACATCCCCTGCTGTCCCCAGGGGGATCAGTGTGGGGGCTGTGTCCTGACATTGGGGTTCCAGATTAAGGGGCAGGAGTTGTGTGTCCAAGCTCTGCCTGACTCCAGGGCAAGGGCTGCAGGCCAGCCTGCTGCTCAGGGTGACACTGTGGCCACCAACAAGCAGAAGCTGAAGGTAAGAGGTGAGGCAAAAGAAGGGCTTGGGCCACCAAAGCTCCCATCTGGTGGAAATCAGAGCCTGGGGCAGAGGGGTTGGACACACGTCTGTCCCCATGACCCACACGAGGTCCTGTGCTCCTGGGGAGGCTGGGAATGGGCACCAGGGACATTCCCTGCTGTCCCCAAGGGAATGCTCCTGGGGAGGCTGGGAATGGGCACTAGGGACATTCCCTGCTGTCCCCAGGGGGATCAGCGTGGGGGCTGTGTCCTGACATTGGGGTACCAGATTAAGGAGCAGGAGTTGTGTGTCCAAGCTCTGCCTGACTTCCACAGCCCTGTCTGATCACTGTTGATCATGTCCAGGCAGCTCAAAGGGGTCCAGAAAGGAACAGGGTAATCAGCCTTTAGTTCTACCTGATTTTCATTTCCCCGTGTTTGAAGGAAACAATTCTCATTACAAATGGAACTTGCAGCTGTTGGAAAACTTCTAATCCCAGTTGTCACCACCAGTGACTGGCCCTGGGCTCTGGGTGCCCAGTGAGGACCCTGCTCCCCTCAAGGGCAGCAGAACCTTTCCCAGGGTCACACTTGACCTGTGGGAGCACAGGGATTTGCAGCCAGATTTCCAGAGCCCTGGGCTAAGGTATCGAGTGTTGCACAACCATCCCATTTAAGTGTTCCCAATTCTTTTGCCAGGGAAATTCTTTTTCCAGGGCTTGTGCACTCCCTGGGCAGCATACCTGGCATAGGCAAGGCACCAGCAGCACATACCAGCCCTGTCTCTGCTCACAGTGCCTTGTGTGACCCCTTGTGCAGCTCTTCCCTGGCATCCCTGAGCCCAAGCTCTGATTTGTGAGCTGCTCCTCATCCGAGTGTTCCTGCCAGGGCTCTCCTGCTCATTTTAGGTGTTCAACACCCTGTGCACCACATGGGGAGCTGACACTGCTGACAGTCCAGGTCTAGGGTGGTTCAGGTGCCTCAAGTCTCACTGCTTCCCAAAAGCTTTATTGCCTGTCCTTGTCTTTACACACAGAAATACCTCAGCAATCAGTCCCCAGGCTCCTTTCCACAGCAAGGTCAAATGCGAGGATGTTAAAGACAAAAATAAATTAAATTCTCCCTGAGCCCTCAGGCAAACATGAGGATGGTGGGGCTGGAGAAGGATGAGGTGGGTGGGAGGGTCCTGGTCCTGCAGCAAGGCAGCAGCCAGGCAATTCCAGAGCAGACAGTGTCCCTGCTTCCTGCTGGGATGGACAGGGCGGCCTTGCAGATAAAATACTGTGACAAAGTGCAGATCCAGCTCTGGCTGCTCAATGCCTGACCCGTTCCCTGCTCGGGGGCTGGAGCCCCAAGCAGCTCCACAGGTAACATGCTAATGGTCTGGAGAATCTGGCTCCTAGCGTGGAACTGAACATCTGGAAAGCTGGCCACGAATTCAGTGGGGAAAGCCTCACTCCAGCTTTCATTTTCTTTTAACAGCCTTTGGGTTTTTACACAAACTTCCTCCATAGTGCAGTGTCCCTGTTCACTCACCTGCTCCAGCCCTGCAAGCTGTGCCCTGGTGGGAGGGTGGCAGGGACTGAAGGTGCCCAAGAGAGGTGAGAGGGGCCTGCTCTTGTCTAGTGGAGACTCTGAGGAAGCTTTAAACATGGCACTCCATGCTGATGGGTCCCTGCCAGCTCAGCACAGTCTGTGAAAGGCTGCAGCAACGGGAGGCACGTTCATCAGAGGCACTATTCCTTCTGGATCCTTCTAGTTCCTAGAGGAGAAAGGAGATCTTGGCTTGCGTGACATCTGGGCTCCTTGTTTGTGGCACTTTTGCCACTCCTTGATGCTGGAAAACTTGCCAAGGTCTTGAGCAAATATTTGAGGTTTAACCACAGGTGATAAGAGGAGCAAAGGCAGAGAAGTAGGAGGTAAAAGGCCCCATGAGCCTGGTGCACAGACTCTTGTCAGTTCTTTAAAGAACAATTTAAATCCCCCTTTTTTTTTTCTCCTTTTGGGGAGATATTGACAAAAATCATCCAGCCAGCTTGCTGTAAGGGTTTGTGCACTGGTGCCAGGATGTGTGGCCACAGAGCTGCCCCCAGGCTGGGCACTGGAGGAGCTGCTGCTGGCAGCAGGGCTGAGGAGGGGCTCTGGCTCTGTCCTGTGTGATCCAGCTGTGATCCAGCTGTGTCCCCACTGGGGACCAGCCCTCCTGGCTCACCCAGCCCCTCCTTGGTGCTCATGGCTGGCTGTGTTTATCCAATCTCCTGCTGGGATTGGCACAAAGGGGCTCAGGGAGTCACTTCTGCACAGCCCTGTGCTTTTCCTGCTCATCCAGCTCCATGCCCCAGAGCTCAGGTTGTTGCTGGCAGTAGCCAGGGCCGGCAGCTCCCACACAGCAGGTCCATCAGGACCTGTCAGACCCTGGGCAGGGAGCTCAGGGCTGTCAGAGCAGTTTGTCTTTGCTGCAGCATAAAGGATTTTCCCTCTCTGAGAAGGGGAACTTTCCTGAACTCCACGGCAGGGCAAGAACCAGGCACTGAAAGCAAAGCTGGGCACGTCCAGACTGGAAGGGAGGTGCACACCTCTGGCACTGGAGTGATTAAGTGATTAACAATGGGAGCAGCTTCCCTGGGATGTGATGAATCTGCCATGGCTGCAAGCACTCAAATCAAGTCCGAGTGTCTCTTGCTAAAAGGCTCTTCCAGCTCAGCCAGAAATGCTGGCTTTGTCCAAAGAAGCCTGGACCTGACACGAACCAGGTGCTGGCTGTGAGGTTCCACTGGGGGTGTTGGACAGGAGATGCTGTCAGGTGTGTTCCTGTGTCACTAATGGCAAGTGGAGGGGCTGGCTCTGAGCAGGAAGGGAAGAGAAGGAAGAATCCACAGCAGGACACGGGCACAGGGACTGCCTGGGAAGTTCCTGCCCTAGAGGGATCTGTGCAGGGTGGGAGAAAGGAGGAGGGAGCAGCCAGCCCCTGCCTGGGTCTGTGCTGCTGCCAGCATGGCTGGTCCTGTACCCCAAAAATGTTGTATCTGCCCCTGTCCCACGTGGATTTTCCTCTGCCTCACCACCCCAGCTGTCCCTGGGGCCAGGTGACATCCCCCTGCTCCTCTGCAGGGCCACCCTGCGAACGTGGCGTCACCCCGGGGGAGCAGCCAGGTGTTTTTCTCTTGAGTCAGGTACAAACAGAGCAGCTGCTGGAGGGAACACCCACCTCTGGCTGCAGGTCTCGGCAGGTCCTGGCTGGGTAATGCTGGCGAGGGGGGTCTGAGCAGCCAGACGTGACCGCACGTAACCCCCTTCCCTGGGAGCCTGCCAGCATGGGGGGGGTCACCCCACCTTCCCGGGGATCTGTGAGGAATCAGCCCTCACGGGGTCTCAGCAAAGGGTACTGCTGGGCCCCCAGCCCTGCAGAGTGGGAGCCAAAATTCACAGCAGGAAGAGCAGACACATGTTCCTCACAGAGCTTTGATAAGGAGCCCAGCTTGCACACACCAGATCCTTCATGACCTCCTCTCTCTGTCTCTCTGCAGACATCAAGTACATCGAGCTGACACCGGGCAGAGCCACAGGGCCTGACCTGCCACAGGGCTCCCCCAGCCCTTCGGGCACCCCCTTCTCCAGGTCCCCTCAGACCAACAGCTTCCTGCCCCAAAAAGGAGCACTGGGAGGCAAATACAGCACCAGTGACAGCGTGGTTTTCTCCAGCCCACCCGGACCCTCGAGTCCCCAGGTGGCCACCCTGAGCTGCAGCAAAGCACCCGAGAGCAGCAGCGCACCCTGGCAGTGCCTGGCAGGACACACGGACACGGTTTCCTACAGCCCCGGGGCCCTCAGCACCTCCCCAGGTGTTGACAATCTGCTCAAACCCGTGCAGGTGCTGCGGGCCCGGCAGAGGGGGAGCTGGGTGTCCCAGCTCTCCACCAGCCCTGGCTCTGACACCAGCTACGTCCTGGGCAGGTAAGTGCCACCTGTGCCAGGGGCACAGGGCAGTCCCTTGTTGCGATGAACTCTCTGTGTGTGGAGACATAAGGTTTGACTCCATGTTTCTCAGAAGGTTGATTTATTATGTTAAATATTATATTAAAATACTACATTAAAACTATACAAAAGAATAGAGAGAACAGAGAGATTGGAAGGCTACAAAGAACAAGAACAGAATGTGTAACAAAAATCTTGTGATTGTTTATAGTTTTGGCACAGGTGGCTGTGATTGGTCATCAATCAAAAACAATCCACGTGGATTAATCACAGATGTACCTGTTGCATTCCACAGCAGCAGATAGTTATTGTTTACATTTCTCTCCTGAGGTTCCTTAGTTTCTCAGGAGGGGAAAAATCCCAGCAAAGGATTTTTAGTAAAATATCATGACTACAGTCCCTCCTTCCTTGGGCTGGGAGATGATGCCCTGCAGGGTTGGTGCAGTGGCTGGGATGGTTTCTGTGCGTGAACACCCCCCTGATCTCTGCTCTGTCTCCCTCCTGCAGCAGCACCCACTCGCTCCACAACGACGACTCGGATGCTTCGGCCGCTGCCTCCCTGTCGCCTGCCAGCTCCCTGGGCAGCCCCTGCTCCCCTTCCTCTGGCATCGTGCCTCACCCCAGGGAGGCTTTTGGCCAGAGCTCCCCCCAGCCCAGGGCAGGCAGCTCCCCCAGCACCTCCGTGGCCCAGAAGGGCCAGGCCAGCAGCTGCCCCCCCTCCATCCTCACCTCGACGTCCGACATCCCGGTGCTGCTGGTGAATGGGTGCCTGGAACACGGAGATGGACCCCCCCAGCTGGCCAAAGCCCCCCCCAGCTGTGGCAGGCAGCCCCCCCCGGCCGGCTGCAGCCCGGCCCCGAGGCTCGGGAGTCTGAACAACGCGCAGTCGGCGCCCGCGCTCAGCTGCCTCTCGGACAGTGAGTGCGGGGCAGGGGCAGTGCATGGCCCAAATCTGCTGGGAAACGGGGGGCAAACCCCATTTTCACCCTGCTTTAGCTGTGGGTTGTAGACACGAAGGATGAGAGGAGCTTGCTGGAGCTCCTCGCTGTGTCTCCCTGTGGTCCGGGTGGTCTCCAGGCTGAGGGTGGTGATCCAGGATTAGGGCGCAGCTTTCTGCCCACCGGTGTCCTGGGACATGGGCTCAGCAGCCAGGAATGTTCTGCACCCTCCAGGAGATGCAGATACACCTATTTATAGTACCTGAGAATGAGAAACATCATTCTGTGCTGTCCTCCTGCCTGTTTGCAGACCCAGAGCAGGCTGGGAGGAGGGGCTGGGGCTCCCGTTTGCTCTGAGGACACCCAAAGGTGCCAGGGTTCACAAGGTCCCTCATTCAAGGGCAGACACTGGGCTGTTGTTCTCTGGAGGAGATGAGCAGAGGCAGCTCTCGAGGCAGAGGGTTTTAATTGGGATCCTTATGGGAATAGCAAGAGGGTGTATGGGTCAGATCCTGGTGTAAATCCCATGGTCCAGTGGATTGTGCAGGGCTGGGCAGGCTGGCACTGCCAGGGGATTCCATGTGACCCTCTGTGCACTACATCACAGCCTGCCAAGAGAGATAATTACATGGAGAATGAGCTATTCTGAGGAGTGGGGAGGAAAGGATTCAAAAGGATTGAAAAACCTTCAGCCCCGGCCAGCCAGAGGAAAATGTCTTTGCTGGGCTCTGCCATCTGTGGGGGTCCTTCAGGTTCCTGCTGGCCTTGACACCCTGTGGTCTCTTGCAGGTCCCCTGAGGGCTGGGCAGCCCACCATGAAGTTTGTGATGGACACATCAAAATTCTGGTTCAAGCCAAGCATCAGCAGGGACCGAGGTGAGGCAGGACAGGCTCTGTGGGTGTGGGCCCACCTCGGGCTCTGTCCCCAGAGCTCTCTGGTGTCCCTGTGAGGACTCAGTGGGGGCAAATCAAAGCCTGCTGGGGGCTGATGGGTGTGGAGGGACCCTCTCCCAACTTGAGAGGGGTGGCTCAGAAGCAAGGGCTGTGTTATGGCCTCTCTGTGCCCTCCAAACCCAGCAAAGCTTTTCCTGCCTGTCACACAGCGTGGCCTGGGCAGGAGCTGGGTATCCTGGGGACTGCAGGGACCCGTGGGACCAAGCCAGGGCCCTGCAGGGACGCTGCAGCTGGTGCCACGCCAGGGATGTGCGTGTCCCTGGCACACGAGGCAGAGCTTCTGCTGCTGCTGCTGCTGCCAAGGAGGGACTCCCCGCAGAGCAGCGGGGCACGGGGCAGGGAGCTCCCAGCTGCCGTGTTTGGCTGAGCCCCTGCCTGTGCTCTGACAGCAATCCAGCTGCTGAGGGACAAGGAGCCGGGCACGTTCCTGGTGAGGGACAGCACCTCGTTCCGGGGCTCCTTCGGGCTGGCCATGAAGGTTCCTGGCTCTCCCTCCGGCAGCCAGACAGGTGAGGGGGTGCTCGGGGGGGGCTGCTTCAAGGGTTTAGCTGAAACTACTCAAACTAAAGCCACAGAGAAGCCACAGGACTCTGGTGTGTGCTGGCAGAGTGTCTGTGTGTGCCCGTTCCTCTTCTCACAGGGGCTGGCAGCATGATGGTGGCACAAAACAGCTGGGACAGGACTCTGGGGTGGCCAGGGGTGACACAGTGGCACTGGGGCCGCTGCTGGTGCTGATTGTGGTTCCTCTTGCAGGCGAGGACAGCAGTGACCTCGTCAGGCACTTCCTCATTGAGTCCTCCACCAAAGGGGTTCACCTGAAGGGTGCCAGCGAGGAGCTGTATTTTGGTAAGGACAGCAGCCCTGGCAGCCCCAGGAGCTGTTCCCAAAGCCCCTGGAAGCACCAGTGAAAGTGTTGCACACCTGCCAGCACAAGAACCCCCCAGCTCCTGCCTGCACCTCCCTGACAGTGACACTGTGGCTCCAAAGCAGGAGCACGAGCTCCCTGTTGGGACACTGCTGCAGGGTGCAGGTGTGTGGTTGGGGGGGTTCCAGGCAACAGCCCCCCATCAAAACTCACAATTCTGTTGCAGGGAGCCTCTCTGCCTTCGTCTACCAGCACTCCATCACCCCTCTGGCACTGCCCTGCAAGCTCAGCATCCCCACCCGAGGTAGGAGAGCGACAGGAGGGAGGCTCTGAGCGGCCCCTCCTGCTGCTCAGGGGAGGTGGGCTCGGTCCTGCAGTGGGGAGGGGTCTGAGCCCCCCCTCCGGGTGCCTGCGAGGGGCTGCTGCCCTGGCTGCAGGTGGAGCAGGGACCTGCAGAGCTGACCTGGGGACGGGAGGGTGGAGAGGGCACTGGAAGTAGGAGTGGGAGATCAGAGGTGAATGGGGAGGGAAATGAAGGACAATTAAGTTAATTACTGCTCTAAACCCCTGCAATTAGAGTGGTCCTGGGCCTTTGAGCCTTCCTGAGAGATAAGGAACGGCCAAAGAGGTGACCAGCTCAGCCTGGCCTGTGGCATCACTGCTCCTGCTTGTCCTTTGTGCAGATCTCGCTGATGGAGAGGACAGCCCTGACTGCGCTCCCGAACCTGCCCTGTCCCTGGCTAAAAAAACCGCAGGTGAGGACAGGAGCCAGCTGCTGGCCCTGGGGACAGCCCTGCTGGCAAAGAGCTGGAGCCTTGGGCACACTGTGACAGCAGCAGGTCACCCCTGGGCAGGGCTGGGCACTGGTGTGACATCCCCCTCCAGAAAACAGCTGCAGGATTTCTGCAGATTTCTTCCTGAGCTGAAAGGAAGCCTGATATTTTTAAGGAAAGGAAACTTTGGGTCCTCAAGTCGCTTGAAAACACAGCTCTTGAGGTCATGAGGCTGATAAAAAGACCCCTGGGTTCCACAGTTTTAAAGAGTTCCTGATTTTTAAGCCTCTCTGTGATGGGCTTCAACAGGGGTGGAACAGCTGGAGCTTCAGGAGAGGGATGGGCAGTCAGGGGCTGGTGAAATTCCCTCACAGGGCACATGTGGGAATGACAGAGCAGGATGGGGAAGGGTCTGTGCACCTCAGCCTGGGTGGGCTCCAGGTGAGGGCAAAGAGTGAAGGGCAGGAGAATGCACAGACGGGTCACAACGTCAGCAGGCTGGGGAGCTGGGGACTGCTTTGTTTTGCTGGAAATTCTGAAAAATCAGTTGGCAAGCTGGAAAGTTTAGTTTGACCCAGAACAGCCCTTTAAACAGCTCAATCAGCCTGAAATGTCATGTTTTAGGTTGGCCGTCAGCCCTTCGTTAGCTTGGGGTATTTCTGCTTTTCATTAAAGGAAATATGTAATAAACACAAAAAAAATCCCCAGCAAATGTGACATTTAGAAACGGGAAATTAAATACTTTGACTTTTACAACAATTAGCGCAAAGAATTAAAGCAAACCAAACTGAATTAGCGAAGAATTTCTGAGTCACCAAATCTTTTAATTTTCGTCAAAACAAACCTGACCCGGGTCCGTGTGAGGGATCTGCAGGATGACCCCCGGGGCCCAGCCCTGGCTCTGGCCCGTGTCACATCCGTGCTGAGCCGTGCCCTGTGCTGTCCTTGCAGTGTGCAACGTCCTGTACCTCAGCTCAGTGAACGTGGAGACGCTGACAGGAGCCCCGGCCATCCTGAAGGGCATCTCCTGCACCTTGGAGCTGGAGACGCTGCCCACCCCAACCCTGGTGCACTTCAGGGTGACGGAGCAGGGCGTCACGCTGACTGATGTGCAGAGGAAGTAAGAGCTCAGGGTGGGCCAAGGAGGGGTTCGTGGAGCTCCCTGCTCGCCTCCCAGCCTCAGGAAAACCTGCCCTGGTTGGACAAAGCCATGTCACCACCCAGGGATGGGTTTGATGCCTTAGCAAGGGGTGCTGGGTTTGGTGGGATGCAGGAACCAGCTGCAACCAGGGATGGGATTTTGGGGTGCTTTGAGACCCTCAGTCTCCCACAAGCACAACAGGGTTTACAAATTTGTGTCCTTGCCCAGGCCCCTCCCTTTCCTAACAATTCCCTCTCCTCTTCCAGGGTGTTTTTCAGGCGACACTACCCCTTGGCTGCCATCAGGTTCTGTGGGATGGACCCTGAGAACAGAAAGTGAGTTTTGGACAGCTGTGTCTGTTGGAGCCGCTCGCTGTGCTCCCTTCCCTGGGGTTCCCAGTGCCTCTGCACCACTTCAAATCCCAAATCCCTTAAAACTGCCCTGAGCATACGGTGCTGGGGTGGATCTAAACATAACCCTTGGCTTTGCAGCTGATGGAATGAGTTAAACATCAGCCTCTGAGCAACTCCAATTCTGTTCTTCCCCCAGGTGGCAGAAGTACTGCAAGTCCTCCAGGTAAGAGCAGGGACCTCCTGCATGGAGTGGGGGGCTGGAATCCGGGGGAATGCTGCTGCTTTGGGAAGTGGCTGCATTGCAGAGCAGCAAAGAATGAGCTCAAAAATGAGGAGGGGATGTGATAGAAGTTACCATGGTGGCAGGATGAGGCGTGGGACTGATGAGTGAAGTTTTGGCGGGGGGGTTGCTCTGTAGGTTTGGATGAGAGGTTTGGCTGAGCCCAAGCCTCTGTAGGTTTGGATGAGTTCTCCACATCCCCTCATGCAGAACCCCCCGTCCAAATCCCACAGCCTTCCCAGGGACTTGTGCTGGGTTCAGGAAGTGAGTTTATATCTGGCTCTACCTTGTGCTCAAGAATCTTTTCACAGCTGGGGAAGCCTTGCCAAAAATGCTCCTCCCGGCTGCTTGGCTTCCAAGGAAACGTGATTGGGGAGCGGGCCAAGGTGGAATTGCTGGAACTGGGATTTGGCTTTGTGGCCGGGCTGGTTTCAGCCTATTCCTTCAGATTCCTGGATGCAAACTGAATAAGCCTCTTTTCTTTCTCAAAGAATCTTTGGGTTCGTGGCCAAAAGCCAGACAGACTCGGAGAACCTCTGTCACCTGTTTGCAGAGTACGACACCGTGCAGCCAGTGTCCCTCGTCATCGACCTGCTCCGCCAGCTCCTGCCCAGCCCATAGGGACACAACCCTGGGACACTCAGGGCCAGCAGCTGCCCACACACTGCTGAGCTTCTCCTGCTCCCCTTCTCCTGCTTCTGGGTTGCATTTTGGCAACAGCATATATCTCGAATTTTTTTGTTATGCACCATCACATCAGGAGCTTCAGCTAAAGACTTTCAGCTCTGGTGGGGTGAGATGCTCCCCCGAGCCTCTCCGTGGGGCACTGGCTGCCCTGGGGAAGGGATGGGAGCTGTGCTCTCTATGGAACCACTGTCCCTAAGCTGGACTATGTGCTTTGAAGGACCACCAGCCATGAGGTCCCCTGGTCTTGGGGTGTCTGGGCTGGGGGAGGTGGTGGAACTGAACTGAGCTGAGCTCCCGCCATTGGGGACTCAGCCCTGACACCCCAGTGCTGCAGGGGGGAAAGTCTGGGGGAGGAATCACCCCCTGAGCAGCACAAAGAGGCAGCTTTGTGAATCAAAGTGTATAAAATGACTAAGTCCTGCTGGAAACCTGCTCCCCTCAAGGAGCAAGCAGCATCCACGGGCAGGAATGACAGAGCAGCATTTTTCCTGGTGCTGGGAAATTCTCCTGCCCTTTTACGCAGCGCGGGGTTACGGGCAGGGCTCAGCCTCCCAGCATTGCAGAGAGCTGGGAAATAAATGGTGACATTTTCATGACAGTGAAACCTCAGGTTTTTGGAAATGACTTGCCTGAATTTGGGCCGAATTCTCAGATGACGTAAATTGGCAGGGCCTCGAGGAAGACGGTGCTGCCATGATCTGCAGCAGCTGAAGGGTCAGCTCGTGCTGTAGCTCAGAGCAGAAAGCAGCTCTGAGGCCACCATGCTCTTCTCTACCTTAATTCTCATTTGGTACCTCTGCTTTGGTTTAATTTTGGCCCCCATGTTAATAAACTCTCTCAGGGGTATTTTCAATAAAGCAATAGAATGTTTTTTCAACAACACCACAGGGATGGCAGCAATGGAGACACTCTCTCTGCTCCAGATGCACCCAGCAGATGCACCCATGGCAGAGTCCCTGTGCTCCAGCCAGGCTGTGGAGCAGGTCCAGCTGTGGCCACTCTTGGCAATGACCAGAACAGATACTGGGGTCACTGCAGGGGGAGCACATGGAGCACCAAGAGGAGACAGCAGCAGCTTTGTCTCCCTGACCCCTCTGCCCTGAGCACTGCAGGGTGGGCTCGGGAGCTGGTGCCCAAGGGATCCAGGTGCCTCTGCTGTCCCCACTGTGCTGCAGGGACCAGGGGGCTGCAGCTCCCCAAGGTCACAGGCAGCTTGGGCTGTGGGACCTGAGCCCTGAGACCCTGGGGCAGCCCCAGGACCCCCAGGGCTGGACTCTGTTATCGTGTTGCTGGTCAGGATCAGCAGCTGGGAGTGGGGACAGGCAAAGCCTTTGGCTCCACACGGTGCTTTAGGGGGTCGTGCTGCCCCCCTGAGCCTGGCCAGCCCTGGTAGCCATCGGCACAGGGCCAGGGCACAGGAGGCTGGCCCTGCTCTGGTGGCCCATCTGCCGTGCCAGCGGATTTCTGGGCTGTCTGTATTGGCTGCAGCCCCATCCTGGAGCTGTTTGCACAACGCCGGCGCCCGGCTCCGGTAACCGGAGCATGGGGCTGGCGCCAGCCCCGGGTGGCACTGCCGGCCCCGGGAGCCACCAAACACGGACTCAGCGACCTCCTGGGCCATGACCCCGGGCAGCACTGGCTGCAGACACTGGGACAGAGCCAAGCCATGACCGGGAAGCGTGCAGCTGTTGAATTCCTGTGCCGGGGCATCTCCCATCTGCATCCTGACACCCTCCCAAATCACCGAGCGGGGCTGGAGATGCCCGCTGCACCCTGGCACCAGCAGGCACCTGTGCCTCGGGCTGTGGCTCCTCAAGGCTGGTGGCACTGCCTGGCCACGAGCCAGTGTCCCTGGAGCAGCCGGTGCCTGTCCCTGCGTGCCCCTGAACTTTGAAGCAGGTCCAGGGTCCCCTCCCCAGGCTGGCGCCGTCTCCGGCCCCGCCGCTGCTCCTGGCGCTCCTGAGCCGACAGTGACAATCCTCCCGGTGGAGACACTGAGCCGGGAGTCATGAGGAAGCAAGAAATTATTTGTTTCCCACCCCATCCCTGCTCAGTGAAGTTCTTCCAGAGGCTGGTGGGTTCCTGGGTTTCCAGGGTTGCTGAACCCCAAACCCAGACCAGGTCCTTGGGCAGAGGTGGTGACCAGAGGCTGTCCCCACACCAGTGGGATCCACAGCCCCCTCCTTCCTGCTCTGCCTCCCTCCCCTCCCGTAATTTAAAGCCATAAAAGATAAAACACACTCGATAGAAACACAAATAACGGGAAATTAAATACAGTAATTACCTTTTTTGAGGATACAAAGGTTCAAGTGTACTGTAAAAGGTCGGTGCTACACGGGAATCTGATGGGACGGGCTTGGCCCGGGAGGGACGGACAGGGACCCCTTGGGCTCCAGGGGTCGCGCTGGGGGTGGGGGACACTGGTACATGGCGGGGTGTAAATACAGCCCTAAACTACAGGAGAGACGCTGCGAGACGTTGGAGCCCTCGGAGCGGGACACAGAGCGTGCCCTGGTGCATCGGCATTGCCAGCAGCCCCAGACCAGGTGAGGCCCTGCTGGACCCGCCCTGGTGTGCACGGGGAGTGGCTGAGGCCACCAGGCTGTCGCTGTCGCTGTCGCCGCACCGTGTCCTGCTGTGGTGCTGCCGCAGGGGACTGGCACCGGGACCGGCCCCGGGAATCCCTTCCTTGGTGGCAGGGACAGGGACTCCCCTCCCCACCGAGGGCTGTCCCGGTAAATGGACTCGGTTTGGAAGTTGTGTGTGAGCAGGGCCACGGGCAGGCACGGGGCAGGCAGGGAGCGGGAGGGCAGAGGGTGTTTCACTAAAACTGAAACGCTTCCTTCCCATCGGGGGGCCTCGGACAGGACAAATCCACATGGAAAACCAAAACCTACCACTGAGGGCATGGAGCCAGAGGGTGGGTCAGGAGGGGACTGGGGAGGTCCCCTCTGTCTTTGGCACACTTTCCATGGCATTTTCATGGAAACATTTCCATCTCGGCTTGAAGAAAAACCAGGTACAAAACTTCCCATCGGGGGGCCTCGGACAGGACAAATCCACATGGAAAACCAAAACCTACCACTGAGGGCATGGAGCCAGAGGGTGGGTCAGGAGGGGACTGGGGAGGTCCCCTCTGTCTTTGGCACACTTTCCATGGCATTTTTATGTGAAACATTTCCATCCCGGCTTGAAGAAAAACCAGGTACAAAGCCAGTGACAATTTCTCAGCTGAAAACATTGTGCTGGTGAAATCTGCAGATCCCATCATGGAGACATTCCAGAATCCATCCCAGTTTTGTCACATTGGCCAAGAAAAGAAGACAGGAGCCACCACTGCAGTGCCCTGGTCTATGGGGATGGAGAATTCCAGCCTCGGGGCCACACAGTCACTCATTAGATCCCACCAACAACATTTTTTAAATACTAAAAAATTTGGGAAAGAAAGAAAAACTCAAACCAAAAGAAGCTCTTTCCCCTGGGATGTGTTTCCTGGGCATCCCTCACCTTTCCATCTTCCCCTCAATGCTGCTTGCCAGGGGATCCTGACCCCCTCACCCCAGGATGGAGGAGGGGGAGAGAGGATGGATGGGAGGATTTGTCCCTGCACAGGGAGTGGGATGGGGCTGGGATGTGGGGAGGAGGTCCTGGGCTGTGGGGCTGGGGGCTGCAGCAGGGAGGGGGAAGGTCTCTTATTGCTCTGGGTGCCCACACTGCCCTTCACACACACACACTCGGGGTAGGACGCCGGCAGGGGGGTCTCTCCAGGTCCCCCAGTCCTTGCCTGGGCAGCCTCTCACCACCAGGGAGGGCAGGATGAGGCACTTCTGCTGCTGCCCGTGCAGAGGTGTGGCATGGAGGGCACTGAGCTGCGAATGCCATGCTGCCACCGCACGCCCCGAGCTGCCAGGTGTCCGAGGTTACCTGCGGGGCCAGGCTGCAAACCGGGGGTACCACGGGGCAGCAGCAGCAGCATCAAGGGTGCCCCCCACCCACTCCACCCTGGCAGCCCGACCCCAGGCTCCCGGCGCAGCATCATCCAAGCCGTGTCCGTGCGGGATGGAGGCGCGGCTGGCGCACGCCGGGATCCCTGGCGGTGGCTGATAGTGGTCATGGCGGTGCCGCAGAGCGCGGCGCCATCCGAGGCGCATCCCGGGGTCCCCCGGCACTGCTCAGCAGTCACGTCCCCTCTCCTTCTCTCCTGGGCAGCCCCGGCGGGGGTCCTGGCCCTGCACGGCGCGGGGCCACCGCGGTCACGCTCACATGCTGTCCGCCAGCTGGTGACAGTCCAAGTCGCCCTTCAGCTCCAGGAAGCCCGGCAGCTTCACCCCCGTCTTGCGGTCCACGCACCAGCACTTGCCACGCTGCCCGTCCAGCGCCGGGTGACACTGTGGGGATGGCTTCAGTCAAGGACACCCAGCCTGGACCCCACGGCCGTTCCCACGGGCTGCCTGGCAGCCAGGAGCTCTCTGTGGGGCTTTACCACCCCCATCCCACCTGGGGTTTTTGTAAAGGGCCCCCAGCACCCAAAGGGTGATTCCCACCAAAGCCAGGAGCCAGGCAGGCTCTGCTGTGCCTTGTCACTGTCCCCTTTACCACGACCCCCTCCCAGTCTCACCTTGGCTCTACAAAATGCCCCTCCCAGTCCCCCGTGATAGGTCAGAGCCCATCCTACCTGCTTGGGGTGGAAGTTGCCGTTGCGGTCGCAGTTGGGGATGGGGATGACATAGAGGTCCTCGTGCGTCCGGGTCTGCGAGGCCGCCAGCCTCTCCAGCGCCCGGTGCAGCTCGCTCTGGCACGAGCCCTGTGCCTGGGAAAAGGGAGGGCTGAGCTGGGCACATGCTCCTGACCCTGAGCCTCAGGACCCCGGCCTTGGAGAACCCACCCTGCCCTCCCCAGCCCTCCTGGCGCTCACCATGACCCGCGTGTCCTCGCGGTGGTGAGGGCTCCCGCTGCTGCGCATCTTGTTGCCGTTGTTGACCCTCTTCGCCTGCTGCTTCTGCAGGCACTTGCGGTCGTGGATGCTGCAGGGGCTGAAGCTGTTGTTGGGGTGGTCGATCTCCTCCTTCTCTGCAGAGACACAGACCAAGGGCAGTGTCACACGGCAGCCCTGGGGGTGGCAGAGCCCCCACGGTGCCCCAGTGTCCACAGTGCCACTTGCACCCCGAGGAACACCATGCAGTGGCTTCTGGCAGGTGCCACGTCACCGTCTCTGGTCCCCACAGGTGTCACTCACAGCCCTCGGTCTATCCTGCCCCTGCCACTGCACTGGGCTGAGCTCCCTGCAGCACTGGGAAAGACTCCTGGGAGCTTTTCCTACTCATTAGCCACAACTAACAACTTGTTGCCATGTGTCTGTTATGGTAGGGTCACAAATGCCTGCTGCGAGTGCTGGGCAGCGGCTCCAGCGTGCTGGGTCTGGCTGTGCCCTTGCCAGCCACGTGTCACCAGGTGCTCATCCACAGCACTGCAGCTACAGGCCTGGAAGCTGACACACTGACGAGCTCCAGGACGCCCCCGGTGCCCCCCAAAATCTCTCTCCAGGAGCTGCAGTGGCAGTGGAGGCACCGGGGTGGAGCTGAGCCCCCGCCAGGCCCGGGGCGGCACCGGGCACCACGGCCGGGAGTGGAGCCGTGCTCTGCTGCGGGGAACGGCCCTCGCCAAGACATGAAAGAAGAAATTCCTGGAATAAGAAAGTTAATCTCCCGCAGGGCCGATCCCAAAAGGCGGCACTTGGCATCCCCGCTTGCGCCAGGAGCGCAGCCAAGCTGCCGGCCCAGATGTTGGCAGCTGGACAGAGCGTCATGAGACGAGTGCTCGGCGTGACTTTAGTTTTTTTAAAAGCTGCCGGTTCCTCTGGTTTGGGGCCCGTGAAGACTCCATGGAGGGGGGAGACCCCAGGAGCCAGGGTTCCTCCAGTGCTCAGAGCTACATCAGGCACAGCCCAGGCAGTGTTTTGCCCCGCAGCCCACCTGGGTTGTGCAGGGAAGTGGCTGAGGTTATCTTGGGTTTGGGCTTAAACAAATCAATATTGCAGCTGGCAGCAGGGAAAACCTTCCCAAACCAGGCAGGGGATGGTCACACCCAGGGGCTCACAGTGCCAGGACAGGGGCTGTTGGGTGATGGCTGGCACTGGCCCTTCCCACAGGCAGGCAGAGGGGTTAGAGCCACAGCTTCCTGCCCACCGTATCCCCACGGCATCCCGGTCCTGATCTCCCACCGGCACCTCTTGCCACGGTCCCTGCAGTGCAGGGCTCCTGGCCCAGCTCCTGGGGGCCTGGTTAAAGTCCAGAGCGAAGACCCAATCAAAGCCCCCTCCCTCGTGGGTGTTATTTGCTTTTTGCTTAATCTGTCCATTTTTTTCCAGGAAATAGCTCATGCCCTTGAAATTTGAAACACGAGCCCAAAGCCTCCAGGATCCTGCACAGAGAGGTGCCAGCGCCTACCCCGGCGGCACCAACCATGAGGCTGTGGTGCAATGGGGGCGCTGGTGGCAGAGCCCCGCCGGGGGCTCGGGGATTCTGGCAAGGATGCTCCTTCCCTGCCCTGTATCTCTGTGGGGAGACACACAGGAAGAGCTGGGCAGATTTGGCACCGGGGACCAAAGCTCCTGCACCTCCATGCGCTGCTCCCACGCCGTGGAAAGGCAGGAGCGGGAGGCACCGGCGCTGCCCCCGCAGGGGAAGCCCTCACCGATCTCCAGCACAGCCAAACCCCCCTCATCCCCCCGCCCAGCCGCCTCCAGAGCATCAAATCTCCCGGCTTAAATAAAACCAGATGCCAATAACATTTTCATAAGGTCACATGAAACGCCGGTGCCTCCGGGCAGCGAGGCGGCTCCTGACAGCGCTCGGGACCCGCGGTGCCCGGCTCCCACGGCAGCCCCAGCATCCCTCCCTGCCGCTGCCCTCGGGGTTGCTGCCCCCTGCTAACTGACACACAGCAGCTCAGGGAACCTCTCGCCTCCCTGGAAATCCGACTGGACCAGAAAACTCAGCCTCAGCACAAAGACTTGGGAAAAGCAAGGAGCCCAACGCTTCCACGCCCCACACTGTCCTGATGCCACCCAGTCTGCCACTTATGCATGGGCACCACCACCCTGGAGGGATGGAGGGTAGGGGGGTCCCGATTTGGCCAAGGAAAGCCTCTCTGCTCACTTTGGAAAGGAAAGTGGGTGCCGAGGGGATGGGAGGGGGGGCTGACCTCGCTGGACACAAAAACCAGCCGCCTGTCCCGAGAGGAGGAGAATTCCTGCCGGCCTGTGGACAGGGCACACAAACGAGTCATTCAGCATCGCCTTCAATTAACGGGAGCTGCAAATGAGGTTGGTCACGTGCCGAATCTGTGATTCACAGCGCTGAGCCCTCGGGAGCGGTGAAGGGCTCCGGCTCCACCGCGCGGATCCCGTGGGAGCAGAGCCTGGGGCGGCCAGCAAAGCCCTGCGACCTCGTGTGTGTGTCCATGGGGACAGACAAGTGTCACTGACCCCCACAGCTCCAGCCCTGCTCCTCCTGTGTCACCAGCCCCAGCACCAAGGAGCTCATATGCCTCAGAGGGTGGAAGGGACATCCACGTGTGTGTGGCCAGCATGGCACAAGCCACAGTGAGCCCCAGCACTCTCCATGTCCCTGTCCAGCGCCCCCACTGTCACCTGTGGGTGGTCCTGGCAGGACCGTGGCAGTGCAGGCTCTTGGCTTCCTGGGCTCTCCACTTGGCAGCACTGGGAGGGCAGTGCTCTTTGTGCCAAGTGCTGGCTCTGGAAGAGCGTGGAGAGCCAGGGATGGGGGTGGCAGGGGCACAGGCACCAAGCACCTACTGCCCCTTGGCCTGGGACGCCAGCTGGGAGCTTGGCCCGTCCCCATGCCGTGCTCAAACACGGCTGAGCACCTCCCACCTCAGTGCCCAATGTGGGACCGAGGGAGGGGAGGTCAGGATGCAGCAGAGGGAGTCAGGAATGCAGGTGCAGGTGATTCCCCAGAGGGACCAGAACCTTGCCAGGAGCAGCACCTAGCCTGGAGAAACCCAAGTGTTGGTGAGCCCCCATGCCAGGGGACAGAGGGGACATGGCTGAGCCTTGCCTGGCATAACCCAGCCTGTACTCCCTGCCTGTGCACTGTCCAGCCACGGCTCAGCCACCACCATTCCTCCCAGTCACTGCACACAGAAAGGAAACAGGATCTGTCCCAGCTTACAGAGACCACACGGGACGAATGCAGTTCCCATGGGTCAGGTTTTCCCAGACATAATCATTTACCCAACACTAAATCACTCATCATGTGTGCTGGGGAATATGTCCTCACCTCCTCCTGGCTGCCACACACGGGCTCAGCCACCACCACCCACCGGCTGTGATGGAAAGCCAGGGCTGGGACCTTCTGGAGCCGGCCCCTGCACAGGGTTCTGGCTGAGGAGTGGATCCCAAAGCCAGCCTGCAGCTGGCAGTGCCAGGAGTGGGTGGCAGGGACAGGGTCCAGCACAAGGTGCCCAGACTGACATGGAAGACAGTCACAAATCAGGCAAGCAGCCACTGCTCCCTCACCTCCTAAGCGTCACATCCCACGGGTGCCACAGGTCCTGGGTGAGCAGAGAGGCTTTTCCTGGCTATGGAGCCGACATGTCCGACTGCTCAGCAAGCCCAGCCCCCTGATCCCAGCCTCTTCCCTGGAATGCGGAGCCCCCCGGCCAGAGCCCCCAGACAAAATGTTTACTGTACGAGCTGCGTTAACCACTTCCCAGCCGCCGGCACCGCTCAGCCGCGGGCACAGTCGGGGGCACCTGCTCCGTATGCCCCTGCCCCTGAACAGGCACTTCATTCCCTTCTGCGGGTCCCGAGGGGACACATCAGAGGTACCACCATGCCAGGGTCCCCTCCCTGTACCAGGCAGGGCTGTGTGGGGGCGAGGGAGCCTGCAGCCCCCAGCCCCACACTCCCACTGTCCCCGGGGTGCTGAACAGGTCAGGGACCCACGGGGGGATGGACGGCTGGGGCTGCATGCAGCAGTTTGCTGCTGGTGTCCTGTCCACATCCTGTCCAGGACACAGGGGTTCCTACTGCCCTCTCTTCCCTCCTGCTGCCTGTGATGCTGCTGGCTAGCACAGTGCCCGGCGGGCGACCCGGCTCCCATAGCCACCCACCCATCCCTGGCCAAGCCAAAACACCGCGGGAAGGAAGGGAAAAAATGCAAGTCTGTTTCCTAAAGGCTCTGGGAAAAAATGTTGCATTACGCGGGGCACGGCCAAAACCAACAGGGCTTGGCAGTGCAGCGCAGCCCCGGGCCAGGGAGCCCAGACAGCTCCTGCAGGATGTGGGATGAGGACAGACAGGCAGGACAGGGGGGCTCCGAGCACTCCCAGCCAGCTCCTCTCCCAGCAGGGGGGTGGCTAGAGGGGTCTATGCAGGCACTCATCACAGCAGGGACACCAGAGGAACTGCCATGGATCAGACATGCAAGGAGGGAGTGGAAGTGGGATCCAACCTCACGGACGGGCAGGGACAAACATTGCTCCAGTTCCTTCTGCCCCTCAGGGGGCTCCAAGTGACCCTGCATGGGGACCCAGGGTTAGCCAGACCAGCTTGTAGATTATTCTGGGATGATAATCCCCAGCTTCAGAGGACACAGCCTGCAGGATGGGAAAGGGGGACCACCAATGGACCAGGTCCCCACACTCATTCCCTAGGAGCAGCTTCATTGCCATGGTGTGACCTGCACAGCTCTGGGGACCCACGGGGGGATGGACGGCTGGGGCTGCATGCAGCAGTTTGCTGCTGGTGTCCTGTCCACATCCTGTCCAGGACACAGGGGTTCCTACTGCCCTCTCTTCCCTCCTGCTGCCTGTGATGCTGCTGGCTAGCACAGTGCCCGGCGGGCGACCCGGCTCCCATAGCCACCCACCCATCCCTGGCCAAGCCAAAACACCGCGGGAAGGAAGGGAAAAAATGCAAGTCTGTTTCCTAAAGGCTCTGGGAAAAAATGTTGCATTACGCGGGGCACGGCCAAAACCAACAGGGCTTGGCAGTGCAGCGCAGCCCCGGGCCAGGGAGCCCAGACAGCTCCTGCAGGATGTGGGATGAGGACAGACAGGCAGGACAGGGGGGCTCCGAGCACTCCCAGCCAGCTCCTCTCCCAGCAGGGGGGTGGCTAGAGGGGTCTATGCAGGCACTCATCACAGCAGGGACACCAGAGGAACTGCCATGGATCAGACATGCAAGGAGGGAGTGGAAGTGGGATCCAACCTCACGGACGGGCAGGGACAAACATTGCTCCAGTTCCTTCTGCCCCTCAGGGGGCTCCAAGTGACCCTGCATGGGGACCCAGGGTTAGCCAGACCAGCTTGTAGATTATTCTGGGATGATAATCCCCAGCTTCAGAGGACACAGCCTGCAGGATGGGAAAGGGGGACCACCAATGGACCAGGTCCCCACACTCATTCCTTGGGAGCAGCTTCATTGTGTGACCTGCACAGCTCTAGGGTGGGTTCCCACTGCTGGCTCCACTCTCAGATCCCAGATCCTGCCCGAGCACAAGGGGTGTGGCAGAGGGCCACCATCACCACCTGCAAGGCAGACAGAGCACCCTGGCAGCAGCTCCTCCAGCCTGCACCCTGCTGCCCTGCCTGGCAGGGCACACACAGCTCCCACACAGCTCCCAGCTGGACCTGCCTGCAGGGAAGCAGGTGCCCCATGGCCTCTTTCCTGTTTCCCCTCGGCAGCATCCCAGGGGTCACTGTGCAACAGGAGCTTCCCTGGCAGCTGGGATGTGTCCCCAAGAGCTGCAGGTGCTCCCAGGACACTGTCCCACTGTCCAGGGCCACGTTGCAGCCAGGGCACAGCAGGTGAAGGTTCACCTCTCCAGCACATGTGGTGCCAGTGGCTGTGACACTGCCGTGCCCACGGGGGGTAAGGATGGCACAAATGTGAGCCATTTGTGCCAGGTCTCCTGCAGCCTTTCTCTGCTCCCTCCCTGGAACATGCTCCCTGCATTCCCATCCTGTGCTGTCCCATCCCATCCTGCTTCTTAGAGTCATGGAACTGTTTGGGCAGGAAGGGACCTTAAAGACCACCCAGTTCTGCCCTCCTGCTGTGGGCAGGAACACCTTCCACTAAACGAGGTTGCTCCAAAGCTCATCCCACCTGGCCTTGAACACTTCCAGGCATAGGGCATCCAGAAATATTCTGGGCAACCTGTGCCAGAGCCTCACCGCCCTCACAGGGAGGAATCTCCTCCTAAACATCTAATCTAAATCTTTGCTTTTTAGTGTAAAATCCTTTCCCTTGCCCTGTCACAATCTATCCGTATAAAAGTCACTCCTCATCATTTTTATCAGCTCCCTCTAAGTATGGGGAAGGTCCCTGATGAGTCCAACCCTGTGGCCACAGCTCTTGCCGAGTGAGCAGGGAGTGGGTTGGTGCCAACAGGGGTTATGCCACTGCCCCTGTGAGGGACAAGGACCCCCAGGCACCCACCCAGGGTACCCACCCTGGGCACCCACCCTCTGCCGCCCCTCCGCCGCCTCACCTGGGGGCTGGAGGCTCTCCTGGATGGCCTCGACGTCGGCCAGGTCTGTGCAGATGCCCTGGCCGTGCATGAGGGTGCGGAGGGGCCGGGGCTCGCCGCGGGGCGGGTAGCAGCGCAGCCCCGCACCGCAGCGCGCGGTGTAGACGCCGCAGGCGGTGCCGCGGGGCAGCGCGCAGGTCGCGCAGCACCCGCAGCCCGGCTCCCGCACCAGCTCCGCGCAGCCCTGCGGAGCCTTGCACCGCGCCAGCCGCTCCTCCGAGCACGGCGGGCACTGGATCGCCTCCTCGCCGCTGCCCGGCCGCGCCGCCGCCGCCAGCAGCGCCAGCACCACCGGCAGCACCGGCAGCCCCGGCAGCCGCGGCCCCGGGCGCATGGCGGCCCCGCTCCGGCCCCGCTCCGCGGCGCTCGGCTGGCGGCGGGCGCGGGGCGGCGGCGGCGGCTTTATGCGGCTTTATGCGGCCCCTGGCCACACCTCCCGCCGCCGCCACCGGGGCCACCGGCGGGGGCGCCCCCCTCGCCACC